>NW_019154117.1:2822754-3000064 GCF_002288905.1 Enhydra lutris kenyoni | reverse complement strand
CTCTGACAAATAAATAAATAAAATCTTAAAAAAAAAAAAAAAAAAAGAAGATAGGTGCACAGGAGGACATGGGGGTAGGACACAGTGCCAGCAAGGTCGATTGGTCTGCTGTGGGAGGATACCTGGAACCAAGGCCTGGCTCTAAGGGGCAGATCCACAGGAGAATATAGGGCAGGGCATGCAGTGTTAGCGAAGTTTGTGCTGGTCTGCTGTGGAGTGAGGTCAGCTGGAATGGACTGTGTCCACCAGAGATCACCGGGTTGGGGCACACTGTTAGCAGGTCAGGTAGAGCATGTTGGTGCTGCACTAGTTGCCATAGGTATCTATGTGTCAAGGCTAGGCAGGGGGTGGCATAAAATGGTATTTGCCAGTTCTTCTGTCTTGGAGAAGTATCCCAATGATCCGTGTCTCTACAGCACATACTCTGAGATGAGTAAACAAATGTCCCTCCTGTAGACCCCAGACATTTTTCAAACTGCTGCTTTTTGCTGTATCTCCACAGGGCTGTTTGTTGTACCGTCTTTTAAAGGCCAGGGACTCCCATTTTCTGCCACCCTCTAGCTCTTCCAGAGCTGAGCCTGTAATTTTTAAAGTCCCTAGTGTTAAGGCCCACAGATTTTAAAAACTCAGGAAATACAGCCCCTCTGGTTTTTTAAGTCAAATGTTATGGGATTCAACTTCCTCCTGCGGGTTCCCTGTGCCCAGGTACTTTGTGTGAGGGTCTGTTTCTCTCCTTTCTCTGTACTCATGCCATCTACATTTAGTGGTGGAAATTCTGTTCTGCCAGTTTTCAGGTCATTTTCTGAGTTATTTATTCATGTGGGTGTTATCTACTTGTAACTACTATGGAGCAAGGTGAGCTTAGAGGCCTCCTACTCTGCCATCTTCCCCAGACGACTCCTCTGCCCATTTTTTGATCAGAATATTTTGCAGTTGATTTCCTTATATATTTTGGGTATTGGCCCCTTATCAGATAGATGGTTTGTAAATATTTTCTCCCATTCTGTGGGGCTTCTTTTAATTTTTTTTATTTTCTTTTGCTGTGCAGAAATTTTTAATTTGATGTGGTCCCACTTGTTGATTCTTGGCTTTTGTTACTTGTGCTTTCAATGTCATCCAAAAAAGCACTGCCAAGACTGATGTCAAGTAATACTAAAATTTGTACGGAACTACAAAAGACTGTGAATAACAACCAAAGCAGTCTTGAGAAAGAAGAACAAAGCTAGAGGTATCACAATCCCAGGTTTCAAGATATACTACAAAGGTGTAGTAGTCAAAATAATATGGTACCAGCACAAAAGGGCACATAGATCAATGGAACAGAATAGAGAGCCCAGGAATAAACCCATACTTATGCGGTCAATTAATCCATGACAGAGGAGGCAAAAATATACAATTGGGAAAAGGCAGTCTCTTCAGCAAATTGTTCTGGGAAAACTGGACAGCTACATGCAAAAGAATGAAACTGGACCATTTTCTTACACCACGCACAAAAATAAACTCAAAATGGATTAAAGACCTAAATGTCCTTTCATCTGTTGAAGGGCATCTTGGCTCTTTCCACAGTTTGACAGTTGTGGACATTGCTGCTATGAACATTGGGATGCATATGGCCCTTCTTTTCACTACATCTGTATCTTTGGGGTAAATAAATGCCCAGTCGTGCAATGGACTCTGAGAAAAAAACTGAGGGTTTTAGAGGGTTTTAGAGATTAGCCCAGTGATGGATATTTAGGAGGGCACATACTGCATGGAGCACTGCGGTGTTATAAACAAACAGTGATCATGGAGCACTACTTCAAAAACTAATAATGTACTGTATGGTGACTAACATAACATAATTAAAAAAAAAAAAAGGAGAAAAACCCCTAAGTGTGATACCTGAAACCATGAAACTCCTAAAAGAAAATTATAGGCAGTAACTTCTTAGACATAAGCCATAACAACATTTTTCTAGATAGTTTTTTCCTGAGGTAAGGGAAACAAAAGCAAAAATAAACTTGGGACTAAATCAAAATAAAAATAAATAAAAAGGGTTTGCTCAGTGAAGGAAACAAAGAACAAAAAGGGAACCTACTGAATGGGCAAAGATATTTGCAAATGATGTACCTTGTAAGGGGTTGATATAAAAATATATAAAGAACTTACATGACTGAACACCAAAACAACAACAAATAATGTAGTTAAAATGGGCAGAAGACCTAAACACACATTTTTCCAAAGAAGACATACAGATGGCCACAGACACATGAAAAGATGCTCAACATTACTGATCATCATCAGGGAAATATAAATAAAAACTGCAATGAGATATGATCTCACACCTGTCAGAAAGACTAAAGTAAAAAAGACAAGAAAAAAGTGTCAGCGAGGATGTAGAGAAAAAGGAACCCTTGTGAACTATTGGTGGGAATGTAAATTGGTGCATCCACTGTGGGAGACAGTATGGAGTTTTTCCAAAAAATTAAAATTAGAACTACCATATGACCCAGTAATTCCACTACTGGGTATTTACCCAAGGAAAACAAAAACACTATTTTGAAAAGATATACGCATGTCTGTGTTTATTGCAGCATTATTTAACAATAGATAAGACATGGAAGTAACCCGTGTGTCCATGGACAAATGAATAGATAAAAAAGATGTGGTATATATCCATAATGGGATATATGCAGCCATAAAAAATTATGAATTTTGCTGTTTGTGACAATGTGGATGGACCCAGAGAGTATTATGCTAATAAGTCAGACTGAGTAAGATAAATACTATATGATTTTACTTGTGTGAAGAACCTAAGAAACAAATGAATAACAAACAAAAGTCAGAAACAGATCCATAAATACAGAGCAAACTGGTGATTGCCAGAGGGGAGGAGGGTGGAGGGATGGGCAAAATGGGTAAATGGGAGTAGGAGGTTCAGGTTTCCAGTTGCAGAATGAGTAATCACAGGGATGAAAGGTACAGTGTAGGGAATATAGTCAGTGGCACTCTACTAGTGTATGGTGACAGGGCATCTATACTTGAGGTGAGCATATTGTAACATTTGGAGTTGTCAGATCACTATGTTGTACACTTGAAACTAGCATAACATTGTGTGTCAACAATGGTAAAAATAAAATGACTCTTGTCAATGATTGTATCCCTCTATTTGCTCTAAGAGTTTCACGGGACAGGTCTAATGTCCTTTCATTTCAACTTGAAGAACTTTGAACTTTTCTTGTGGGCAGATCTAGTAGTAATGACTTCTCTCAGCTTGCTTGGGAATTCTGAATTTCTTTCTTATTTTTAAAGAACAGTTTTGCCAGATATAAAATTCTCAGTTGACATTTTTTTTCCTTCTCCTCCTTCTCCTCCTCCCTCTCCTCCTCCTTCCTCTTTTCTTCTTTTAAAAATATATATAATCACATTGCCTTCTGTCCTGCAGTTTCTTCTGAGAAATCTACTAATAATCTTACTTGTGATTCCTTGTACGTGCTGAATAGCTCCGCTGTTGCAGCTTTTGAGATTCTCTTTTTGTGTTTGGCTCTTCACAATACAGCTATAATGTGTCTTGGTGTGTGTCTCTGGATTTATCCTACTCGAGCTTGGTGAGCTCCTTGAATTTGTAGAGCTTTGTTTTTTTCCTCAAATTTCAGAAATTTTCTTCAAATAATCTCTCTGCCCCTTTCTCTCTCTCTTCCTCTGGGATTCCTATGGTGTATACATTGATCTTCTTGATGGTGTCTGATAAGTCCCTCATATTCTAGTCACTTTTCTTCTTCTTCTTTGTCTTTCTTTTTTTTTTTTTCTTTTTTGCTCCTCAGAGTCAGTAATTTCAAATGACTGCCTTCAACTTTACTGATTCTTCTGTCTGCTCAAGTCTGCTGATGAACCTGTCCAGTAAATTTTTCACTTCATTGTATTTTTCATCTCCAGAATTATTTTTTGGCTCCCTTCTACTATCCATCCCTTTGTTTAGTAGTATTTTGTTCCTATATTATTTTCCTGATTTCCTTTAGTCTTTGTCCAAGTTTCCCTTTATTCCTGAGCATATTTAAGACGCTTGTTTTAAAGACATTGTCTAGTAAGTCCAGAACCTGTGTTTCTTCAAGGACAGTTTTTGGAGATTTATTTTGCAGTTTTGAATATGCCCTTAGTTTCTGTGTATGTTTTGTAATATTTTGTTGAAAATTGGGCATAGGGGAAAACAGCCACCTTTCCTTGTCTTTGGCAGACAAACACGAAGGACCTTCGGTAATTAGCAGGGCATGTCCTTAGCCTTGAGATCTGTCTAGCGTGAAACTAGCACCTTCTCAGTTCTTTTTGGACATGCATCTTGCTTCAGCCATATGTGTGCAATTTTTCCTTCTAGAATAAATATTAACTTCCCAAAGAATCTCACCAAAGCTTCCTAGGGCCCTAGATGTTCTCTTGTGTTCCTTTGCCTGTAATTCTTGCTCCACATGTAAATGGGTCTGCATTTTTCATGTGCTATTGTATCCTCCACTGCCTTCAGTGACTTGTGCCAATCTGAGTTCTGAGCTATGCTGTTCCTTCTCTGAGCTTTGAGTTGGGCAAGACAGAAACCAGTCCTTCAGGTAGCCCACAGATTAGTCCTTCCAACCTGAGGGAGGGAATGGGGAATTGGGTTACCTCCTGTCAACCATACTGTGCATCTGGGAGAAGGTGGGGTGAGGATGAATTTAAAATGCCACATTTCTTACCATTTCAATGTGGCCTTTTCTTCATTGGGCAGTTGCTTGGTTGCTATAGAGTTTGGTTTCCAGAGCTCCTATAAAATTACATTACTTAGCCTCTAATTGTATTTTTAATGTTTCCTTGGGAGAATGAGGGCCTGGAGCTTCCTGGTCTGCCATCTTGCTAACACTTCTTTATTTTAATGATTCTAACTGGTGTATAGTTATATTTTCTTGTGATTTTAATTTGCATTTCTGTAAATATTAAAATAATGTTGAACATGGTTTCATATGCTTATGTGCCATAATTATTTCCTGTTTGATGAAATGTCTATTCATATATTTTGCCCATTTTCTGGTTGGCTTGTTTTTCTAATGTTGAGCTTTAAGGATTTTAAATATATTGTAGATAGGAATCTTTTATTGAGTACATCGTTAGCAAATATATTCTCCCAGCCTGTAGCTTGTCTTCTCTTCCTTTAACAGGGTCTTCCACTAATGTAGAATTTTTTTATTTTGATAAATTCCAATTTATCATTTTTATTTTATTCATTATTTTTAGCAATGTATGTAAGAATTTTTTGCCTAGTCCTAGATCCCAAAGATTTTATCCCATATTTTTGGTAATGTTTCATAGTTCTATATTTTACATTTCAATCCATGATCCACTTTGAGTTAATTTTTGTGGAAAGTTTGAGGTTTGGGTTGATTTTTTTTTTTTTTTTTGTACCTATGAATATCCAGTTAGTCCAGCACCATTTGATGAAAAGACCATCTTTTCTCCATTGAATTGCTTTTTCACCTTTGCGAAATGTCAGGTTTATATGTATGGGTCTATTTATGGATTTATTATTCTGTCTCATTGAACTATGTGTGTTTCTTTCTGCTAGTGCTACTGTGTTAATTATGTTAGCTATATAGAAAATTTTTGTTTTATTGTATTATGGTTGTCAGCACACAGTACACCATTAGTTTTCGATGTAGTGTTCCATGATTCATTGTTTGCTTATAATTTTTTAATTACAGAGAGTGGTTTCTAACTGTTGTTTTTTTTGTTTCAAAATTATTTTAGCTATTGTCATCCCTTTGCCTTTCTACGTAGTCAATAAGAAGTTTATCTATGTCTTCAAAATATGTAGCTGGAATTTTGATAGGAATTGTGTAGATCATTCTGGAGAGAACTGATATCTTCACTATGTTGGGCAACCAGAACATAAAAAAAAAAATTCTTAATTTATTTCATGAGCATTTTGTAATTAAAAGGATATAGGTGCTTCATGTATTTTGTTACATTTATAACTAAGTATACATTTTAAATTGTATTGTGTTTTAACATTCAATTACAGTTTATTGCTAGGTGGTAGAAATGCAATTGTTTTTTTTGTGTTGATCTTATATCCTGTGACATTACTGAATTCATACTAGTTTTAGGAGATTTGGGGCTGGGTTGTGTGTGTGTGTGTTTGTGTGTGTGTGTATGTGTCTTTTTAGATTCTTTGTAATTTTCTACATAGGGAATTATCTTCAAATAAAGATACTTTTATTCTTTTGCAATATCAATGCTTTTATTGACTTTTCTTTTTAACTGAGATGAAATTCACATAATCTATAATTAGCAACATTAAAGTTAATTCTGTGGCATTTAGTACATTCACAATTGTTTTTAACTTCCTGAGGAACCTCCATACTATTTTCCAGAGTGGCTGTATCAGCTTGCATTCCCACCAACAGTGTAAGACCGTTCCCTTTTCTCCACATCCTCACCAACATTTGCTGTTTCCTGACTTGTTAATTTCAGCCATTCTGACTGGTGTAAGGTGGTATCTCACTGTGGTTTTGTTTGTATTTCCCTCATGCCAACGGATGTGGAACATTTTTTCATGTGTCTGTTGGCCATTTGGATGTATTCTTTGCAGGAATGTCTCGTTATGTCTTCTGCCCATTTCTTGACTGGGTTGTTTTTTGGGTGTTGAGTTTGATAGGTTCTTTATAGATCTTGGATACTAGCCCTATATCTGAGGGACCTTCTGTCCTTCTCTCTCTTTCTCCTTCTGCTGTGACCCCATTAATTCTTATATTATTTGGTTTTATGGTATCACTGATTCCTTGAAGCCTCCCATCATGATCCATTAGCTGTTTTCCTCTCTTGTTCTCAGCTTCCTTGCTTTCCATCATTTTGTCTTCTATATCACTGACTCTCTATTCTGCCTCATTTACCCTAGCCTTTAGAAGATCAATTTTATTTTTTTTAAAGATTTTATTAATTTATTTGACAGATAGAGATCACATGTAGGCAGAGAGGCAGGCAGAGAGAGAGAGGAGGAGGCAGGTTCCCTGCTGAGCAGAGAGCCCGATGTGGGGCTCGATCCCAGGACACTGGTACCATGACCTAAGCCAAAGGCAGAGGCTTTAACCCACTGAGCCACCCAGGTGCCCCAAGAAGATCAATTTTAGATTTCATCCCAGTTAAAGCATTTTTAATTTCAGCCTGATTAGATTTTAGTTCTTTTATTTCTTCTTTCTTTTTTTTAAAAAGATTTTATTTATTTATTTATTTATTTATTTGACAGAGAGAGAGAGAGAGAGAGATCACAAGTAGGCAGAGAGGTAGCCAGTGGGGGGGGTGGGGAAGCAGGCTCCTTGCTGAGCAGAGAGCCTGATGTGGGGCTCGATCCCAGGACCCTGAGATCATGACCTGAGCCAAAGGCAGAGGCTCAACCCACTGAACCACCCAGGCGCCCCTAGTTCTTTTATTTCTGCACTAAGGGATTTTCTAGTGTCTTTTATGCTTACAAGCCCTGCTAGTGTCTTTATAATCATTTTTCTGAAATCTAGGCCTGGCATTTTGCTTATATCCATATTGATTAAATCTATGGAAGTCCGTCCTTCCTTCCTTCCATCCTCTCCTCCCTCTAGTCATTTTGTCCAGAGAAGAATAGATAAACAAGAGAACAAAATTAAAAATATCAACCATGACCCCAGCAAAATACACACTAGACAAATCCAAAAAGACCAAAACCAAAAAAGAAAAGGAAAAAAAGAGAGAATATAATCTCACCGGTGAACAAAACAGTGTGATACACTTGGTCCTGGGTGTATTTTGGTCTGTTAGAAGACACTAAATCCCAAAATTGTAAAGAAAGAAAAACTTGTATATATACAAAAATAAAATTGAATGCAGTGAAAGGAAGCCAAAAATGAAGAATATATCTATAGAATCTAAATGTAAGAATGAAAATTAAATAAGACTTAAAGAGTTGATAAAATAAGAAACTAGTTGAGAAGGAAAAAGAAAATAAAAAAAAATTTAAACTGGAAGACTCACGACTAATGAGAAAGAAACCCTCAAATTCTATATTCTATTTTCCTCTAGTGCAGGAGTTTTTCAGTTCTGTGTGATCCATACACTTGGTATTAGCCTGATGTTCCTGCTGGTCTTCTTGGGGAGAGATCTGTTGCACTGATTCTCAGGTATCTGTACCTGGACGGAGTTGCACTGCCACTTGCCAGGGGGCTGAGCTCAAGGTAAGCTGTTTGGGGTTGCTCTATGTGGCTTCTTTTCTTTGAAGGCTTTCCATGTGGCTTTAGAGGATGCGAAAAAAGAATTAAAATGGCCTTGCCCCGATTTCCAGCTAGGGAGCTGAACGATCATAGCCCTGACTCCTCAGTTCACCCTCAGGGAAAAGCAATCAATCACATTCGTATGTGCCAAACTCTGCAAAACCTTGCAGTGCGCAGCCCTGCCCATCTTCCCCGGGGAAGGAGGAGGGTTGCTACAGTTCCGCTGCTTGTTGGGCGCCTGCTTGGAGAGTGGTAGCCCAATCCTGAGAGCCCACTCCCAGGCTTGCTGATTATAACTTGCTTCCCTGCTCCAGTGCTGGGGAGCTCGCTGCACTCAGGCATCCCAGTTCTTTCTGTGACCCTGGGGATCCTGAGACCACACTGTCCCACCTAGGGTTCTGCCCTGCTTTACCACCTGAGCACCTTTCAGGCAGGACATCCCTCCCTTGAGCAGACTTGCAAGAGTTCCGACTTTGCACTCTGCTGCTGTATCATTATTTGGTAGCCAGCTGACAGAGGCTCCCTCCCCCCCATGGTTTATCTTCCTCTATGTCTTCTCAGAGTCACGTTTCTGCACCTCCTACCTTGCAAAAAGTGGTCATTTTTCTATTTGTAGAATTACAGTAACTATTTTCTTAGATCTCAGGTCGAATTCACAGGAGTTCAGGATGATTTGATAGATATCTAGCTGAATTCAAGGGACCAGATGAAACAGGGTCCCCTATTCCTCCATCTTCCCTCTCCTCACAAAGCATCTTTCAACTAATGCCTTTTTTTTTTTTTAAGTACAGACATTTTAGAGAATGTGAAGTGGTACCTCATTGTAGATTTGATTTGCATTTCCCTTAATGACTTATGATGTTGAGGATCTTTTCATACATTTGTTGCCCATTAATAGACCTTTAGAGAAATATCTCTATAAGTCCTTTGGCATTTAAAAATTTTGTTTGTCTTTTGTTGTAAGAGTTCTTTAAATATTCTGGATATTAGTCCCTTATTAGAGATACACATTCCAAGTATTTTCTCCCATTCTGTAGATTGTCTTTTTACTTTCCAGAAAATGTTCTTTGATACACAAAAGTTTTAAGTTTTGATAGAATTTAAATTTTAAATTTTAAAATTTTGCTCATGCAAGAATCCATTGCCAAATCCAAAGTCAAGAAGATTTACCAGTACATTTTAAGAGTTGTTTAATTTTAGATCTTATATCAGGTAATTGATCCATTTCTAGGTAATTTTTGTATATGATATGAGATAGGGGTCTGACTTCATACTTTAATATGTGGCTATCCAGTTGTTCCATCATGTGTTAAAGAGACTATTTTTCCTCCCATTGAATGGTTTTGGTCCCTTATCACAAATCAGTTGGCCATAGATGTGTTGTTTTATTTCTAGATTTTCAGTTGTATTTCACTGGTCTAAATATTCTTATGCCAGTACCATGGTGTTTTGACTGCTCTAGCTTTACAGTAGGTTTTGAAATAGGGAATGTAAGTCCTCTAAGTTTGACCAATCTTTCTACCTCCCCCCGCCCAACCTCAAGGCTCTTGGAATTTCATAAGAATTTGAGAATTGGCTTTTCCATTTCTGTAAAATAGAGCATTCAAAAAAATTTTAGGTTTTTATTTAGTTCCAGTTAGTTAACATACAGTGTAATATTCCAAATGTACAGTATAGAGGTTCAATACTTCCATAGAACACCCAGTGCTCATTACAACACCTGCCCTCCTTAATCCCCATCTCCTATTTAACCTAACCCCCCACCCACCTCCCCTCTGGTAACCATCAGTGTATTCTTTATAGTTAAGAGCCTGTTTTCTTATTTGCGTCTTGTCCCCCCTACTTTGCTCATTTGCTTTGTTTCTTAAATTCCACATATGAGTGAAATCATATGGTATTTGTCTTTCTCTGACTTATTTCACTTAGCATAATATTCTCTAGCTCCATCCATGTCATTGCAAATGGCAAGATTTCATTCTTTTCCATTGTGTATATATACCACATCTTTATCCATTCATCAGTCAGTGAACACTTGGGCTGTTTCCATAATTTGGCTATTATAGATAATGTTGCTATGAACATTAATGTGCACATATCCCTTTGAATTAGTATTTTTGTATCCTTTGGATAAATATCTAATAGTGTGGTTGCAGGATTTTGGGGTATTCTATTTTAATTTTTGAGGAACCCCTCCATACTATTTTCCAGAGTGGTTACACCAGTTTGCATTCCCACCAACACTGCAAGAGGTTTCCTTTTTCTCCTCATCTTTGCCAACACTTATTGCTTCTTGTATTGTTGACTTTAGCCATTCTGACAGGTGTGAGGTGACATTTCATTGAGTTTTGATTTGTATTTCCCTGATGGTGAGTGATATTGAGTGTCTTTTCATGTGTCTGTTGGCATCTGGATATCTTCTTTTTTTTTTTTAAGATTTTATTTTATTGAGAGAGAGAGTAGGGAGGTGCAGAGGGAGAGAGAGAATGCTAAGCAGGCTCCACACTCAGCACAGAGCATGATGCAGTGTTCAATCTCATGACCATGCGGTCATGACCTGAGCCAAAATCAGGTATCAGACATTTAACTGAGCCACCCAGGCATCCCCATCTGTATGTATGTCTTCTTTGGAGAAATGTCTGTTCATGTCTTCTGCCCATTTTTAATTAGATTACTTGTTTTTTAGGTATTGAATTTTATAAGCTCCTTACTTATTTTGGATACTAAACCTTTATTGCATATGTCACTTGCCTATATATATTACCATTCAGTAGGTTGCCTTTTAGTTTTGTTGATGGTTTCCTTCACTGTGCAGAAGATTTTTATTTTGATGAAGTCCCAGTAGTTTATTTTTGCTTTTATTTCCCTTGCCTCAGGAGACCTGTATAAAGAAGTTGCTACAGCTGGTGTCAAAGAAGTTACTGCCTGTGCTCTCTTCTAGGATTTTTATGGTTTCAGGCCTCACATTTTGGTCTTCAATCCATTTCGAGTTTCTTTTTGTGTATGGTATAAGAAAGTGGTCCAGTTTAATTCTTTTGCCTTTTGCTGTCCAGTTTTGCCAACACCATTTGTTGAAGAGACTATCTTTTTTCCATTGGATGTATTGGATGTTCTTTCCTGCTTTGTCGAAGATTAGTTGACCATATAGTTGTGGGTCCATTTCCGGGTTTTCTCTTCTGTTCTATTGATCTATGTGTCTGTTTTTGTGCCATTACTGTCTTAAAAAAAAGATTTATTTATTTATTTAGTCATTCATTCATTCTAGAGTGGGATAGAGAGAGTGTGACTGGGGGGAAGGACAGAGGGAGAGAGAGACTCCGTAAGCAGATTCCACACTGAATGCAGAGCCTGACATGGGGCTTGATCCCATGACCTGAGATCATGACCTGAGCTGAAATCAGGAGTCAGATGCTTGGGGCACCTAGGTGGCTCAGAGGGTTAAGCCTCTGCCTTCAGCTAAGGTCATGGTCTCGGGTCAAGGGCTTCCAGCACTATGTTGAATAACAATGGTGAAAGTGGACATCCTTATCTTGTTCCTTATCACAGAGGAAAAGCTCTCAGTTATTCCCCATTGAGAATATTAGCTGTGGGTTTTTCATATATGGTCTCTATTATGTTGAGGTATGTTTTCTCTAAACCTACTTTAGTGAGGGTTTTTTATCATGAATGGATGTTGTACTTTGTCAAATGCTTTTTCTGCATCTAATGAAAGGATCATGGTTCTTATCCTATCTTTTACTAATTTATTTACTAATTTACACAATTTACTAAATTTACTAATTTATACCTTGATGGATTTGAGAATATTGAACCATCCTTGCAACCCAGAAATAAATCCCACTTGATTGTGGTGAATGATTTTTTTTAAAGATTTTATTTGTTTATTTGACAGACAGATACCACAAGTAGGCAGAGAGGCAGGCAGAGAGAGGGGGGAAGCAGGCTCCCTGTGAAGCAGAGAGCCCGATACGGGACTTGATCCCAGGACCCTGAGACCACTACCTGAGCCGAAGGCAGAGGCTCAACCCATTTAGCCACCCAGGTGCCCCTGAATGATTTTTTTAAAATGTGTTGTTGGATTTGGTTTCCATCCAAAACTTTTGGATAAATTTTGCATCTGTGTTCATTAGGGATATTGGCCTGAAGTTCTCTCTCTCTCTCTCTCTCTCTCTCTCTTTGTTTTTAAATACAGTTTTTGAAAGATTTCATTTATTTATTTGTCAGAGAGATAGAGAGAGCACAAGCAGGGGGAGAGGCAGGCAGAGGGAGAAGCAGGATCTCCCCTGAGCAAGGGGCCTGATGAGGGACTCAGTCCCAGGACCCTGAGATCATGACCTGAGCCACAGGCAGCTACTTAACAGAATGAGCCACCCAGGCATCACCCCCCTCACCTTTTTTTTCTTTGTTACTGTCTTTGGATAGTTTTGGTATCAGGATAATGTTGGCCTCATAGAATGAATTTGGAAGTTTTCCTTACTTTTCTATGTTTTGGAATAATTTGCGAATAGGTATTAACACTTCTCTTTTTAAAAATATTTTATTTATTTATTTGACAGACAGGGATCACAAGTAGGCAGAGAGGCAGGCAGAGAGAGAGGAGGAAGCAGGCTCCCTGCGGAGCAGAGAGCCCGATGCAGGGCTTGATCCCAGGACCCTGGGCTCTATCCCAGGCTCCTGGGATCATGACCCGAGCTGAAGGCAGAGGCTTTAGCCCACTGAGCCACCCAGGAGCCCCTGTATCAATTCTTCTTTAAATGTTTGGTAGAATTCACCTATGCAGCCATCTGGTATTGGACTTTTGTTTGTTGGGAGTTTTTTGATTACTGATTCAATTTCTTTGCTAGTTTTTGGTCTGTGCAAGTTTCCTATTTCTTCCTGTTTCAGTGCTGGTAGTTTATATGTTTCTAGGAATTTATCCATTTTTTCCAGGTTGCCCAATTTTTTGACATACAGTTTTTCATAATATTCTCTCATAACTGTTTGTATTTTTGTGGTGGTGTTTGTTATTTCTCCTCTCTCATTTGTGATTTTCTTTATTTGGGTCCTTTCTCTTTTTGATAGGTCTGGCTAAAGGGTTATTAATTTTATTACTTTTTTCAAAAAACAAGCTCTTGGTTTTACTGATCTGTTCTTTTGTTTTGTTTCTGTATCATTTATTTCTGCTCTCATCATTTATTATTTCCAACTTCCTGCTGGCTTTAGCAATGTTCGTTCTTTTTCTAGCTCCTTTACGTGTAAAGTTAGTTTGTTTATTTGAGATGTTTCTTGCTTCTTGAGGAAGGCCTATATTGCTGTATACTTCCATCTTAGGACCGCTTTTGCTGATCCCAGAGGATTTGGATCATCGTGTTTTCATTTTCATGTACTTCCCTGTCTTCTTTGATTTCTTGGTTGACCCCTTCACTGTTCAGTAGCATGCTGTTTAACCTCCTAGTATTTGTGGTCTTTCCAGATTTTTTCTTGTGGTTGACTTCTAGTTTTGTAACATTGTGGTCAGAAAAGATGCGTGGCATGACTTAGATCTTTTTGTTTCTGTTGAGACCTGTTTTGTGTCCTAATATGTGATCTGTTCTAAAGAATATCCCACGTACATTTTAAAATAATGTGTATTCTGGGGGCATTTGAGTGGCTCAGTCAGTTAAGCATCTGCCTTCAGCTCAGGTCATGATCCCAGAGTCCCAGGACTGAGTCCCACATTGGGCTCCCTGCTCAGCAGGGAGTCTGCTTCTCCCTCTGGCCCTCCTTCATCTCATGCACTCTCTCTCTCACTCTCTCCCCCTCAAATAAAAAAAAATCTTTTAAAAAAGAATGAAACAAAGGATATCTCTACATACTCTGAAGACACCAAAAGAATATTCATCCATAAATCTCACAACATAGATGAAATGAACTGCTTCCTTGAAAAACAAACTGCCCAGACCCACCCAGTATGGAGTAATTTGAACAGTTTTGTAACTATTAAGGAAGTCTAATTTTCAATCTAAAAATTCCTTCAGAAGAACTCTATGTTATCTTTACTTTTCCTTTCTTCTGTGATGGATAGATTTCAGGGATATAGAACCCTTAGTTGACACACATCCTCCCACTGTCTCTGATTTCTGTTGTTTCTGATGAGAAGTCATCTATTAACTATATTGCTCTCTCTGTCATAAGTCTTTTTCCCTTGCTGGTTTCAAGATTTTTCCTGTGCCTTTGGATTTCAGCAGTTTAATATGGTGTGTATAGGTGTGAATCATTGTGCATCTTAGGTATGTAAAATAACAATTTTCATCAAATTTGGCAAGGTTTTGGCCATGGTTTCTTCAAATATATATTTTCTGCACTTCTCTGTTGCTTCTCCTTCTAGAGCTCCATTACATATATTTTGGTGCACGTGGTGTTGTTTCACACTTCTCTGTGGCACTCTTCACTTTTAAAAAAGATTTTATTTATTTATTTGAGAGAGAGAGAGAGAGAAAAAAAAAAAAAAAAAACACAAGCAGGGGGAGGGACAGATGGAGAGAGAGAAGCAGGCTCCCCGCTGAGCATGGAGCCCAACTCATACCTCAAACCCAGGACCCTGGGATCATGACCTGAGCCAAAGGCCGCCACCCTGGGGCCCTGGCACTGCTCATTTAAAAAAAAAATCATTTTCTCTCTGCCTGTTTTATTGGAAGATTTCCTTTGAGCTGTCTTCAAGTTTATTTATTCTTTCTTTCACCATCACAAATCTTTTCTTTTTTATTTTTAAAAATTATGTATTTTTCAGATTTCATATCTATTGAAAAAAAGAATGTTTTCTTAATTACAGATACCTTTTCCCCCCAACTATTACAAATGAAATTAAGTATCTTCATTAAATATAAATAAATACATTTAAAAAATCTATTTTACAAATAACCTAAAGTTCATGTTTTCCTATCCTGAACAAATTTCTTGGAAGAGTTAGCTTGAAAACTACATGGCAAAGACCGCAGTATACACAATACTTACTTTTGAAGTTTTAGCATTGTTTTAGTTTTCATTACAGGGTTTACTGTAAAGCAAAACAAAACAACAACAGTGAAACTGACAAATATGAAATACCGTGTGTCCACTGGTAATTGGTGTTCTCTCTGTTGAGTTTGCTAGATCACAGAAAGTTGTTGTGCACAGGTGTCGACCAAGAGCCCATACTGGGATACACATTTTAAGAATTTATTTATTTATTTGACAGATGGAGATCACAAGCAGGCAGAGAAGCAGGCAGAGAGAGAGGAGGAAGCAGGCTCCCTGCCGAGCAGAGAGCCCAATGCGGGGCTCGATCCCAGGACCCTGGGATCATGACCCGAGCTGAAGGCAGAGGCTTTAACCCACTGAGCCACCCAGGTGCCCCTGGGATACACATTTTAGAGTGGGAATGAAAAACTGTGTGTGACTATCTTTCTTTTTTTTAATATTTTACTTATTTGACAGAGAGAGATCACAACTAGACAGAGAGGCAGGCAGAGAGAGAGGGGAAGCAGGCTCCCTGCTGAGCAGAGAGCCCGATACGGGGCTCGATCCCAGGCCCCTGAGATCATGACCCGAGCCGAAGGCAGAGGCTTTAACCCACTGAGCCACCCAGGCGCCCCTGTGTGTGACTATCTTATCTAACTCTCTATACTAAGAGAAAATGCATTACTTGCCCCACTTCTTAAACCTTTCACAACATGCCCTCAGTAAATGTCACTTGTACTTAGGTCTTTATGAAACAACCTGAGAAGAGTGCAAGTGTCACATTTCTCATTAGACAAATAAGGACAAGTCAGTCCTTGAGAGCTACAGTCCTTTCTGCCCATAGCACCCTTGGGCTAGTGCCATGATTTAAACTCACAACTCTCGATCTCCAAACCTTTACCTGCTCCAGCCACCAAACCACATGTAACCATTCCCTAACCCTGTTTCTCAAATTGAGCCAAGAATCAGAATTTTCAAGGGATAACCCGATACTGCCTCTGATGGACTGTAACGCAATTACTGCCCCTACTCCTGAGCAGTACAGCTCAGCCTGCCTTTTAATATTCAAACGTCTAAAGTGACGGCACAAATGATGAGGAGACCAGTTTCTATGAACATTTTTTACATCACCATGTAATATTATCACCTGTCCTCATTCCTTTAGAATAATTCTGACCTCAGTCTTTAACTTTGCTTTGTTAAACAAAATTACATGTGGCACCCACCGGGTGGCTCAGTGGGTTAAGCCTCTGCCTTTGGCTCAGGTCATGA
This sequence comes from Enhydra lutris kenyoni, assembly GCF_002288905.1. Classification (NCBI taxonomy): domain Eukaryota; kingdom Metazoa; phylum Chordata; class Mammalia; order Carnivora; family Mustelidae; genus Enhydra; species Enhydra lutris. Next base: position 2,983,601 of record NW_019154117.1, on the reverse strand, counting down.
TCTCAGGGTCCTAGGATCGAGCCCCGCATCGGGCTCTCTGCTCAGCGGGGAGCCTGCTTCCCCCCCTCTCTCTGCCTGCCTCTCTGCCTACTGGTGATCTCTGTCTCTGTGTCAAATAAATAAATAAAATCTTTTTTTTTAAGATTTTATTTATTTATTTGAGAGAGAGGCAGTGAGAGAGAGCATGAGCGAGGAGAAGGTCAGAGGGAGAAGCAGACACCCCATGGAGCTGGGAGCCCAATGTGGGACTTGATCCCGGGACTCCAGGATCATGACCTGAGCCAAAAGCTGTCGTCCAACCAACTGAGCCACCCAGGCGTCCCAATAAATAAAATCTTAAAAAAAAAAAAATCACAGATTTCAAATCCACCTGGAAAACAAATCAAATATACATAGCAAAAAGTAGGGTTGAGGAATTGGTCAGAGGAATTGCTGCCTCTAAAATAACTAGTCATGACAACTACTTATTGAACACAACTATCAGATCAGTCCCTTTCCCTATTTCATAAAGTATAATTATCAAATACAAAACACAGCCTTCTTCAGACTTGCTGGTAAAATTTTCATTTCAATTATTGTAATTTTTCATCTCAGAATTTCCACTGTGTTTTTTAAAAATAATTTCTTTTTTCTTAATGATATTCTCTACCTGAATACTGTCATTATTTATTCCTTTAATAATTTAGATGTTGTTTCCTTTATTTCTTTGAAATATATATATTTAAAATAGTTTTCTTAAAAAATAAAAGTTTTCTTGTATATCTTTATCTGCCAATTCCGTTGTCTGAGATTAGTCAGAAATAGTTTCGATTGACTGCTTTATTTCCTAAGTATGAGTTACACTATTTCTTTACATGTCTTGTAATTTTTTTGCATGAAAGTTGACATTTTAGACAACATCTTGCAGGAACTCTGAATTTTTGTTCTTTCCCCTGAGGGTTATTGTCATTGCTGTTTGTTTTTTGTTTAGTAAACTAGTCTGGACTAATTCTGTGGTATTCCTGTTCCTGACAATGTATTGCTACTGGTGTCTGTGCTTACCCCCCCACTCCCCCCCCCCCCCGCCCCCCGGCCTTTTTTTTTTTTTTTTTTTTGTAAGCCTGGCTTTCTAGAAGTTGCTTCTGCTTCAGCGTATCTTAGTTGTCAGCCAAAGATTAGTCAGAGTTTCTGTTCAAACACCTTGAGCCATTAAGGTTCCCACTCATTGGGGATATATCTGTGTATAGTTTGGGGGAATGTATTCAAAGTTCAGGCCATTTTCAAGTCTCCTTTAACTTTTTTTTTTTTTTTAAGATTTTTTAAAAATTTATTTGACAGATCACAAGCAGGCAGAGAGAGAGAAGGAAGCAGGCTCCCTGCTGAGCAGAGAGGCCGATGCAGGGCTCAATCCTAGGACCCTGAGATCCTGACCTGAGCCAAAGGCAGAGGCTTAACCCACTGAGCCACCCAGGTGCCCCCTCCTTTAACTTTTATTTCTCTTGGGCCGTCTCACGTCTCCACATGTATGGACAGTCTTACGGTCATCCAAGAATGTACAGATGGCTTGAATCCCCTCTGGTCTCCCCTGCACATGTTGCAGGCTTCCAGTAAGCCCGGGACATATGGAGAACTTGTTAAAGTTCTCCTTTTGTATCCTTGTTAAATTTCTGGCTAGTCTTCTGGTCCTTTGCTTTCCTTAGCCAGGACTGAAACTCCAGAGTAGTTGGTTCACTGGTATTCCTCTCCTCCCCCACCTTTTTTTTGCTACCTAGATGCTAGATGCTACTCTTCCTGATAACATTGTAGGGTGTGGGGGTGTTTGTTTTTGCATTCTGTTCCAATGAAAGTAAGTCTCCCCTCACAGTGAATCTTTTGGTTTTCAGGGTTTGGACCATCCTTATAAAACTGAAACTGACCCAGCTGGGTGGGGGAGTGTGAACAGTCCCAGTAATAATGCCACATGCTGCATCATTCAGTAGTTTTTCATGACTAAATTATTTTTTTTAAAGATTTTATTTATTTGACAGAGCGAGAGAGAGCACAAGTAGAGCAGTAGAGTGAGAGGGAGAAGCAGGCTCCCCACTAAGCAGGGAGCCTGATGCAGGGCTCGATCCCAGGACACTGGGATCGTGACCCGAGCCGAAGGCAGAGGCTTTAACCCATGAGCCACCCAGGTGCACCGATATGGAAGTGATCTTACAGATAAAACCAAGAGCGCATTTTGACCTTGTCACAGATTAGGTGAATTCCCAAGAAAGCAGACTCTGAGGTGGAGGCTGTTTGCGGAAGACTTACTATACTATGCTCTCAAGATCAACATTTTAAAGAGGGGAGGAAGCAGGCGGGACTGGGCAGGGACGTTCAGCGGGGAGCTTAACAGTGACTGCAGCCGGCCACGTACACTAGGGTCTGTGGAACTCAGATGGCCTTTCAGAGTTGCCCTGACTTGGGATAAGAGAGTTTGGTTCTAGACGCATATGCTGATTAGTTACTGGACGCTGGCGATGCGCCTTGTGTGAACCGGCTCTCTGCAGCCAAGGCCATCTCCAGTCTGGGACTGAGGGTCGCCGGCCGGTCGTGCCTCCGGAAGCTGGGATCATGATTCTTCATTTCCGAAGAGGGATCTATGTGGCACATTCTCGCACCCACCCCAGACCTGAAGTCAAGAAGAGCAGAGGAAGGCTATGTGTGGATAGAGACCATGTGCACAGGGCGATCATGCAGCGGCCGTAGAGGTGGCCAGCAGGGCGTCCGAGACGGAATGGCAGCTCCGACCTGATCTCAGGAGATTCACGTGTACCCCGGCCTCTCATTGTGTGAGTTGTTCATGAACCGTGGCTAGGAAAGATGATGAATTGGAAGTACCAACCACCATGAGAGATGGGCGAGCAATGAGGAAGGGCTGTTTAAATCTGAACACAGTGTGGTCCAGTCCAGAGTTTCTTTATTCCAGCCACACAGACAGATGAAATTTCCAGGGGTGTCTTCTGTGGAGAAATTGAACCAGAGAGGTCTGGCTTCCAGGTATGAGGTAGGAGTAATATGCTGGAATGTTGGATGAGAATTTGAATATTGAACGTGAAATCCTTTATTCTCACAGAACTCCTGTTGCTGGCGAATTCTCAACTCATTCCTATTCCTTAAAGGCAGGGGATTGTAGAAACACCTGTCCCAGAGAAAAGATCTCCAAATACTGACATTTGGGAGAACCATAACTAAGAAGATGGCACATTACCTGATCACTTGACAAACAGCAGTTTTCAAAGCGTGGTCCATGGATCTCCTAGGGGGCCCCAAGATTCTTTAGAGGATCCAAAGTTTAAGTTATTTTTATATTTTATTATTTTTATAGCATATTTCAGATGCTGTTTGCCTTTATAAATGTGTTAACCTTCACAGATGGTACAAAGCAATAAATAAAACTATTGGTCCTTTTAGCATGAATTAAGGTAACGGCACTAAACTGTACTAGTAGTCATTCTTCACTGCCACACACTGAAAGGTTTTTTTTTCTAAAAACCTAAGATTTTCCTCAATGAAGTAAACTTATTAATTCTATTCAAATCTTTTTTTTCTAAATGAATTCTATTCAAATATTCTTTTTTTCTAAATTAATTCTATTCAAATCTTTTTCCCCTAAAAAACCTAAGATTTCCCTCGATGAAGTAAATTTATTAATTCTATTCAAATCTTGACCCTTGAACACATGACTTTTTAATACTCTGTGACAGAATGGGAAGTAGCAGAAAGCATTTTTGAGCAGTTATTTGTGTTTGTGACTGATTTTTTTCCCATGGGAAAACTATTTCTTCCTTGAAGGAACTACTGACAGATAAAATATGAATATGCAGATATGGGTATTTGGCATTTTCTCAAAAATGAATAAGATGAGCCTGTCATTTCTGACGCTATTTGTTGCTAATGATAAAATTTGAGCTTTCAAGTGAAATTTAGAATTACGGAAATTAAAAAAGAGAATTGTGGAAATTTATAAAAGTGTGAGAGTTTAGCACTTTCCCAATATTTAGATATGTTTCTTACTAGATCATTGGGATATTAATGATATTTTTGATATTATATAATGAAATGTGTTAACATTTGAAAGGCTTGCATATCTCATTAAACCAGCATTTTCCAAATAACCAATGATTGATGTAACAAAATCATGTATGAGTAAAAGATCTATTCAATGTGCAAAAATAGGCTAATGGATTTTTAAATTATTATTGAAGTAATAATTGACAAATAGTGTTGTATTAGTTTCAGGTGTAAAACATACTGACTTGACAATTTATATGTTACTCAATCCTTACCATGATAGATGTAGTCACCGTTGGTGACTACATATAACCTTACAAGGTTATTACAGTATTATTGTGTATGTTCTCTTAGGTGTACCTTTCATCTCTGTGACTTTTCATCTCTATATTTTGCAATTAGAAGTTTTATCTCTCAATCCCCTTCATCTATTTGACTTTCCCTGCCCTCCTCTCTTGCAAACACCAGTTTCTTCTCTGCATTTAAAAGTTTGTGTGTTTGTTCATTTGTTTTGGTTTTTAGATTTCACATATTAGTGAAATCGTGTGGTATTTATCTTTTTCTGTCTGATTTCACTTAGCATAATACCCTCTAGGTCCATCCATGTTATTGCAAATGGCAACATCTCATTCTTTTTTATGGCTGGGTAATATTCCACTGTATATTTGTCACATTTTCTTTATCCATTCACCTACCAATGGACACTGGGGTTGCTTCTTTTTCTTGGCTATTGTAAATCAGGTTGCAATAAACATACAGATGCATATATTTTTCAAATCGGTCTCTTCATTTTCTTCAGGTAAATACACAGTGGTGGAATTACTAGATCGTATGATATTTCTATTTTTAATTTTTTGAGGAATTTACATACTGTTTTTCACAGTGGCTGCCTCAGTTTGCATTCCCATCAACAGTGCATGTAGGTTCCTTTTCCTCCACATCCTTACCAACACTTGCTGTTTTTTGTCTTTTTTATTTTAGCCATTCTGACAAGTGTGAGGTGACAGCTCTTTGCAGTTTTGGTTTGCGTTTCCCTGATGGTGAGTGATTTTGAGCATCTTATCATGTGTCTGTTGTTGGCCTTCTGTATGTCTTTTCTGGAGAAATGTCATTTTAGGTCACTTAAAATGCCCATTTTAAGATCGGATTATTTATGGGTTTTGTTTGTTTGTTTTTTGTTGTTGAGTTATATGAACTCCAAAATACATTTTAGGTATTAACCCCTTTTAGATATATCATTTGCAAATATCTTCTCCTGTTTAGTAGATTGTCTTTTTGATTTGTTGATAGTTTCCTTTTCTGTGCAAAAATGTTTTATTTTGGTGTAGTCTCAATAGTTAATTTTGGTTTTGTTTCCCTTGCCTGAGGAGACATATCTGTAAATACGTTGCTAAGGCTGATGTTCAAGAGATTACCATCTATATTTCTATGTCTTGAGTTTCTCTCTGGTATCCTTTCTTTTTTATCCTAAAGGACTTTTCACATTTTGTATAGGTCTGGTGTACTGGAGACATAGCCTTTGCTAACAAGCCTTTGCCTGATAGTATCTTGTTTTGCCTTCATTTTAATCTTTATTTCTATTTTTTAAAGATTTTATTTATTCATTTGAGAGAGAGACAGAGACAAGCAGGCGGTGGGGGGCAAAGGGAGAGGGAGAAGCAGGCTCCCTGATGAGCTGGGAGCCCAACATGGGGCCCAATCCCAGGACCTGGAGATCATGACCTGAGCTGAAGACAGGTACTTAACCAACTGAGCTACCCAGGTGCCCCTTGCCTTCATTTTTAAAAGAATATTTTCACTGGATATGGAATTGTAAGCTGACAGACTCTGTCTTTCATTTTTTTAAAAGGTGTGCTTCCATTGTCTTCTGGCTGTCATTGGTTCTGATGAGATGTCAGTCATTTTTCTTCTCACTGTTCCTATACCTGCATTATGTCTTCCCCCGCCAACCACCCCCCACCTCTGGCTGCTTTCACAGTTTTGTTACCTTTTATTTTAGGAGGTTTTTTTTTTTTTGTTTTCAGGTCTCATGTCTATGTCTTTAATCCATTTTGAGTTCATTTTTGTGTGTGATGTAAGAAAGTAGTCCAGTTTCATTCTTTGGTGTGCAGCTGTCCAGTTTTCCCAGCACCATTTGTTGAAAAGACTGTCTTTTTTCCCATTGCATATTCTAGCCTCTTTTGTCTAGACTAATTGACCATGTAAGTGTGAGTTTATTTCTGGGTTTTATATTCCATTCCATTGATTTATGTGTCCATTTTTGTGCCAGTACCATACTGTTTTGATTACTATTAGGTTAATGGATTTTAATGTAAACAATATGAGAATTTATTGATAGGTATTCAGATTCCACATTGCATTCCTTTAAGAAACTACCAGTTGTTGAATTTCAGCATATTATCAAAGTAGAATACCCATAATTATCTTTAAAAACTATTAAAACAACTCCCACATTCCAACTATATATTGGTATGAGGCTAGATTTTGATCATATAGTTCAACAAAAAAAGAGCTAGTACCCCAAACTGAAGAAGTAGATATGAGAATGAACTTGCCTTCTCTTAAGTCAGACATTAAAGAGAGATTTGCAAATGTAAAATAATGCCAGTCTTTCACCATTTTTTGGTTTTGAAAAATAGTTATTTTTCATAAAATTTAATTTAACATGTAATGTGCTTATTACTTTAAATAAGTATTTTAAAATTTTCTTAGTCTTAATTTTTAATGTGTAAATACTGATAGACTTAACCCATTTAAACAGAAATTCTTTGGTGTCTTTGATAATTTTTAAGTGTCTAAAGGAGTCCTGAAACCAAAAAATTTGGACCCATTGCTCTGGAGATTACCATATACATATGTAACTTGTCACTGTCTACCTTTAAAATATAATATGTTGCTTCATGGGTGATATAAGAGCTTTATACAGGGTATGTCCAATTGTCACCTTCCCATATGCTGTGCTTTTGTTGTCATATATGTTACTTCACTATAGACTAAAATTCCCATGTTATGCTGCTATTTTCACTTGACACAGTTTAGGAATCCATAGACTAGGTGTGCTGCTCAGATCTGCCTTTAAGAAAACACTCCCTGTTCAGCTGTGAGAAGTGCAGTTGCTTGAGAGCCTCTGGTTACAGATCCTCCAGGACCTGCCTCAGCTTTAGAACTGAGGTCATAGTTCATTAGACAGCCTGCAGCTAATGAATAAGTATGGTGGGCTGGCCAGGACTTGGCCATTCCAGCACAGTACATAGCTTCTCTGGTGCATTTGCTTTGCTATGGAGCTCCCTATTATATTGGCTAAAGTTTGAAGAGATCCTCCTAACAAATCCTGCTCTCTCTCCTTTCCTTTCTCAGGTGTTGAATTTACATTGTGGTCTGAAGGCTTCCCCTGCCACATTCTGACCCCGCTTCTTATCTTTCAAAGACATCACCCTCAATAAACCTCCTGCATTCCAAACTCTATCTTGTCATTTGCTTTCTGGAAGATCCAACAGACACAATGGTATGTCTTTCAAAAAGGTATTACTCTGTCTGGTGTTTTATTTCTCCCTGTAGAATTGAATTTCTCCCTGGTATCCATTCTCTTTAACCCTAAAGGACTTTTCACATTTTGTATAGGTCTGGTGTACTAGAGACAAAATATTTCAGTCTTTGTCTGATAGTATCTTTATTTTGCCTTCATTTTAGAAGACTATTTTCACTGGATATGGAATTGTAAACTGACAGTCTTTGTCTTTCATCTCTTTAAAGATGTGTTTCCATTGTCTTCTGACTGTCATTGCTTCTGATGAGGTGTGTTAGTCATTCTTCTTCTCACTGTTCCTCTACATGTATTTTTTTTTTAAGATTTTATTTATTTATTTATTTGACAGAGATTGCAAGTAGGCAGAGAGGCAGGCAAAGAGAGAGAGAGGAGGAAGCAGGCTCCTGGCTGAGCAGAGAGCCCAACACAGGGCTCAATCCCAGGACCCTGGGATCATGACCTGAGCAGAAGGCAGAGGCTTTAACCCACTGAGCCACCCAGGTGCCCCGTTCCTCTACATGTATTGTCTTTTTTTTTTTTTTCTGACTGCTTTCACAATTTTGTTATCTTTTGTTTTTAGCAGTTTGACCTAAATGTGACCATATGTGGACTTCTTTGCATTTATCTGCTTGTGGTTCATAGATCATGTTGGACTTGTGGGTGGCTATATTTTATTAATTTTGTTACCTCTTGGCCATGGTATCTTCAAATACTTCATCTGTCCCATTCTTTTTGTTGTACTCCAATAAAATATAGGTTAGAATGATATTGTGTCACATGCTTCAAAGGCTCTATTCCATTTTTAAAAAACAGCTTTAATGAAAAATAATTGACATGTACTAAATGACACATATTTTAAATTTTTATTTAAATTCAATTTAATTAACATATAATTTATTATTAGTTTCAGAGGTAGAATTTAGTGATTCAGCAGTGGATTACAACACCCAGTGCTCATTACATCAAGTGTCCTTCTTAATGCCCATCACCCAGTTGCACCATTCCCCCCACCTCGCTGCCACAACCCCTCCAGCAACCTTCAGTTTGTTTTCTAGAGTTAAGAATCTCTTATGGTTGCCTCCCTCTCTGTTTTCATCTTATTTTTCCTTCCCTTCCCCATGTTCATCTGTTTTGTTTCTTAAATTCCCCATGAGTGAAATCATATATTTGTCTTTCTCTGACTGACTTTTTTCACTTAGCATAAATGACACATATTTAAAATGTACATTTAAAATTTGATAAAGTATACATTAAAATTTGATGTAAAGTTTAAAATTTAGTAAGTTTTGACATATTTATGCATACGTAAAACCATCACTCTATCATCTCCAAATGTTTCCTCAGCCCCTTTAATTTTAGCCATTCCAGTGGGGGGTTTGGTGGTATTTTATTATGGTTTTCATTTGTATTTCCCTAATGACTAATGATGTTGAGCTTCTGATTCATGTACTTATTTGCTATCTGTATATCTTTAGTAGAATTTCTGTTCACACTTTTGCACATTTCAAGAAATGAGTCATGTGAGACTTTGTTAATTGAGTTTTGAGTGCTTTTTATACATTTAGATATGAGTTCTTTTTCAGATATTTGATTTGCAAGTACATTTTTTTTTTCAAGCCAGTGGTTTCTTTCCCATTCTTCTTAAGAAGTTCTTTCAAAGATCAGACATTTTTAATTTTGATGAAGATCAATTTATTAATTGGTTTTCTTATGGATCGTGCTTTTGATGTTGTATCTAAGAAATCTTTGCCTAACCTAAATAACCTTTGTTGAAACTAAAGTCATAAAGATTTTCTCTTGTGTTTTATTTATAAGGTTTTGTTGTTGTTCCTTAAACTTTTTGTTTTGAGATAATTATAGTTACACATGCAACTAAAAAAATACAGAGGAGGGGTGCCTGGGTGGCTCAGTGTGTTAAAGCTCTGCCTTCAGCTCAGGTCATGATCCCAGGGTCCTGGGATCCAGCCCCACACTGGACTCTCTGTTTGGCAGGGAGCCTGCTTCCCGCTCTCTCTCTTCTGCCTGCCTCTCTGCCTACTTGTGATCTCTGTCTTTCAAATAAATAAATAAAAATCTTTTTAAAAAAGAAATAATACAGATTAATACAGAGGAATGACATATACTATTTACCCATTTCCCCCAGTGGTAACATCTTACATAATTGTATTACAATGTCACATCCAAGAAATTGACATCAGTACAACCCATCAGCCTTGTTTAGATTTCATGGTTATTGGGCCCTCATTTGTGTGTGTTTGGGCATGTGTGTGTAGTTTTATGTGATTTTATCACAGTGTAGATTCATGTGACTAGCGCCACGATCAAAATACAAAACAGGGATGCCTGGGTAGCTCAGTGGGTTAAAGCCTCTGCCTTCAGCTCAGGTCATGATCCCAGAGTCCTGGGATCGAGCCCCGCATTGGGCTATCTGCTCAGCAGGGAGCCTGCTTCCCACCGCTCCCCCCACCTGCCTCTCTGCCTACTTGTGATCTCTGTCAAATAAATAAATCAAATCTTTTAAAAAAGTACAAAGCAGATTCATCATAAGGATCATTGTCCTTTTATAGTCACAGCTACCTTTCTTCCTCCTCCTTCCTCATCCCTGATAACCATTAATGTGATTTCCATTTCTCTAATTTTAACATTTCCATAATGTTATGGAAGTGAAATTACTTTTTAAAAATATTTTAAAAAAATAAAATCAAATATTTAATTAGTTCAGAGAGAGAGAGAGAGAAAGTACAAGCAGGGGAAGGGGCAAAGGGAGAGAGAGAGGGGAAACACAGTCCTGAGTGTGGAGCCCATCACAGGGCTTGATCTCATTGAGACTGAGCTGAAACTGAGAGTTGGATGCTCAACTGACTGAGCTACATTGGTGTCCCTAAGTGAAATTATTTGTATGTTACCATTTGAGGTTGGCTTTTTTTCACTTATCATAATTCCCTTGAATCCATTCAAGCTGCTGTGCTCCTATTGATGGCCGAGCAACATTCACTCATTGTTCCTAGTTTTGGCCATTAGGAATAAAGCTTCTATGAACATTTATGCGCATGTTTTTGTGTGAGTGCAAGTTTTTGTTTCTCTGTGATAAATTCTACTGAGCATAATTTCTGGGACATATGGTAGAGACATACTTACCTTTATAAGAAACTGCCATATTCTTTTCCAGAGTAATTGTATCATTTTACATTCCCAATAGCAATGTGTGAGCAATCCAGTTTTTTCACATCCTCGCCAGCATTTGGTATTAACACTGTTTTTATTTTGCTCATTTTGATAAGTGTATAGTCATACCTCATTGTAGTTTTAATTTGTATTTCCCTAATGGCTAATGATATTGACCATCTTTTCATGTGCTTGTCATCTGTATATCTTCTCCAGTGAAATTTTTTTTTCATTTTTTTTGACCTTTCAAAAAATTGGGTTAATTTTTCTACTTTTGAGTTTTGAGATATTCTAGATACAAGTCTTTTGTTGGATTTGTGGTTTGAAATTATTTTCTCCCACCTGATAGTTTGCCTTTTTGTTCTCTTTTACAGAGTGAAAGTTTAAAATTTCGATTGTGTTCAGTTTATTAATGTTCCTTTTTATGAATCATGCTTTTTGTGTCAAGGATAAGAATTCTAAGCCTAATCCTACTTGTCTTAGGTCTCAAAACCTTTTCTCCTTTTTTTTTTTTTTTTTGTTTCAGGTGTAGAATTTAGTGACTCATCACCTACATACAACACGCAGTGCTCTCACAAGTGCCCTCCTCAATACCTGTAACTCACCTAGCCCACCCCCCCCCCCCCTCCCCCATCAACCCCCCACCGTTTGTTCTCCACAGTCAAGAGTTTCCTATGGTTTGCCTACCCCCCACCTTTCTCTCTCTCTCCCTCTTTTGGTAGAAGTTTTTTGCATTACATCTAAGTATGTGGTCCATTTTGAGTTAGTTTTTATATAAGGTGTGGGGGTTAGTTTGAGATTCATTCCCTTCCTCCCCAGGAATGTCCAATTGCTCCAGCACTGTCTGCCAAAAAAGCTAATCTTCCATCGCAATCCTTTTGCACCTTTGTCAAAAATCTGTTTGGTGGGCGCCTGGGTGGCTCAGTGGGTTAAGCCTCTGCCTTCGGCTTGGGTCATGATCTCAGGGTCCTGGGATGGAGGCCCACATCGGGCTCTCTGCTCAGCAGGGAGCCTGCTTCCCCCTGTCTCTCTGCCTCTATGCCTACTTGTGATCACTCTCTGTGTCAAATAAATAAAATCTTTTAAAAAAATCAGTTGGGTATTGTAAATAGATCTATTTTGGGATCTCTATTCTATTCTATGCATCTGACCTGCTGCCAGCATCACACTGTCTTGATCACTGTAACTGTATAGTAAGTTCCCACTTTCTTATTCTTCTTTTTAATTGTTTTAGCTATTTAGGTCCTGTGCCTTTCCATTTAACTTTAGAATAAATTCACAAAAACTTGCTGGGGTTTTGGTAGGAATTGCATTGAACCTAAAAATCGATTTAGGTAAAATTGACATTTTTATTGTGTTGTTTTCCAGTTCATGGTCACACTGTATCTATTCACTTATAGGAGTTCTTTGATTCTTTATATCAGCATTTTATAATTTTCATCATACAAATCCTATACCTGTTTAATCAGACTTATATCTAATTATTTCAGTTTCTTTGGAAAAACTGTAAATGGTATCGTGGTTTTAAATTTGGTTTCCAAATGTTTGTTGTTAGTATATAGAAATGCAGTTCATTTTTGTATTTGATTTTGTATACTATTACTGTGCTGAATTTCTGCTGTACATTTTATAGTTTTGGGTTTTCTGATTAGGTCTATAATCTATTCTGAATTAATATTCAATATGGTAGGAGTTATGGATTGAAGTTCCTTTTTTTTTTTTGTTTTGCATCTAGGTATATAATTATTCCAGCTCTATTTCTTGAAAAGATTATCCTTTATCCACTGAGTTGCCTTCATATCTTTGTCAAAACCCAGTTTTCTGTATATATGTGGATCTATTTCTGGACTCTCAGCTCTGTTCCATTTATTATTTGTCTATCTTATTGTCAACACCACACTGTCTTGATTGCTGTGGCTTTCTAGTAAGTCTGAAATTAGATTTTCTTAGTCTTCAAATTACAACTTCGTTCTTTTTTTTTAAAGGAGTTTAGACTCTTTTAGATTTTTGCATTTCCATATGAATTTTAGAATCACGTTGTCAATTCCTAAAAAAATATCTTCTGGTATTTTGGTTGGAGTTTTAGTGAATCAGGAGATCAATTTAGGGAGAATTAACATCTTAATAACATTGCATTTTCCTATATATGGACAAAGTATTCTTAAAATGTCTTTTTTTATTATGTTATGTTAGTCACCATACAGTACATCATTGTTTTTGATGTAGTGTTCCATGATTCATTGTTTGTGTATAACACCCAGTGCTCCATGTAGTACATGCAGTCCTTAATACCCATCACCAGGCTAACTCATTCCCCTATGCCCCTCCCCTCTAAAACCCTTAGTTTGTTTCTCAGAGTTCATAGTCTCTCCTGGTTTGTCTCCCCTTCTGATTCCCCTGCTTCATTTTCCCCTTCCTTCTCCTAATGTCCTCCATGTTATTCCTTATGTTCCACAAATAAGTGAAACCATATGATAATTGACTTTTCTGATTGACTTATTTCACTCAGTATAATCTCCTCCAGTTTCATCCATGTTGATGCAAAAGTTGGGTATTCATCCTTTCTGATGGCTGAGTATATTCCATTGCATATATGGACCATATCTTCTTTTTTTTTTTTAAAGATTTTATTTATTTGACAGAGATCACAAGTAGGTAGAGAGGCAGGCAGAGAGAGAGGAAGGGAAGCAGGCTCCCCGCTGAGCAGAGAGCCTGATGCAGGGCTCGATCCCAGGACCCTGGGATCAGGACCTGAGCCGAAGGCAGAGGCTTTAACCCACTGAGCCACCCAGGTGCCCCTGGACCACGTCTTCTTTATCCATTCATCTGTTGAAGGGCATCTCAGCTCTTTACACATTTTGGCTATTGTGGACATTGCTGCTATGAACATTGGGGTGCATGTGACCCTTCTTTTCACTATATTTGTACCTTTGGGATAAATCCCAGTAGTGTAGTTGCCAGGTCATAGGGCAGCTCTATTTTTGACTTTTTGAGGAACCTCCACACTGTTTTCCAAAGTGGATGTATCAACTTTCATTCCCACCAACAGTGTAAGAGGGTTCCCCTTTCTCCACATCCTCTCCAACATTTGTTGTTTCTTGCCTTGTCATTTCTTGCCACTCTAATGGGTGTAAGGTGATATCTCAATGTGGTTTTGATTTGAATTTCCCTGATAGCCAAAAAAAATAAATAAAATATGATAAAATAAAATATCTTTCTTTTTAGAGAGGGAGGTGGGGGGAGAGGCAAAGGGAGAGGGAGAGAGAATCTTAAGGAGACGTCATGCCCAGCATGGAGCCCAACACGGGGCTTGATCTCACAACCAAGATCATGACTTAGAGCTGAAATCAAGATTGGATGCTTAACTGACTGAGCGACCCAGGTGCCCCTTAAAACGTCTTTTAAAAGCAATGTTTTATAGTTTTAGATCTTTCAAATATTTTGTCATACTTATCTGTCAGCATTTTGTTTTTGACTATAAATATTGTAATAAAATTTTAATTTCTGATCATTCTTTATAAAAATGTTCATTAAGGAAACACATTTTTAAAAATCTTTTTTGCAAGTTGCTAAACTTATTAGTTTCCTTGGAACTAATCATTGAATTGTCTACATGGATGGTCATCCCATTTGTGAACAAAGACATTTTTACTTTTTCCTTTCCATTTTGGATGCCTTTTATTTATTGTTTTGCACTTATTCCACTGTCCTCCAATTCAGTGTTGAATAGAAGTGGTGATAATGGACATCCTAGACATCCTTGTCTTGTTTCTGGTTTTAGGAGACAAAGGTTTTATTCAGTATGATATCAACTATAGGTTTCACAGGTTGAGAAAGTTTCCTTCTGTTCATAGTTTGCTGACAGCTTTTACACATTATGAATGGATTGGATTTTGTCAATTAATGTTTCTCTGTCTGTTTAAATTGTTTTTTCTCTTTCAGCTTATTAAAATAGTAATATTTTACATTGAGTTTCAAATGTTAAGTGAACTGCATTTCTGGGATAAACCACTTGTTTTTGATGTATTATTCATTAAAAAATCTTAACACTATTTTTTTCAATCTTTACTTTTTGTGTTTCAATTTGAATACTTCCTGTTGACTTATCTTGAGTCTATCTATTCTTTCCTCTGCTATATCATGCTAGTAAGTCCATTGAAAGATTTTTTTTCTTCTCTGATGTATCTTTTATTTCTAGCATTTCTTTTTGGCTCTTTTTGGAGAAAAAAAAAAGTTTAGAGCTGTATGCTAAAATTCCCTACTGTTCATGTTGTCCTCTTTCCACTAGATTCCTTAAAATAATCATCACAGTTATTTGAGTTTTTGTTTGTTCCACTATTGGGGCCAGTTCTGGGTCAAGAGTCTTTCCTGTGTTGAAGCTGACAGCTGTCGAGACTATTGCCTCCCATTTCTTATAAGACCCTGAGTGTCTTAGAGTCCCTTCAGTCCTCCCACTGTCCCTCAGAGTCCAGCAAACACTGCCTCCCCACTTGGCCAATTCTCTTGGTTCCCTGACCGGTCCCCACTCTGTGGACTACCACTGCCCCATACCCCATATAATGGCCAGAGTTCCTGTGGAGTTCTGTTTTCCTTTCCTTTTTTGTCCCCATTTTTTCCCCCAGCATTCTATGAGTGTCTGTGCCTCAGAGGGAGTATCTTTTAGCTCTGTTCCTCTGTCCCCAGTCTTTCCCAAGAGCACTCAGTGAAAGACCATTGAAAACAGCTGTATGGTGTCTGTACACTCCCTTTACATCTGGGGCAACTGAAGATTCTAAATTGTCAAACCAGCCCCTGTTTGGCCTTCAGAAAGTCTTCCTACCCATATCTCTGGCACCCTCCTCGTCTTCCTGCTGCTCTTGCAATGGTAGAGTAACTGCAGTGCCTTTTCTTTCAAGAGGACTCTGTCACTTTCTGTATTTTAGCTTAGTAGGTTTCTTGGTGACCTCAGCTTTTTGATGGGCTAAACCATCATTTTGTTGTTGTTGTTTCAAATTTTTGTTTAAATTCTAGTTAGTTAACATATAGCATAATATTGGTTTCAGGAGTAGAATTTAGTGATTCATCACTTACAACACCCAGCACTCATCACAAGTGCCCTCCTTAACCTCTGTGGCCCTCTAGCCCCTCCCCCACCCACCTCCCTTCATCAACCCTCAGTTTGCTCTCTATAATTAAGAGCCTCTTATGGTTTGCTTCCCCCCACTTTTTTTCCCCTTCCTATCATTTTTTTTAAACCTATGATTTTGTAGAGTATCTGACTCTTGTTGATGTTATTGATCTTAAAGGTAAGATAGATAGTTTCCTCATGACTTTATGTCTTAAACAGAAGTGGAAGCTCTTGGCGTCTCCTTAGTCCCAGTCCCCATTGATGCTGAGGTCCAGGGACATTGTCACCCCATCATCCTGCCGTCCTTCCCTTTTGCTTAAGCTGAGGAGGGTCTGGTTGACCTCTCTGCAACCCCACAGGCTCTGACTAATAGCAGCAGGAAAGGCACTGTGGAATGTTGTGGAGGAGTGGCACTGCCCTCTACCAGAAATGCCTCTGCTTCTCTTCTTGCAAAGCAGGGAATTTAAGTTCTACTCACAAATCTCTCGGGAAATTCTTCTGGAATAATGGATGTGAATGAGCTCTGTTACATGTTCATACATATATTACTTCTAATGATAAAGTGCTTTTTCCCTGAAGCTTCAGTATCTGTGGAATCCCAGTCTTCTCTCCATTGGTACTTCCACGTTTTGGTTCAGGGCCATCACCTGAAGTTTAGTATCTGATAGGTGTCATGGATGAACACTTTAGGCCTCTGTGCCTGGGCTATTCTTATTACAGATGTGGCCTATGGATTCCTGCTACCAACTCTTACCAGCTGTGTGGTGTTTGAGAAATAGTATAACATCCAAAAGCCTCAGTTTCTTTATTTGTAAGAGATAAAAGTAGCACATAATCCCAGAGTAATTGTAAGAATTAAATACCATGTTTGTGATGTGTGTTTGTCACACCGGAACTGACCTGCCCAAGACCGTGTGGTTGGTTTGCATCAGGTCTCGGCTGGAACCCTGTTGGGGACACCTACGGCATTGTTTGGAGTCACTGAGTTCTGTGGTCTCTGAATAGCTTCCCTGGGCTCTCTGCCTCACCTTGCCCTCATATTCCAAAAGACCATGCTTTTAAGGTCTCTCCCCTGCACCCAGACCTTTGCTTGTTCTTCAATGCCAGGAGCTCTCTCTGCATTGATTATATTAGCATTCGGGTCTCCTGACAGTCCTGCACAAAGCTTACCTCTCTGTCAAGCACACCTAATTGTTATGTTTAGCTCACGCATTCTTTGGCTGTGCCTTGAACAGTGGGCAAGCTAAGGACAGGCAAAGACAGAGACGGCTGTTGCAGGTTGTGTAGGAGAGAGCATTTCTGGTGGGAAAATAATGAGAGCAGAGGCCATGGGACAGGTAAGCAGGGTAGCATGTATATGAAGCAGGGCACAGGCTGCTGGGGTGCATGAAAGATATGTATTGTGGAAGATGCCAGAGTATCATCCACAGCTGGACTGTTTGAATCGTAAGTAGATCTAGGACCCCTGGCTCTTATTAGTAGTTGAAGAGGAGTCCACCAAAGTGGTTTGAAAGGAAAAGACATGAGCATCTGCATTCCCTGCTGGACATCTTTCTCCTAGTTTTGCTCAAATCATGTCAGAGGTCACTCAGAGTAGATTCTAATGTTTCCCTCCCTCTTCATTCCCATTGTGGGCTCTGCAAGACCCAGCCCCACCTACCATCAGGAAAATAATATCTGCACACTTACACTGCTGAGACTGAAGACATGAGAAGGGCACAGACTGTGACCACAAGGTCTCAGCTTCTCCTGCTTGTCCACATAGATCTCTCTGTGCCTTAGTTTCCTCAACTGTGAATTGGGGTTAACAGCACCTACTTTAGGTTGGGTCCTATGTGGATTGAAGGAGATAAAGTAAGAAAAGTGCATAGCACAGGGTCTGGCATGAAGCCAGCCTCCAGGAAAGCCTTCTGCTCTGGGCCTCCCTTGGCCAGTCTTCCCTCTAGCATGTCCCACTCACAGACAGTGTGGTCTGAGGACACAAACCAGTTCTTCTCTCCCCTTGTTCAGTATGTGGGCATCGCCCGAGAGGTAAGCTGCTC
Source organism: Enhydra lutris kenyoni (assembly GCF_002288905.1). NCBI lineage: Eukaryota > Metazoa > Chordata > Mammalia > Carnivora > Mustelidae > Enhydra > Enhydra lutris. The sequence goes on along the minus strand of NW_019154117.1, from coordinate 2,965,744 downwards.
CATTTCTGCCTTCAGGAAATCACAGGTGACCCATGAGCAGCACAGAACTGAAAAGACTGGCAGTCCAGGTTTCTAGCTCAATCAGGGGTGTGTGGAAGGATAGTCCCTTCCTTCCTCTGTGACCTCAGTGGGTTTGCTAGGATAGCCGTGTGATGCAGAGGAAGACACAGTCTGCATCTAGTGACATCTTGTGACGGCTCTGTGAGTCACTGTGACAGCTCTGTGAGTCACTGTGGGAGAACTTGGGCATACTTCTCCACTTCTGCCCTCCTGTGTCTTCACTGAAGTTGGGCTGAAGGGAGGGTCAGTGAGAGAATACAGGAAAAGTGCTGCACTGGCTGGCCCTGCCCGCGCCCAGTGGGGATGGCCTTCTCCCACTTGGATTCCCCATGAGACTTGACTGAGGGGAGGAGCAGTCAGGATAGTCAGAGGCTCCTTGCTGATCTGGGGCCTTGCTGTGATCTGGACCTCTGTGATGGGGAAGGAGTTCTGTGACATCCACATGCCATGTGTCTATCCATCTTGGGGCAGCTCCTTGGCTCTGTGTGAGAGAGATTCTACAGAGAGTCTAAACCCAGCACTGTGCAGTAGAAATATATAATGTGAGTCACATGTGTAAGTTCAGGTTTCCTAGTAGTCACATTAAAAAAAGTAAAAAGAAAAAAAGTGGAAATTTTAATGTATTTTATGTAAACCAGTATATCTAAAATATTGTTTCAGTAGGTAACCAATATAAAGTATTATCAATGAGATACTTTATGTTCTTTTGTCATATACAATCTTCAAAATCCCATGAGTATTTTCGTGTAAAACAATCTTGATTAGGATTAGCCACATTTCAAGTGCTCAAGAACCATTATGCAGCCAGTGGCTACCATATTGGACAGATTCAGCATCTAAGACCTGGCCTCCAGGAACAGAGCCATGCTGCCACCTCGTGGTTACACCATCAAATAGCAGCCTGAGCCCCCAACCTGGGCCAGGTCCTGCAGGGCGCCAAAGAAAAGTTATTGCTTTCCACCCTGGGGTGCCCTCAACCTAGTGTGACAGAAAAGGCGGCAGAAAGAACCAAACTTCAGAGGCTACCCTGGGATTTTGAAAGACTGAGGATGATATTCAGCCAGAGAGGAGAGAAGGCCCTAGAAACAAGGAGTCATTTCACAGATAGGGAGATTAAGGGGAATGACCGGCTTAGGGTCATGTTATAAATGAGCAGCCGCCCTGAGGGGAGGAAACCCTGACCAGGACACCAGCGCCTCTCACCTGAACCAGGGAAATTGCTTTAAGAAATTCTCTTTCTTTCCTTCTTTTCTTTTCTCTAGAATTTTATTTTATTTTTTCAGTGTTCCAAGATTCATTGTTTCATGCACCAAACCCAGTGTTCCATGCAATAAATGCCCTTCTTAATACCCACCACCAGGCTCACTCAACCCCGTACCAAAACCCTCCAAAACCCTCAGTTTGTTTCTCAGAGTCCACAGTCTCTCATGGTTCTTCTCCCCCTCCGATTTCCCCCAATTCACTTTTCCTCTCCTCCTCCCAGTGTCCTCCATGTTATTCCTTATGCTCCACAAGTAAGTGAAACCATATGATAATTGACTCTCTCTGCTTGACTTGTTTCACTCAGCATAATCCCCTCCAGTCCCGTCCATGTTTATATAAAAGCTGGGTATTCCTCCTTCCTGATGGAGGCATCATACTCCATTGTATATATGGACCGCATCTTATCCATTCGTCTGCTGAAGGGCATCTTGGCTCTTTCCACAGTTTGGCAACTGTGGCCATTGCTTTTATGAACATTGGGGTGCATATAGCCCTTCTTTTCACATCTGTGTCTTTGGGGTAAATACCCAGTAGTGCAATTGCTGGGTCATAGGGAAGCTCTATTTTTAATTTCTTAAGGAATCTCCACACTGTTTTCCAAAGTGGATGCACCAACTTACATTCCCACCAACAGTGTAAGAGGGTTCTCCTTTCTTCTCATCCTCTCTAACACTTGTTTCTTATCTTGTTAATTTTGGCCGTTCTAACTGGTGTAAGGTGGTATCTCAATGTGGTTTGGTTTTTTTTTTTTAATTTTTATTTATTTGACAGAGATCACAAGTAAGCAGAGAAGCAGGCAGAGAGAGAGGAAGGGAAGCAGGCTCCCCGCCGAGCAGAGAGCCCAATGTGGGGCTCGATCCCAGGACCCTGAGACCACGACCTGAGCCGAAGGCAGAGGCTTTAACCCACTGAGCCACCCAGGCGCCCCTCAATGTGGTTTTGATTTGAACTTCCCTGATGGCTAATGATGATGAACACTTTTTCATGTGTCTATTAGCCATTTGTATGTCTTCTTTGGAGAAGTATCTGCTCATGTCTTCTGCCCATTTTTTACTTGATTATCTGTTTTGGGGGTGTTGAGTTTGAAGAGTTCTTTATTGATCTTGGATATCAGCCCTTGGTCTGTAGTGTCATTGGCGAATATCTTCTCCCATCCCATGGTTGCCTCTTTTTTAAAAAAATATTTTATTTATTCATTTGAGAGAGAGAGAGAGGGAGAGAGCATGAGAGGGGAGAAGGTCAGAGGGAGAAGCAGACTCCCCATGGAGCTGGGAGCCTGATGTGGGGCTCAATCCTGGGACTCCGGGATCATGACCTGAGCCAAAGGCAGTTGCTTAACCAACTGAGCCACCCAGGCGCCCATTTGCCTCTTTTTTTTTTTGTTGTTGTTGTTGACCATTTCCTTTGCTGTGCAGAAACTTTTTATCTTGATGAAGTCCCAGTAGTTCATTTTCGTTTTTGTTTCCTTTGCCTTTGGAGACATGTCTTGGAAGAAGTTGCTGTGGCTGATGTTGAAGAGGTTACTGCCTATGTTCCCCTCTAGGATTTTGATAGATTCCTGCCTCATGTTGAAGTCTTTTATCCATTTCGAGTTTATCTCTGTGTATGGTGTAAGAGAATGGTCGAGTTTCATTCCTCTACACATAGCTGTCCAATTTTCCTAGTACTATTTACTGAAGAAACTCTTTTTTCCATTGGATATTTTTTCCTGCTTTGTTAAAGTTTATTTGACCATAGAGTTGTGGGTCCATATCTGGGCTCTCTACTCTGTTCCCTGGTATATGTGTCTGTTTTTGTGCCAGTACCATGCTGTCTTGGTGATCACAGCTTTGTAGTAAAGCTTGAAATCAGGCAACATTATGCCCCTAGTTTTGTTTACCTTTTTCAACATTTTCTTAGCAATTCAGGGTCTTTTCTGGTTCCATACAAATTTTAGGATTTGAACTCTAGTTCTAATATCCTACTAATGTCCATGTTGATTAGCTCCTGGAGTTCAGTACTGTCTCTTGTTCTTTTTTTTTAAATTTTTTTACTTTTTCGTTTTGTCCAGAGAAGAATAGATGAATGAGAGAACAAAATACTAAAAGGGTAACAGCAACCTTAGAAAAATATACACTAAACAAATCAGAAGAGACCCAAAACTGGGGAGAAAAGAAGAAAAAAAATGGAGAATATGATCAGGTTGGTGAAGAGAATAGAGCCACACACTAGATTTTGGGTGTATTTTGGTGTGTTAGAAGAAACTGCCTCCCAAAATTTTAAAGAAGGAAAAACATATATATACAAAAATAAGGGTAAATACAATGAAAGGATGGACTATGAATATAAAAATGAAAATTTAAAAAGGTTTTAAAAAGGAATTGATAAGTTGAAAAAAGAAGAAAAATTTAAAAATATGATCATGTGGATGAATAGAACAAAACAATACACTAGATTTAGGGTGTATTTTGGTCTGTTAGAAGAATCTGCATCCCAAAATTTTAAAGAAAGAAAAACTTATGTATATACACAAAAATAAGGTTAAATACAATGAAAGGATAGAATATGACTGTTGAAAAGAAAATTTAAAAAATTTTTAAAAGGATGGGGCACCTGGGTGGCTCAGCGGGTTAAGCTGCTGCCTTCGGCTCAGGTCATAATCTCAGGGTCCTGGGATCGAGCCCCGCATCAGGCTCTCTGCTCAGTGGGGAGCCTGCTTCTTCCTCTCTCTCTGCCTGCCTCTCTGCCTACTTGTGACCTCTCTCTGTCAAATAATTAAATAAAATCTTAAAAAAAATTTTTTTTAAAGATTTTATTTAATTATTTGTCAGAGAGAGAGAGGGAGAGAGAGCAAGCACAGGCAGACAGAATGGCAGGCAGAGGCAGAGGGAGAAGCAGGCTCCCTGATGAGCAAGGAGCCCGATGTGGGACTCCATCCCAGGACGCTGGGATCATGACCTGAGCCGAAGGCAGCTGCTTAACCAACTGAGCCACCAGGCGTCCCTAAAAAAAATTTTTTTAAAGGAATTGGTAAGATAAGAAATTGGTTACAAAGGGAAAGAAGAAAAATTTAAAAAAGAAATAGAAAAAGAAAAAATAAAGAAAAATATAAAAATTAACTTTGAAAGACTAACGAATCATGGGGGAAAAGCTATGAATTCTATGTGCTGTATTCCCTAGCTCTGGAGTTCCCCAGTTCTCAGTGATCAGCGAACTCGGTCTTGGCTGGATGTTCTTACTGATCTTCTGTGGGGAGGGGCCTGTTGCCGTGATTCTCAAATGTTTTGACCAAGGCAGAATTGCACCACCCTTGCCAGGGGCGAGGCTAATCAATCTGCTCAGTTCACTCTCAGTAGTTTTTGTCCCTGAAAACTTTCCATACAGCTCTGGAGGATGAGAATGAAAATCTCGGCCTCCCAATCTCCAGCCCCAGAGGAGCCAAGAGCTCAGGGGCCTCCCTCCTCAGTGTGCCCTCAGAGAAAAGCAGTCACTCCTGTCCCCCTGGTCTCTGTCCACACTCCAGGCTCACCTGGTCTGTGACCGAGCATTGCTATCTCTGGCACATGACCCTATTTGGAGTCTCCAAACCTAGCAGATTCCTGCCATGCTGCTTTTCTGGTGGAGGAAGGTGGATCTCCCTGGATCTGCCACTTGTGGGGTCCCTGTTCGAAGAGCAGTGGCCCACCTGTGCCACAGATCATGATTTATGGTAACCCTGAGCTGAGAGCTCACTCCTCCACTCAGTCTTTGTTACTGGCTTCCCCACTCCAACATCCGGGAACTCTGCCACACTCAGGCACCCCCAGTCTTTCTGTGACCCCAAGGGTCCTGAGACCACAGTGTCCCAGCAAATATTCCACCCCCCACTTAGCCATGGGAGCAACATCCCTCAGAGAAGTAGACTTCTAAAAGTTTGGATTTTGTGCTCTGCTGCTCTCTCACTTGCCACTAGCTGGCTGATGGAGGCTCCCTCCCCCCACCCCCATGGTCTATCTTTCCAAATATCGCCTCAGATTCACTTCTCTGCACATCCTACTTTCCAGAAAGTGGTCACTTTCCTGTTCATAGAGTTGCTGCTATTCTTTTCTTTGATCTCTTCTTGAGTTCATGGGTGTTCAGAATGGTTTGATAACTACCTAGCTGAATCCCTGGGACCAGATGAAATTTAGATTTCCTACTCCCAATATATGTTGCTTTTTTCCCATAGCCAAGATTCATGGGTCTGGGAATCAATGGGTGGAAGTGGGAGTGACACCACTCATAACTACCCCTACTAGTAACATGCTAACAGTATTTTTACTTCTTGTACCCATAGTCTTATACTCTACTGGCCTAGAAGTCTTAGTTCCAAAGGCAGGAATGCTTCCACTAGGAAACACCATAATGATTTTATTGAACTGGGAGTTAAAACTGTCACCTGGCCATTTTGGACTTCTCATGACTCTCAGTCAACAGGCAGAGAAAGGAGTTGCTATGCTGGCTGGGCTGATTGCTTTTGGGTACCTAGAGAAGCTGAACCACTACTCCACAATGGAGGTAAGAAAGAGTATGTCTGTGCAGCAAAGGAAACAGTCAACAAAACAAAGAGGCAACCCACAGAATGGGAGAAGATAGTCGCAAATGACACTACAGATAAAGGGTTGATATCCAGATCTATAAAGAACTTCTCAAACTCAACACCCCCCAAAACAGATAATCAAGTAAAAAGTGGGCAGAAGACATGAACAGACACTTCTCCAAAGAAGACATACAAATGGCTAACAGACACATGAAAAAGTGTTCATCATCATTAGCCATCAGGGAAGTTCAAATCAAACCCACATTGAGATACCACCTTACACCAGTTAGAATGGCAAAAATGAACAAGGCAAGAAACAACAAGTGTTGGAGAAGTTGTGGAGAAAGGGGAACCCTCTTACACTGTTGTTGGGAATGCAAATTGGTGCAGCCACTTTGGAAAACAAAGTGGCTTTTGAGGACATTTTGAGGAGTTTCCTCAAAATATTAAAACAAGCTACCCTATGACCCAGCAATTGCATTGCCGGGTATTTACCCCAAAGATACAGATGTCGTGAAAAGAAGGGACATGTGGACCCCAATGTTCATAGTGGCAATGTCCACAATAGCCAAACTGTGGAAGGAGCTGAGATGTCCTTCAACAGACGAATGCATAAAAAGATGTAGTCCACATATGCAACAGAAAATTACTCAGCCATCAGAAAGGATGAATACCCAAATTTAGCATCAACTTGGGCGGGACTGGAGGAGATTATGCTGAGTGAAATAAGTCAAGCAGAGAAAGTCAGTTATCTCATGGTTTCACTTATTTGTGGAACATAAGAAATAGCATGGAGGACATTAAGAGAAGGGAAAAATGAAGAGGGAGAAATTGGAGTGGGAGACGAACCATGAAAGACAATGGACTCCGGAAAACAAATGGAGAGTTTTAGAAGGAAGAGGCTTGGGGGGATGGTTGATCCCGGTGATGGGTATTAAGGAGGGCTGGTATTGAATGGAGCACTAGGTGTTATAAGCAAACAATGAATCATGGAACACTACATCAAAAACTAATGATTTGGAATGTCTGGAAAAGAGTGATTCCTTGGGGTGTCTTAGTATTGCCATGCCCTGTGATTAAAGTCCATGAAGAAGTACAACAATGCAATCTAGGCAGGACTGGCACGGGCTCAAACCCTTCAGGAATGAAGGTTTGGGTCACCCCACCAGGCAAAGAACCATGACTAGCTGAGATGTTTGCTGAGGGCAAAGGGACTATGGAATACATAGTGGCAAAGGTAGTTATCAATGCCAGCTACAACCATGTGAGCAGTTACAGAAATGAGGACTGTAGTTGCCCTGAATGTTTTTTCCTTATATGAACATGTTAGTGTGCTGTGTGGATGCATATGTGTATGTACACATAATATAGTATAGTTTGTTTTTGGCACTTTCTTATCCACTTACCATGTAATGTAAGATGCATTGACTTTTCATTATAGCATTTAAATATTGGTTTTACATTATGGCATTTAAGTTATAGGATATCAGGGAGAAGAGTGAACATTATTTAAGATCTTTGCATCATCTTCTGGAAAAAGGGTTAGTGTCTTCATTTGTATGCAGTATAATTGTATACTGGCAGGAGGTGTGACCACATTATTCCATATTTATGCATGACTGAGATACAAATTTTCTAAATATTGTTATTTTGATAACCCAAAGTTGTTTTGCTACTTCTGGGCCCTTGTCCTCTCCAAGTTATACAGTGAAGCCCATGGAACATAGGAAGAAACTCAGTATTGGTTCCTCCCTCATAATCCTCACTTCCTCCACTCCTCCCTGAACCGTAGTTTCCTTCACCACATGGTTCCCCTATCTGTGATTCCGCTGCCACCAAAATGTCCACTCTTCCTTGGACCATAGTTATAAGGTTGCTAGTTATATTCAAAGTCACTGTAATTTCCACTTGCATAATTTCTTCCTACGTCATTGTCAAAACCACCTCTGTAGCCCCCACCCTGTTTCCACACCTATATCCCCACCACTATATCCTCATTCTTGTCCTTTATAAGCATGCTGCCTCCAAAAATGCCATCTCCAAATCCTCTTCCATGCCCATTAGAGCCATCCCTAAATCCGTGTCTTCCTTCAAACCCATCAGAACATCCTCTAATCTTGCCTCCTGATCTACTGCCTCTGCATCAATCCTTCGAGGCAAAACGCCTTCCACTGCAAGTGCTAGAACTTTGGATTCCCTGCATTTCTTGTCTGCACAAAGACTTTCTTACTTCTGACCGCAGATGATGGTATAGTATTTCCACAGTACAGTTTTATCCACAGGATCATGATCATCAAAATAATGAAACCAATGCCTCTCTTCTTTCCAGACTTCCTATCAGTAATGATCTCAAATGGTATCAAGTTTTCCATATTACTTGCATAGTTTCTTAGGTGATGTTCCTTAGTATCTTCTTTAATTCCACCACAATTAGCTTCTTGATGGTTACATGAGCACCAGGTCTTCCAGATTTCTCTTGCTACAGTACATTTTGTCTCAACCACTCTTCCATCAATTAAATGAGATCTTGCAGCCATGATAGCACCAACCTCTGCCATGTATGAAAAAGTTACAAAACCCAATATTCTTGAGCTCTTGCTCGAAGGATTCCTTATTATCACAGTCTGTAAAATTTCCCCTTGGCTTGCGGTAGTTCCTCAAACTTTCTTTTGTGGTTTCAAAACTTAAGCCACCATTAAAGAAGTTCCAGAAGTGTCCCTTCTCTCCATGGCAGACTCAGTCATTTCAGCTGGACTTCAGACAGAGAGATGAGAGAGACCTCTGCCTACGAGCATGAGCAGCTTGTCCTGTTGCTGCTGTCTTGAAGCCTTCTTTTTTTGTCTCTGCTTTGGTGTAGTTCATACAAAAGCCTTCCATACCACAAGGTAGTTTTCAAAATCATTTATACACCATCATGTTATGTCTTTGATTTCTTTTTATATTTGTTTTGTGAGCTAGCTTTAGCTTCCCACAAATAATTATTTTCTCAAGCATTTCAAACTGATTTGAAACCATTCTCTCTCACTTTTCCTCTCTCTCTTTCTACTTCTCCCTCCCTGGTTGCTTTACTGACTTTCCCTTTAGTTCCGTTCAGCTAAATTGTACCATTATCACACTGATTATTATAGTATTAGATTAAAATGCTAATAATGCAGGAAATTTTATCCTGGGTTTTGAGCTCTGCTCTCTTTGTGTTCCAACTCTCCAGGATTCATTCAGCACTTGTTCTAAGGCTTTGTTTTTTTCCAGGAGGACCCATTTAGCCTTCTGTCTGACTCCTTTTTTGGAACTGGACTCTTCTTACTGGAACTATGCTGGCCTTTGGTTTGATTCCTTCTGCAGCAAGGCTGTTCCTGTTGAAACTGTGTCGTTTTGGTATTATTCTTTATGTTCTAGAGAAAAACCTCTAAGAAATGGGACCTCAGTCACCAAAATACTTTGAGGGTCCCCCGCTACATACATACATTGGGACCCCAGCTGGTTTTATGTTTAAAAAGACTGTAGTCCTTCCTTACGTGCACTGACTTAACCAAAAGTAATTTGTTTATTTTTTTATTTGAACATAGTTGACACATTCTGCTATATTAGTTTCAGGTGTACAACATTGTGATTTTAAAAGTTTATACATTATGCTATATTCACCACAATTGTAACTACCATCTGTCACCATACATCACTATCACAATATTATTGACTATATTCCTTATGCTGTATCTTTTATTCCCATGATTTATTCATTCCATAATTGGGAGCCTGTATGTCCAACTCCCCTTCACCCCTTTTAGCAATCAGTTCACCCTTGTCTCTGTGGCAACCATCAATTTCTTCTCTGTATTTGTAATTCTGATTCTGCTTTTTGTTTATTCACTTTTTAAAGATTCCACATATGAGTGAAATCATATGGTATTTGTCTTCCTCGGTCTGACTTATTTCTTTTAGGATAATACTCTTTAGGTCCACCCATGTTGTTGTGAATGGCACAATCTTGTCTTTTTTATGCTTGTGTAATATTCCACTAGTTGTATGCATGTATGTATGTATACATACCACATCTTCCTCATCCTTTTGTCTATTAGTGGACTCTTAGGTTGCTTCCATAACTTGGCTATTGTTGGTAATGCTGCAATAAACATAGAGATGAATGTAACTTTTCAGGTTAGTGTTTTAATTTTTGAGGGTGAATAGCCAGTAGTGGAATTATTGGATCATGGAGTATTTCTATTTTTAATTTTTTTATGGAACCTCTATACTGTTTTCCATAGTGGCTATACCAGTTTCTATTCCCACCAGTAGTGTATGAGGGTTCCTTTTTCTCCACATCTTTGCCAGTACTTGTTATTTCCTGTCTTTTTGATTTTAGCATTCTGACAGATGTGAAGTGATATCTCATTATGGTTTTGATTGGCATTTCCCTGATGATTAGTGATGTTGAGCATCTTTTTATGTGTCTTTTGGCCATTTATTTGTCTTCTTTGGAAAAATGTCTATTCAGGACATTATTTATTATTTATTTAATTGGATTGTTTGTTTTTTTAGTGTTGGGTTATATAAGTTCTTTATATATTTTGGATATTAACCCATTATCAGATATATCATTTACAAAATATCTTTTCCCATTCACTAGGTTACCTTTTTGTTGGTGGTTTCCTTTGCTATGCAAAACCTTTTTATTTTTATATAGTACCAATGGTTTATTTTGGCTTTTGTTTTCCTTGCCTTGGGAGACATGTCTAGAAAGTACAGATTTCCCAGAATTGAAGTAGACAACATCTGACCAGACAGCTTTTCCATAATGTCTGGACCAGGGTAGTACACTTCTTCTTACTGTTGTTTCTTCTCTCTTGTAGGAAGACAGTACCCCTTTCTGCTTTATCCAACTCCTTGTGAAAGGGGGGGAATATCTTCTTATTTTGTGTGTGTGTGTGTGTGTGTGTGCGTGTGTGTGTTTTAGAAACAACCTCATTATGATCCCAGGACAAGTAAATTTCGCTTGCATTCTTCAAAGGGTTAGAAATTTCAGAATCCACAAAAGTCTTCTTTCTTCTGAACTATTAACTGACTTTGGATCTTATCCAAATTCATCATCTCTGAATTTACAGGCTTATAAGCTGTATTATCAATAGCATATTTGGTCCCAAACAGTTCTTTTGAGAAAACAACACTGTTTTAGAAGTTGCGCTGTTTTTGCAAAAAGTTCATCAGCTGTTTCATATTTATATCTGCACGGTATCTTCCCAAATGTACTTGGTTAATTCTTTGAGTGTGCTCTTGCAGTATCCACTAAACAGCTTTTGTGGTTGCCTTTTTAAAAAAGTGTTTGTTTATTTGAGAGAGAGAAAGAGAAAGTACAAGCAGGGACAGCTGCAGGAAGAGGGAGAAGCAGACTCTCTGCTGAGTGAGGAGCCCAACTCAGGGTTCGATCCCAGGACCCTGGGATTATGACCTGAGCTGAAGGCAGAGGCTTAACTGACTGATTCACCCCGGCCTTCCACAGTGGTTGCTTTAAGCAGAAACTTCCAGGAAGTATACATGATCCCATGTTTGTCTTCGTGAAAACCATTCTCCCCTAAGTTGGAATAAAGGCCAACAGATATTTCCTTTGACTGCTTTCAGACCTCGATTCCTGGTTTAGAACCATTGTACAATTTGGAATTGTTATGTTACTTCTGTTGTGTATAATTAAGTTTCATATTTTATTGCCTGGGGAAACTTAAAGAAAAACCTTTCATGTAATCAAAAAAGCAATTCTGGCTCAACCCTTCAAGATGATCTTCAACACTTATGCTTTTTTTTTTTTTTTTAAGATTTTATTTATTTATTTGACAGAGAGAAATCACAAGTAGGCAGGGAGGCAGGCAGAGAGAGAGGAGGAAGCAGGCTCCCTGCCGAGCAGAAAGCCCGATGTGGGGCCTAGAACCCAGGACCTGGGATCATGACCTGAGCTGAAGGCAGCGGCTCAACCCACTGAGCCACCCAGGTGCCCCAACACTTATGCTTTTGAGAAGATATGGACTTCAGGTTAGAGTACCTGAGAGTTCTCCCTCTTAACCTTCCTTGTTACTCAAATGGGGCTGTAAGTGTTTTCCACCTGCTCTGCATTTTCCCTCTGACGTAGGCCGTGACAACCAAGAAACATTTTTCCTGGCATCTAGGGACAAAACTACAAACATAAAAAACCTGACACTTGATCAACAGTGCTTTTGAAGAAAAATCTTGATTGAAAGAGAGAAATGTGAAAATAAAAGGAAACCTCATTTAGAATGGAGCCAAAAAAAAAAAAAAAAAAGAAGAGCCAAGAGGCAGGCAGGGGGAGCTCTCAATTCCTATCATTCAGGGACAATTGCAGACAGAATAGGAAAAGACACTATTTTACTACACCAGGAGGAGTTGGGTAGTTTTCCTCCTCCTCCCCACGCCCCTGCAGCAGCCCAGCCAATGAGGGAGATGGTCACAGTCAGCCAATGAGAAGCCACTACACTTCCAACTCCTGGTTCTCTCCAATGGACTTTTAGGTTTTTGTTTTAAAGATTTTATTTATTTATTTGACAAAGATCACAAGCAGAGAGGGGGTGGGGGAAAGCAGGCTCCCTGCTGAGCAGAAAGCCCAATGCGGGGCTCGATCCCAGGACCCTAAGATCATGACCTGAGCCGAAGGCAGAGGCTTAACCCACTGAGCCACCCAGCCGCCCTATGGACTTTTTAAGTTTTAGAACAGCCCCTCCCAAGGCCTCCTTTCTTCCTTAAAAGAGCTTCCTCTCATTTGTTCTTGGACTTGATGGTTTTGCTAAAACCTGCTTGTGTGGGATTGCAATTCTTCATTTCTCAGTGAACCCGTTTTTGCTGTTAATATGACTGGCAGTGTGTGTTGTGATGTGATGTGATGTGATGATGTTATTATTAGGAGGCTCCACCCCCAGCTTGGAGCCCAGCGCTGGGCTTGAACTCTCAGGCTGAGATCAAGACCTGAGCTGAAATCCAGAGTCCCACACCTAACTGAGCCGCCCAAGTGCCCCCTGGCAGTTTTATTTTTAAAGTTAACAAGTTTTTCCTCTAATTATTTTTTTATGAACTTCAGTATCTTCTTTAAAAAAGAACAATGCCAGTACGTTTGACATTTTTTTTTAGGAAGTTCGTTCATTTTGCACTGTTATTTAAGTGTAAACACGGCTGAATCTGCAGGCTGGAGGACAATTACACATCCAGGTCAGCATTTCTGTATTATTAAACAAAAAACACAAGGGCCCTATAAATTAAAAAGATTTTCTGCTCACCGGAGCCACCCTTCTCTTGTAGGGGAAAGTCTGTTTGATTTTACTTCCCGATTCTTCACAATTTCCGCAAAAGCCTGAAGGATTGTAAATCAGTCCCTGGAGTTGAGGGGTGCAAGGGAGCGCAGCGGGCAGCTACCACATGGGGTCGCCCGAGGCCTGGTCTAGTCGTGAGGCGTCAGCGCAGGCGCGCTGTGCTCTGAGGCACTGTGGGTATTGAAGCTCTTCGCCCGGGGCACTGTGGGTACCGCAGTCCCGCGCCCCGGGGCACTGTGGGTAGTGCTGTCCTGTGCCGGCCGGCGTCGCTGGTCCCTGGCGGCCGTCCTTACGCGCTTGTGGTAAGCGAGTCAGCCGCCGGAGGGTGGGGAACGCCGGGCGAGGGCGAGCGGGGTTGGTTTTCCTGGCAGGGCCGGAGCAGTCCACCTGGGAGCGGCTGTGGACGAGAGCTCGGGCGCGCGCACTCCGCGCGTCTGGGGTCCCAGCGTCCTGTCCCGGAGGGGCACGCGGGCGGTGGGCGCGTGGGTCGGCGGAGCCCACCGCGGTGATGCCCGTGGCGTTTGGCCCCATACGCCCAGGTCTTGGCGGGGAAGACCGGCCTGGGGCGAACACCCAGCTTTGCCTCGGTGGTGGGGGCAGCCGGGGCAAGAGACTCGGGTCAGTGGCCTCGGGCCCGCGGACCCCTGAGGGCACTGGAAGGGGCCAGCGGGGTCATATCCCCGGGTTGCGTGCTGCGTCCTGCTGTTGTCTGTGGCCCCTCCGGAGGCTGGGGCGGCGCAAGTGGAGTGGAGTCCGCGGGCCAGGGCACTTTCCCCCAGCGCCTGGCGGGGCGCGCCCCCTGGATTACTGGAAGTGGAAGAAGCAATGGAGGTTCCAACCTCCGTACCTAAGTTCTTAGTTTTAACTTTCCTTAAGAAAATGAGACCCAAGCATACCCAGAAGTAGCTGTGAAGCTCATGGGTTCATCACTCAGATTAACGAGTTGAGAACCCTATCCTTTCTCCCCTGGTCTGCAACCCCGAGTGTACATCTCTTTGGGCAGTGCCTCTGTTCAGGGGGCCAGGCCAGGCTTGCCATTGGAAACTCCCCTCCCCACCCTCATCCCGCCCAGAAACCCCCAACTGTCCCGTTGGGAGAGTTCAAATCCAGGTCTGCCCCTTTTTCACTGACTCATCCTGAGCAAGTACTGAACCTCCTGGAGCTGATGTGAGTGTGGAAAGAGTTAAAATTGTGTCTGACACATGCTAAGTGATTGATAACGTTCATGTGTGTTTTTACTGAGCCCCATGGGCATGTAGAGGATGAATATACTGGGGATTAGCCTGAATTCAGAGCAGGTTTGCGCTAAAACCCACACCCTCTCTTCCCGAGCCCGTCCATCCCTTCCCCGCCTGCTTTTGATGCTTCTGGAAAGTGGACCCCAGCTGCGGGCTTGGCAGTTTAGCCTGCTGCTCTCTGGGCGGGGAGAGACTCCTGAGGTGGGAACCGCTTCTGGTGTGCGCAGGTGGGCCCTGGAGCATTCTGCCCTCCCCCACCACATCAGGGGTAATTAATTGCCTGTTAGGGAGAGGAGAATTCCTAAGGGCCTGGCAGCCCATCTCAGGTGGGTGCCACTTCCTTGTGTTCTTGTGGTGCCACCCTTGCCGTGTGTGTAATATTCCCCGTGGGGCTCAGTGCTGCAGGGGGATTCCCAAGCAGCCTGGCCTGTTCTTGAAAGGACACATTCCTGGGGCACGTGTCTCTGCCTTTATTCAGGAGCTTTTCGGCATCTCCATACATTCACTCTGCTGTATTCTCAGGGCCTTGGCAGTGCTAGCAAAACAGAGATGGGGAGAAATGCTGTTTTGAGAACAGTAGTCTTGTATTTTTATTTCCCGAGCCCGTCCACATTTTTATTTCCTCAGCCATCTTGCACATTAGATGGGAGAATTTTCATTGTGTAGAACGGTAAATGGGGCAGTAGAGGATTAAATAACTTTTACCTTGGAGGTAGCTGTTCTTCACTTTCAAAGTTAATGAACATTTAAAAAGAGGTCCTCTATTTTTAAAGATTGTCTCATACCTCTAATGCTGATTAAAAAACATTCATTCATTTTCTTCTGATCCTGGTTCTCCGCCCTGTGGACATTAACAGGAATCAGGCCACCCCATGTTTGCAGTCCACATATCCCCAGCCTTTTAAAGTTTCATCTACTTTCCTTATTTTTTTGGGGTGTGAAGGAGATGGAATTATTAAATTTAAAATTTATTATGGAAATTTTACAGCCATATGTAGCAAGAATATTAAAAGAGCATCTCTGTACCCTCACTTGGCTTCAGCAATTGTCACCGTTCCGCTCTTCCTCTTCCTTTTTGGTTTTCTCTGATGAAGTATTTTGCAGCAAATCCCAGATATCATTTTAACTGTGAATACTTCACTATGCATCTCTTATGAATAAGGAATTTTATAAAAATTTACCAAAGTATAATTAACATAGAGTTATATTACTTTGTGTACAACATATTCACTCAACAACTCTATGCATTACTCATGCTCACCATGATAAGCATTGTTACTGTCTATCATTATACAATGTTATTACAGTATTACTGACTATTCCTTACGCTGTACTTTTCAGCTCTGTGACTTATTTATTTTATAACTGGAAGTTTGTACCTCTTAGTCCCGTTTTTCTATTTTGCCCATATCCCCACCACCTCCCCTCTGACAACCACCATTTTGTTCTGTTTATGAGTCTGTTTTTTGTGTTTTGGTTCGTTTGTTTTGTTTGTTCTTCATCCATTCATCTATTGATGGACACTCAAGTTACTTCCATGTCTTGGCTATTGTAGGTAAAGCTGTAATAAACATAGGGATGCATGTATCTTTTTGAATTATCGTTTTCATCTTCGTTGTGTAAATACCCAGTAATAAATTACTGGATCACATGGTAGGTCCATTTTTAAGTTTTCTAGAAAACTCCATACTGTTTTACACAGTGGTTGTACCAGTGTATCTACTTATATTCCCACCAACAGTGTGTGAAGGTTCATTTTTCATCATATCCTTGACAACCCTTGTTATTTCTTGTCTTTTTTTTTTTTTTTTTTTTTTTGACAGAGAGAGATCACAATCAGGCAGAGAGGCAGGCAGAGAGAGAGGAGGAAGCAGGCTCCCTGCTGAGCAGAGAGCCCGATGCGGGGCTCGATCCCAGGACACTGAGATCATGACCTGAGCCGAAGGCAACGGCTTAACCCACTGAGCCACCCAGGCGCCCCTATTTCTTGTCTTTTTAATACTAGCCATTCTGAATGGTGTGAAGTGATATTTCTTTGTAGTTTTAATATGCATTTCCCTGATGATGAGTGATGTTGAGCATCTTTTCATGTGTCTGTTGGCCATCTATATTCTTTGGAATAATGTCAGTTCAAGTCCTCTTCCAGTTAAATGTTTTTTGGTGTTGAGTTGTATAAGTTCTTTATGTATTTTGGATATTAACCACTTATTGGATATATCATTTGCAAATATCTTCTCCCCATTCAGTAAAGGGTGTCTTTTTGTTTTGTTGATGGTTTTCTTTACTGTGCAGAAGCTTTTTATTTTAATGTGGTCCAAATAGTTTGTTATTGCTTTTGTTTTTCTTGCCTGAGGAGGCATATTTATTTGTTTATTTATTTTAAGATTTTGTTTTTCAGAGAGAGAAAGAGAGCATGTGTGTGTGCACACAACCAGGAAGAAGCAGGGTCACTGCCGAGCAAAGAACCCAATGTGGGACTTGATCCCAGGATCCTGGGATCATGACCTGTGCCAAAGGCAGATGCTTAATCGACTGAGCCCCCCCAGGCCTCCCTGAGGAGGCATATTTAGGAAAATACTGACAGCTGATGTCAAAAGAAATTACTGACTCTGTTTTCAGTATAGTACAGCATAAAGAACATGAAAATATGTACAGCATAGGAATTTTATGGCTTCAAGTTTCACATTTAGGTGTTTAATCCATTTTGAGGGCCTTTCTCTTTTTAAAATTTCAATACAATTAATATCAGTGTTATACTAGTTTCAGGTGTACATATAGTGATTCGGCAATTCTCGACGTTACTCGGTGCTCATCAGGATAAATGTATTGTTAATCCTCTTCACCTGTTTAACCCATCTCCCTATCCGCTTCTCTGGTAATCATCACTTTGTTCTCTATAGTTAGGAGTCTGCCTTTTGGTCTCTTTTTTCGTTTGTTTGTTTCTTAAATTCCACATACAAGTGAAATGATACGGTATAGGTCTTTTTCTGACTGGCTTATTCCACTTAGCATTATACCCCTTAGATCCGTTCATGTTGTAAATGACAATATTTCATTCTTCTTTATGGTTGAGTAATTCCGTGTGTGTGTGTGTGTGTGTATCACATCTTCTTTATTCGTCTGTCACTGGATAATTAGGTTGCTTCCACATTTTTGCTTTTGTAAGTAATGCTGCAGTAAACATAGGTGTACATATATCTGTTCAAATTAGTGTTTTCATATTCTTTGGGTAAATACCCAATAGTGAAATTACTGCATCATCTATTCTATTTTCATTTTATTTCTTTGAGGGACCTCCATATTGTTTTCCACAGTGGCTGCACCAGTTTGCATTCCCACTAACAGTACAAGAGGGTTCCCTTTTTCTCCACATCCTCCTCAACACTTGTTGTTTTCTGTATTTTTTATGTTAGTCATTCTGACAGGTGTGAGGTGGTATTTTGCTGTTGTTGTTTTTAATATTTTATTTATTTATTTGACACAGAGAGAAAGAGAGATCAGAATAGGGAGGCAGAGAGAAAGGGGGAAGCAGGCTCCCTCCTGAGCGGGGAGCCGGATGCAGGGCTTGATCCCAGGACCCTGAGATCATGACCCGAGCTGAAGGCAGAGGCTTAACCCACTGAGCCACCCAGGTGCCCCTCATTGTGGTTTTGATTTGCATTTCCCTGATGATCCTGATGTTGAGCATCTTTTCATGTGTTGTCTTCTTTGGAGAAATGTCTGGTCTTGTCTTCTATTTGTAATTGGATTATTTGAGAGGTTTTTGGTAGTGTTGTATAAGTTATATATTTTACCTACTAACCCTTCATTGCCTATGTCACTTGCCAATATATATTTCCATGCAGTGGATTGTCTTTTAGGTTTGTTGGTTGTTTTATTTGCTGTGCAGAGCTTTTTATTTTGATATAGTCCTAATAGTTTATTTCTGCTTTTGTTTCCTTTGCCTCAGGAGACAGTATCTAGAAAAATGTTGCTATGGCTGATGTCAGAGAAATTACTGCCTGTGCTCTTTTAACAGGATTTTTTTGGTTTCAGGTCTCACATTTAGGTTCTTAATCCATTTTGAGTTTATTTTTGTGTATGGTGGAAGAAGTGGTCCTGTTTCATTCTTTCATATGTAGCTGTTGTCTTCCCAACACCATTTGTTGAAGAGACTTTTTCCCATTGGATATTATTTCCTGCTTTGTCGAAGATTAATTGACCATCAGTCATGAGTTTATTTCTGTGTGTTCTTTTCTGCTGTTCAGATCTATGTGTCTGCCTTTTGTGCCAGTACAGTGCTATTTGTTTGTTTGTTTGTTTATTTATTTATTTATTTATTTGACAGAGAGAGAGAGAGAGAGAGAGAGACAGAGACAGAGATCACAAATAGATGGAGAGGCAGGCAGAGAGAGAGGAGGAAGCCAGCTCCCTGCTGAGCAGAGAGCCCAATGTGGGGCTCCATCCCAGGACCTTGGGATCATGACCTGAGCCACCCAGGCGCCCCTACAGTGCTGTTCTGATTACTACAGCTTTGCAGTATATCTTGAAATCTGGGATTGTGATACCTCCATTTTTGTTCTTTCTTAAGATTGCTTTGGCTATTTCTGGGTGTTTTGTGTGTGTGTGTGTGTGTGTGTGGTGTGTAGTTCCATACAAATTTTAGGATTATTTGTTCTAGTTCTATGAAAAAGGCTATTGGTGTTTTTGTAGGGATTGCATTAAATCTGTAAATTCCTTTGGGTAGTATGGACATTTTAACAATAAATGTTCTTCTGAACAATGAGCATGGAATATCTTCCCATTTGTTTGCATCATCTCCAGTTTTTTTCGTCAGTGTTTTTTTGGTTTTCGAAGAACAGGTGTTTTACCTCCTTGGTTTAGTTTATTCCTTGGTTTTATTAATTTTTAGGCAATTGTAAATGGGATTGTTTTCTTAATTTCTGTTTCTGCTACTTTGTTATTAGCGTGTAGAAATGCAGTGGATTTCTGTATATTGATTTTATATCCTGTGACCATACTGCATTTATTTATCAGTACTATAAGCTTTTTGTTTTTGTTTTGTTGTTTTGGTGGAGTCTTTAGGGTTTTCTTTATATAGGCTCATGTCATCTGCAAGTTGTGCAAGTTTTACGTCTTCCTTACCAATTTGGATGCCTATTATTTCTTGTCTGGTGGCTAGGACTTCCAGTATCTTGTTGAGTAAAAGTGATGAGGATGATCATCCATATTTTTGATCTTAGGGGGAAAGCTTTCAGTTTTTCACCATTAAGTATGATGTAAGCTGTGCGTTTTTCATATATGGCCTTTATTATGTTGAGGTATGTTCCCTCTAAACCTGCATTGATCAGGGTTTTTATCATGAATGGATGTCATTCTTTGTTAAATGCTTTATTTCCACCTACTGAAATGAACATGATTTTTGTGCTTTCTCTTATTGGAGGGATATATTATGTTGAATGATTTGCAAATACTGAACCATCTTTGCAGCCCAGGAATAAATCCCACTTCATTGTTGTGAATGATTTTTATAATGTATTGTTGGATTTGGTTTGCTAATAGATTTTTTACAAAGCTGCAGAAATCATGACTGATGGTCTGGTATGATAATAGATGCTGTCTGAGAGCCCAGAAAAAGACCCATATAAATATAGTTAACTGATTTTTGTCAAAGAAACAAAGACAACACAATGAAGCAAATGCTGTATTTTTTTGAGGGTTTTTGCATCTATATTCATTAGAAATGCTGGTAGCCCCCCCCTTTTTTGTGGTGTCTTTATTTGGTTTTGGTATCAGGGTAATCTTGGGCTCATAAATGAATTTGGAAGCTTCCTTCCTCTTTTATTTTTTGGAATAGTTTGAGAAGAATAGTTATTTACTCTCCTTTATTATTTTATTTTTTTCATACATGAGCTATTTATTGGGTAGAAAATCCAAAAGAGTTGACAAAAGCACTTGTGAAAATCATAATTTAGCAAATTTGCAAGATAAAATTTTAATATACAAAATGCAACCCTGCCCTATGCCATCAGTGAACAGTGTAATATGAAATGGAAAACACAATATCATTTACATTAGCCCAATGGAAAAAAAAGAAAAAGGAAGAGAAAATTGTTAGGTACAAATGTAATAAGATATGTACCAGATCTTCTACATAAAATGCTAAAAAATTCAAATGAATACAGTTATAACCGAATAAATGATTAGATGTTCCATATTCGTAGATAGAAAAACTTAATGTTGTGAATATGTTGGTTCTACTTATTTCAACTTAAAGATTTAATGAAATGCCAATCAAAATGCCACCAAGTTATTTTGTGGATGCCAACAAAGTGATTATAAAACTTATGTGGGAGAAAAAAGACCTAGATAGCTAACACTATATTGAAAAGGAAGAAAGTTGAAAGATGATCTCCAAATGCAAGACTTTTTACAAAGCTGCAGAAATCATGACTGATGGTCTGGTGTGACAGTAGATGCTGTCTAAGAGCCCAGAAAAAGACCCATATAAATGTAGTTAACTGATTTTTGTCAAAGAAACAAAGACAACACAATGAAGCAAACACTGTATTTTCTTTCTTTTTTTTTTGGTGAGGATTTAAAAAAAAAATTTTTTTTCAGATTTTATTTATTTATTTGACAGACAGAGATCACATGTAGGCAGAGGCCGGCAGAGAGAGAGAGAGAGAGAGAGAGAGGAGGAAGCAGGCTCTCCACTGAGCAGAGAGCCCGATGCGGGGCTCGATCCCAGGACTTTGAGATCATGACCTGAGCCGAAGGCAGAGGCTTTAATCCACTGAGCCACCCAGGTGCCCCTTAAAAAATTTTTTATTGTGATATGTTAATCACCATAAAATACATCATTAGTTTTGTTTTTTTTTTAAAGATTTTATTTATTTATTTGACAGACAGAGATCACAAGTAGGCAGAGAGGCAGGCAGAGAGAGAGGAGGAAGCAGGCTCCCCACCGAGCAGAGAGCCCAATGTGAGGCTCGATCCCCGGATCCTGGGATCATGACCCGAGCCGAAGGCAGAGGCTTTAACCCGCGCAGCCACCCAGGCGCCCCACATCATTAGTTTTTGATGTAGTGTTCCATGATTTATTGTTTACATACAGCACCCAGTACTCCATGCAATACGTGCCCTCCTTAATACCCACCACCAGGTTCACCCATTTCCCCACTCCCTCCCCTCTAAAACTCTCAGTTTGTTTCTTGGAGTCTATAGTCTCTTGTGGTCCATCTCCCCCTCTGATTTTCCCCCTTCACTTTTCCTTTCCTTCTCCTAATGTCCTCCATGTTATTCCTTATGTTCCACAAGTAAGTGAAACCATATGATAATTGACTTTCTCTGCTTGACTGACTTCACTCAGAATAATCTCCTTCAGTTTCATCCATGTTGATGCAAAAGCTGGGTATACATCCTTTCTGATGGCTGAGTAATATTCCATTGTGTATATGGACCACATCATCTTTATCCATTTGTCTGTTGAAGGGCATCCTCGGCTCTTTCCACAGTTTGGCTGTTGTGGACACTGCCACTATGAACACTGGGGTACAGATGGCCTTTCTTCTCACTGCATCTCTGTCTTTGGGGTAAATACCCAGTGCAATTGCTGGATCATAGGGTAGCTCTAGTTTTAACTTTTTGAGGAATCTCTACACTGTTTTCCAAAGTGGCTGCACCAACTCACGTTCACACCAACAATGTAAGAGGGTTCCCCTTTTCCACATCCTCTCCAACATTTGTTGTTTCTTGTTAATTTTGGCCATTCTAACTGGCATAAGGCGGTATCTCAATGTGGGGTTTTTTTTTTTTTTAAGATTTTATTTATTTGACAGACAGATCACAAGTAGGCAGAGAGGCAGGCAGAAAGAGAGGGGGAAGCAGGCTCCCTGCTGAGCAGAGAGCCTAATGCAGGGCTCGATCCCAGGACCCTGGGATTATGACCTGAGCCGAAGGCAGAGGCTTAACCCACTGAGCCACTCAGGTGCCCCCTCAATGTGGTTTTGATTTGGATTTCCCTGTTGGCTAATGATGATGAACATTTTTTCATGTGTCTGTTAGCCATTTGTATGTCTTCATTGGAGAAATGTCTGTTCACGTCTTCTCATTTTTTGACGTGATTATCTGTTTTGGGGGTGTTGAGTTTGAGAAGTTTTTTATAGATCCTGGATATCAGCCCTTTGTAGTGCCATTTGCGAATATCTTCTCCCATTCTGTGGGTTGCCTCTTTGTTTTGTTGACTGTTTCCTTTGCTGTGCAAAAGCTTTTTATCTTGATGAAGTCCCAATAGTTCATTTTTGCTTTTGTTTCCCTTGTCTTTGGAGACGCATCTTGAAAGAAGTTGCTGTGGCTGATGTCAAAGAGGTTACTGCCTATTCTCTAGGATTTTGACGGATTCCTGTCTCACGAGGTCTTTCATCCATTTAGAGTTTATCTTTGTGTGTGGTGTAAAAGAATGGTTGAGTTTCATTTTTCTATACATAGCTGTCCAATTTTCCCAGCACCATTTATTGAAGAGACTGTCTTTTTTACATTGGATACTTTCTTTTGCTTTATCGAAGATTATTTGACCATAGAATTGAGGGTCCGTATCTGGGCTCTCTACTCTGTTCTGTTGGTCTGTTTGTCTGTTTTTGTGCCAATACCATTCTGTCTTGGTGATCACAGCTTTGTAATATAGCTGGAAATCAGGCAATGTGATGCCCCTAGTTTTGTTTCTCTTTTTCAACATTTCCTTGGCGATTGAGGGTCTTTTCTGGTTCCATACACGTTAGGATTGTTTGTTCCAGCACCTTGAAAAATGCTGGTGGCATTTTGATCAGGATGGTGTTGAAAGTATAGATTGCCCTGGGCAGCATAGACATTTTATCAATGTTTATTCTTCCAATCCATGAGCGTGGAATGCTTTTCCATCTTTATGTGTCTTCTTCAGTTTCTTTCATGAGTGTTCTGTAGTTCCTCGAGTATAGATCCTTTACCTCTTTGGTTAGGTTTATTCCAAGGTATCATGGTTTTTGGTGCTATCGTAAGTGGAATCGGTTCTCTGATTTCCCTTTCTACAGTTTCATTGTTAATGTATAAGGAAGCAAATGATTTCTGTGCATTGTTTTTGTATCCTCCCACATTACTGAATTGCTGTATAAGTTCTAGTAATTTGAGGGTGAGTCTTGGGTTTTCCACATAATGTATCATGTCATCTGTGAAGAGAAAGAGTTTGACTTCTTCTTTGCCAGTCTGAATACCTTTTCTTTTTGTTGTCTGATTGCTGTTGTATGACTTAAAGTGCTATGTTGAACAATAGTGGCGAGAGTGGGCATCCTTATCATGTTATTGATCTCAATGGGAGAAGGCTGTGGATTTTTCATAGATGGATTTTATGAAGTTGAGGAATGTTCCCTCTATCCCTATACTCTGAAGAGTTTTAATCAGAAAAACATGCTGTATTTTGTCAAACGCTTTTTCTGCATCAATTGAGAGGACCGTATGGTTCTTCTCTGTTCTCTTATTGATTTGTTCTATCACATTTATTTGTGAAAGTTGAACCATACTTGCATCCCAGGGATAAATCCCATCTGGTCATGGTGGATAATCATTTTAATGTACTGTTGGATCCTATTAGCTAGGATCTTGTTGAGAATCTTGGCATCCATATTCATCAGGGATATTGGTCTGAAATTATCCTTTTTGATGGGGTCTTTGCCTGGTTTGGGGATCAGGGTAATGCTGGCTTCATAGAAAGAGTCTGGAAGTTTTCCTTCTGTTTCCATTTTTTGAAACAGCTTCAGGAGAAGAGGTACTATTTCTTCTTTGAATGTTTGATAGAATTCCCCCAGGGAATCCATCAGGTCTTGGACTCTTGTTTTTTTGGGAGGCTTTTTGGTTTTGTTTTAAAATCACTGCTTCGATCTCATTACTGGTTAATGGTCTATTCAGGTTGCCAATTTCTTTCCGTTTCAGTCTTGGAAGTTTATAGATTTCCAGGAATGCATCCATTTCTTTCAGTTTGCTTAACTTATTGGCATACAGTTGTTGATAATAATTTCTAATTATTGTTTCTGTTCCTTTGGGGTTAGTCATGATCTCTCCCCTTTCATTCATAATTTCATTAATTTGGGTCCTTTCTCTTTTCTTTTGGATTAGTCTGGCCAGTGGTTTATCGATCTTACTAATTCTTTCAAAGAATTAGCTTCTAGTTTTGTTGATGCATTCTCCTGTACTCTGGTTTCTAACTCACTGATCTCTCCTCTCCTCTTAATTATTTCCCTTCTTGTGCATGGGGTTGACTTAATTTGTTGTTGATTCTCCAGTTCTTTAAGGTGTAAAGAGAGTTTGTGTATTCAGGAATTTTTTTTTTTTAATTTATTTATTTTTTTTTTGAGTGAGGCTTGGATGGCTATGTATTTCCCCCATAGGACCACCTTTGCCATATTCCATAGGTTTTGGACCGATGTGTCTTCATCTCATTGGTTTCCATGAATTGTTCAAGTTCTTTGATTTCCTGGCTGACCCAAACATTCTTGAGCAGGATGGTCTTTAGCTTCCAAGTGTTTGAATTTCTTCCAAACTTCTTCTTGTGATTGAATTTCAGTTTCAAAGCATTGTGGTCTGAGAATATTCAGGGAATAATCTGAATCTTTTGGTATTGGTTGAGACCTGATTTGTGACCCCATATGTGGTCTATTCTGGAGAAAGTTCTATGTGCGCTCGAGAAGAATGACTATTCTATTGTTTTAGGGTGGAATGTTCTGTATATATTTATGAGGTCCATCTGGTCCAGTGTGTCATTCAAACCTCTTGGGGTTTTTGTTGATTTTCTGCTTAGATGATCTGTCTGTCGCTGAGAGTGGCGTGTTAAGATCTCCTACAATTAACGTATTCTTATCAATATGTTTCTTTATTTTGATTAACAGTTGGCTTATGTAGTTGGCTGCTTCCATGTTTGGGGCATAAATATTCACAACTGTTGGATCTTCTTGGTGGATAGACCCTTTAAGAATTATGTAGTGTCTTTCTGTATCTCTAACTACAGTCTTTAGCTTAAAATCTAATTTGTCTGATATGAGAATTGCTATCCGAGCTTTCTTTTGAGGCCCATTGGCATGAAAGATGGTTCTCCATTCCTTCACTTTCAGTCTGGATGTATCTTTAGGTTCAAAATGCATCTCTCGTAGATAGCATATGGATCGGTCCTGTTTTTTAATCCAGTCTCCAGTCCTGTGCTAGTTTATGGGAGCATTTAGGCAGTTCATGTTGAGAGTGATTATTGAAAGATATGTTTTTATTGTCATCATGTTGCTTGTGAAGTCCTTTTTTCTATAGATTGTCTCTGCAAATTTCTGTTCTTTATCATTCTTGGGGTTTTTCTTCTTTTATAGAACCCCCCCCCCCTTAATATTTCTTGTAGTGTTGGCTTGGTGGTCTCATGATCTTTTAGTCTTTGCCGGTCTTGAAAGCTCTATATCTCTCCTTGCCAGATAATGTATTCTGAATGTCAGCCTTGCCAGATAAAGTATTCTTGGCTGAATGTTCTTCTCATTTAGTCCCGTGTCTTGCCGGCCCTTTCTGGCTTGCTAGGTTTCTGTGGACAGGTCTGACATTATTCTGATGTTCCTCCCACTGTCCATAAGAAATCTCTTCCCCTAGCTTCCCTTAAGACATTTTCTCTGAATTTACGATTCGTGAATTTCACAATCACATGTCTGGAGGTCTTTCTACCCTTGTTGATCTTGGGGGTGTCCTCTCTGCCTCGGAGACACGAACACTTGTTCCATTCCCCAGATTAGGGAAATTCCCATCTAGGATTTGCTCAACTATATCTTCTAGTTCTGTCTCTCTTCATGCCTTCAGGGATCCCAATAATTCTGACATTGGAATGTTTCATGGCATCATTTCTCTGATTCTGTTCTCATGGTTTCTAAGCTGTTTGTTCCAGGCCTCCTCCTGATCCTTCTTTTCTATCAGTTTGTCTTCTAGATCATTAATTTGATCTTCTGCCTCATTTACCCTAGCTGTTAGAGTATTTAATTAGATTGGATCTATTGATAACATTTTTAAGTTCTGCCAGATCAGCTCTCACTGTTCCCACTAGTGGTTTTCTCCAGCCTAGCCATTGTCTGGATAATTATTACCCTGAATTCTATTTCGGACATCTCGCTTATGTCCATATCCAATAGCTCTGTGGCAGAGGTCACAGTCTCTGAGTTTTTCCTATGTTGGGGTCCTCCTCTTAGTCATTTTGTTGAGGGATGGTTGAGGGAATATACAGAGTCCAAAGTATTGACCACAGTCCAAGCAAAATGTACCTGTTTTATAGGGACTTTAGGGTTTCTGGCCTCTTGTTCTTTCAGCCTCTCTTCTGGAGGGAGGGGCCTGCCATGCTGTTAGGCAACCCCGTTTGGGCAGAATTGCCTTGCCCCCTGTGGTGGGGAATGGGCTCAGTGAAAACCAGTTTGGGGGTGAGGGGGGCTTTTGTTCTCTGGCGGCTTTCCCTGGCGGGTTTCTGTGTCCCTTCCAAGAGTCAGAGTAGAAGTGACTGTGTCCAAACATCTGTCTCAGGCAGAGAGATCACAAACTGTTCTCCAGAAATCTCTCCATGTCACACTGACTCCATTTTTGTCTGTGCTGCTAAAAACAGTAGCAGCCTGGGTTGTGTGCCCCACCGCAGCACTCCCATCCCTGCTTCTAGGTCCAGGCATGTCTCTGCCCTTTGTGCTTCTAAAACCACCAGCCACTCCCAGGTCATATGCATGCTCTGGCAGCTCCAGGTTTCAGCCTGGGGGCCGCTGCCCTAAAGTCCTTTCCCAGTGGCTACCAGTCTGAGTCTGTGCCCAGGCCCCAGTGCAGGAGCTTTTAAGCTCCTGTGTTACTTCAGCTTCCCAGCGCCAGCGCTTATGGCAGCTCCCTCCCCCTTCCGTTTATCTTCCAATATCTGTCCGCAGAATTGTGGCTCCCCGTTTCATACCTCAGAACCGGCTGCCAGAGATACTCTGTTGGTATAGATCCTGATATATCTTCTTACATCTCAAGCTGATTTCATGGGTGTTCAGAGTTGTCTGACAGATATCCAGGTCAGTCGGTTGAAATAGGGCCCCTTACTCCTCCACCATGTTGTTGTTGTTGTTGTTTGAAAATCATATCCTCCTTTAAATGTTTGGTAGAATTCACCTGTGAAGCTGTCTGGTCCTGGACTTTTGTTGATTGGGAGGCTTTTATTAGTGATTAAATTTCACTGCTGGTAATCAGTCTGTTCAAATTTTCTGTTTCTTCCTGCTTCAGATTCAGTAAACTGTATGTTTCCTTTTTTTTTATATATATATTTTATTTTATTAGACAGAGATTACAAGTAGAGAGGCAGGCAGAGAGAGGAAGGGAAGCAGGCTCCCCGCTGAGCAGGGAGCCCGATGTGGAGCTCGATCCCAAGACCCTGGGAACATGACCTGAGCCGAAGGCAGAGGCTTTAACCCACTGAGCCACCCAGGCACCCAAGCTATATGTTTCAAGGAATTTGTCCAGTTCTTCTGGGTTGTCAAATTTGTTGGCAAATGATTTTTCAAAATATTCTCTTTTAATCCTTTGTATTTCTGTATTGTCAGTTGTGCTTTCTCTCCTCTCTCATTTCTGATTTTGTTTGAGTCTGCTCTTTTTTTGTTTTGTTTTGTTTTGTTTTGGACCAGTCTACTTTTTATCAATTTTATTTTTTTCTCCCCAAAGGAACCAGATGCTGGTTTCATTGATCTGTCCTATCGAGTTTTTATTTGGCTTGGTTTTGTAGCTTCTGTTTTATTTATTTCTGCTGTAATATTTATTATTTCTTTCCTTCTACTGGCTTTGGGTTTTGTTCTTTTTCTATCTCCTTTAGGTGTAAGGTTAGGTTATTCATTTGAGATTTTTCTTGATTCTTGGGGTTGGCCTATATTGCTGTATAATTCCTTCTCAGAACCACCTTTGCTTGTATCCCAAAGTTTTGGACCATTGTATTTTTCCCATTTGTTTTTTTACTTCCTCTTTGATTTCCTGTTGGACCCATTCATTATTTAGCAGCATGTTATTTAACTAACATGTATTTGTACTCTTTCCAGATTTTCTTCTTGTGGCTGATTTCTAGTTTCATAGCATTGTGGTCCTAAAAGATGCATGGTATGATTTTGATCTTCTTGAATTTGTTGCGAGTTGTTTTGTGGCCTACCATGTGATCTCTTTTAGAGACTGTTCTATGTGCACTTGAAAAGAATTTGTATTGTTTTAGGATGAAATGTTCTGAATATATCCGTTAGATCCATCTGGCCAAATGTGTCATTCAAAGCCACTGATTCCTTGTTGATTTCTGTTTGGTTGATCTATCTATTCATATAGGTGGGCTGTTAAGGTCCTGTACTATTATTACTATTATTTCCTTTATGTTTATCATTAGGTGTTTTATGTATTTGGGTGCTCCTGTGTTGGGTCACAAATATTTACAATTGTTATATCTTTGTGTTGGATTGTTCCCTTTATGATTATATAGTGTCCTTTTTTGTGTCTTGATATATAGTCTGTTTTACAGTCTATTTTGTCCAATTTATATATTGCTACTCTGGCTCTCTTATCACTTCCATTTGCATGATAAGTGCCTTTCCATCCCTTAACTTTCACTCTGTATGTGTCTTTGGGTCTGAAATGAGGCTCTTGTGGACAACATGCAGATGGGTTTTGCTTTTTTATCCATAATGCCACCATGTGTCTTTTGATTGTTACATTCGGTCCATTTACATTTAAGGTGTTTAATACTAGGTATGTGTTTATTACCGTTTTGTTACTTCTTTTCCAGTTGTTTTTGTAGTTCTTGTCTGTTCCTTTTTTCTTTTTGTCTCTAACAGTTTGCTGGCTT
The DNA here is from genome assembly GCF_002288905.1 of Enhydra lutris kenyoni. Lineage (NCBI taxonomy): Eukaryota > Metazoa > Chordata > Mammalia > Carnivora > Mustelidae > Enhydra > Enhydra lutris. Next base: position 2,936,491 of record NW_019154117.1, on the reverse strand, counting down.
TCTTTAGAGATAAACTTGGATTACTCTCTTTGTTTTCTTGCTTATCTGTTATTTGTGATTACCATTAGGTTTATATATAATATCTTATGTATATAGCAGTTTTATTATGTTTATGGTCACTTAAGTTTGAACCGATTCTTTTTTCCTCTCCCTGCCATGTTTTAGATATATGGTGACATACTTTACTCTTTTTATTTTGTGAATTCCTTGACTAATGTTTTTTAAAGAATTTATTTTTATTTATTTGAGAAAGAGTGTATCAGTGTTGGGAGGAGCAGAGGGAGAGGAACAGGCAGATTCTGCATTGAGTGCATAATCATAATCATAATCTCATAATCAAGTCATTATCTCATGACCGAGATTATGAGCTTAGTCCAAATCAAGAGTTGGTCACTCAACTGAGTCACCCAGGCCCTCTCCCTTGACTGATATTTATAAATATACCTAATTTTACTGCTTTTGTGCTTCCTACTTTTCTCACTCATGCTTATGGTCTTTTGTTTCCACTCATAAAGTCCCCTTTAATGTTTCTTGTGGGCCGGTTTAGTGGTCATGCATTTCTTTAACTTTTGTTTGTCTGTTAAACTCTTATTGCTCCTTTTATTCTGAATGATAGTCTTGCCAGATAGAGTATTCTTAGTTGCACATTTTTTCCTTTTAGCACTTTGAACATATCATGCCACTCTCTCTGGCCTGCAGAGTTTCTGCTAAAAAATCAGCTGATAGCCCTATGGGGTTTCCTTATGTGTAACTGTTTTTTTTCTCTTGATGCTTTTAAAATTCTCTCTTATTCACTTCTTTTTGCTGTTTCAGTTACTATGTGTTTTAGTGTGGATCTCCTTACATTTATTTTGTGGGAGACTCTCTGTACCTCCTGGGTCTGGATTCCTTTCGTCCCCCAGATTCAGGAAGTTCTCAGCCATTGTTTCTTCAAATAAATTTTATGCTCCCTTTTCTCTCTTTTCTTCTGGGATCCCTATAATGCAAATGTTACTACTCTTGATGGTGTTCCTGAGTTTTCTAAGTCTGTTTTCACTTTTCATTACTATTTTTTCTCCTTCCTTTTGAGCTTGCTTTCCATTCCTGTCCTCCATGTCATTGATTTATTCTTCTGCTTGTTCTAGACTACTATTTATTCTCTCTGGTGTATTTTTAATTTCAGTTATTAAGTTCTTTATCTCTAATTCTTTTTTATGTTTTCTATCTCTTTATCAAGGGTCTCACTGAAGTCCTCCACTCCTTTCTCAAGTTCAGTGAGTATCTTTATGTCCATTACTTTAAATTCTTTCTGAGGCATATTATCAGTGCTTTGTTAGCTCTTTTGCTGTGATTTTGTTCTGTTCTTTCATGTGGGATATATTCCTCTGATTCTTCATTTTGTCTAATTCTGTGTCTGTTTCTGTGTGTTGGGAAAGTCAGCTATGTTTTCTGCTCTTGAAAGTCATGGCCTTATCTCTTTTTTTTAAGATTTTATTTATTTGACACAGAGCGGGGAGAGAGAGAGAGAGCGAGAGCGCACAAGCAGGGGGAGCAACAGAGGGAGGGGAGAAGCAAGCTGTCCACTGAGCACGGGGCCTAATGCAGGGCTCGATCCCAGGACCCTGGGATCATGACCTGAGCTGAAGTCAGACACTTAACTGACTGAGCCACTGAGGTGCCCCAGCAATTGATTTTTGTATATTAATCTTGTATCTGCAGCCTTGATTTACTCACTTGTTAGTGCCAGAAATTTATTGATTCTTTGGTATTTTCTAAATAATTAGGTCATTTGCAAAGTTATTATTGCTTCTTCCTACCCAGTGTGTGTATCTTTTATTTCTTCTTTTGTCTTCTTATATTAACTAGTACTTCCAGTGTGAAATTCATAGGAGAGGTGAGAAGGGGACACCCTTGCTTTGTTCCTGGTCTTCAGGGACAGCATCTGCTTTCTCAGCACTAAGCAGTGTATATGAGTGGTGGCTTTTCCACTCTTTTTTTAAGCCCAGACACAGTTACCTGCTGAGGCCATCAGCACAGCCTGTTCTTAACCTGAGCCTGAAAAAATTAATGTCACTTCTTTACTGGTCTCTAACATCCAACCAGTGTTCATATTTCCTGGATTGCTCAAAACTGCTAAAACACATTGCCTTTGGTTTTTGGGTCTTGAAAGTCCTTTCTATAAGAGCTCTCTCTCTCTTTTCATGCTGTTAACTTGTTGAAAGCTTCACATTTTGAAAAGATTACACACATGTCAATTCACCCCTCAGTATTTCACCATTTTTTTTAAAAGATTTTATTTATTTGAGAGAGAGAGAGAAAGCACGAGAAGGGGGAAGACAGAGGGAGAAGCAGACTCCCTGCTCAGCCCCAAGACTCCAGGATCATGACCTGAGCCAAAGGCAGTCGCTTAACCAACTGAGCCACCCAGGTGCCCACTTCACCATTTCTTTCTTTCTTTTTTTTTTTTTAAAGATTTTATTTATTTATTTGACAGAGAGAAATCACAAGCAGGCAGAGAGGCAGGCAGAGAGAGAGGAGGAAGCAGGCCCTGCTGAGCAGAGAGCCCGATGCGGGGCTCGATCCCAGGACCCTGAGATCATGACCTGAGCCGAAGGCAGCGGCTTAACCCACTGAGCCACCCAGGCGCCCCCACTTCACCATTTCTTAATAATGACTTGTTTTCCCCATATGCTGAATATCATGATCACAGCTAACAGTGTTCACAATACTTCTCTAATGCCCAGTTCATTTTAAATTGTCCTTTGTAATCCCCAAAATGCTTTCTGGTTCATTTGTGTGAAGTGTATAATCACATCTGAAGAATGGTTATCTAGTCTTTGCATTAAGGAAAGTCTCCCCTCTTAATAATTTCTTTGTGACACTGGCTTGTTGAAGTCCTGGGCCATTTGCTGACTGCCCCTTCTTAAATCTCAAGTCGCATTTAAAATCTTGGGAACTCAACCTTGGACATATAAATGGGGGGGGCAGCCAGAATGATGGCACCCACCCTGCCTAACTTACCCCCCCTTCCCCCGGTCTGCATTCTCTGGAGACCCGTAGCACTCCTTCTGTTTGGATTTCCTGGGACTTGTCCTTTGGCTTCAGGGCAGATGTGGATGGTGAGTTTCTGTTTTCCCTATGATAGGTGATTTTGGCTCTCAGTGTGAGTGCTCTCCTATGGGTACTCTGAGGACCATTCCTTCTTAACAGAATCCCCACAGTGAGAAAAGTCTTATCTACCTGCAGGGGGCTGAAGGCTTCAATTCTCAACTGGGGATTGGGACAGCCTGTTGCTGATCTGGCTCTAGGACCCTTTTCCCCCCACCTTTTTTTGGATACTGGTTAAGAATGAGCAGCTCTGATGACCCCTGCAACCTGCCTTCCTTATCTCTACTCACCCCTGCTGAACTGGGAGGCTAATGGAAGGGTACTTCTCCCAAGCGCCCCTTCACCTCTGTTCTCTTTCCTCAGCTCTGCCTTGGAACTTGACTCTTCTCTAGGAAGAGCACTAAGCTGACCAGGAATATGGCCCCAGGGCTTCTGACAACCAGGGATCAGGTGAGTCCTAAAATTTTTTCCTAGCTCTTGCAGGATGGACTCATTGTCTGCTTGTCCTGGAGCTGCCCTGGTGGTGTTAGGTCGTATTTAGCCCTGATTTTGGAGGTGTGGCGCATCTTACCCAGAGCCTTTTCTCAGACTCCTCTGTTCCATTCATGACTTACGCATTCACCAAGTAGTGAACTGTAATCAACACAGTTAAAATACAAATACAGGATATTCATGCTTATGTGCCCAGTGATTCCCAAGGCCTAAAAACGTAAAGGAAGGCTTCCAGGACAAAGCTCTTTGCAGAGCTGTCTGAGCTCCTCCTGATGGACTTGACAAATTGAAGAACTTCCAGTGGGAGTGTGACAGAAGTCTAGTGCATCTCAGAAACCAGGTGACTGGCAGGCTGTCCCTGACCATTTGGAAAGATGGAGCAGCCAGTGGCCTTTGGACACATCAGTTTTCTCTGTGTAGTGGTGAGGGTGTCTGCTTGTTACTTGGGGATACATTTAGTTTGGCTAGTCCTATGATTGATTGATATATATTATATATCAATATATATATATAAATTATATATATATAATTTTTTTTAAAGATTTTATTTATTTATTTATTTGACAGAGATCACAAGTAGGCAGAGAGGCAGGCAGAGAGAGAGGGGGAAGCAGGCTCCCCGCCGAGCAGAGGCCGATGCGGGGCTCGATCCCAGGACCCCGGGATCATGACCCGAGCCAAAGGCAGCGGTTTAACCCACTGAGCCACCCAGGCGCCCCATATAATTTTCTTTTTTTAAAAGAGTTTGTTTATTTTACTTGAGAGAGAACGTGAGCAAGAGAAAGCATAGAAGAAAGGGAGAAGCAGACTCCCTGCCAAGCAGAGAGCCCAACACGGGGCTTGCAGACAGATGTTTAACCAAATGAGCCACCCAGGAGACCCTGTACTTTATATTTAAATGAGTTTTCCACACTTAAAAATCGGAAGATTGTATCTGAAGGTCTGGATTGCCAGCTTCCCTGAGAATAGGTCATTCATCACTCTCCAGAATCCACACTCTTGGCAAATGACAAGTAGTTGAACCCAAACAGTGTCACTACAGTGTAGTCATACTCCCTTCCACCCCCTGGCCCCAAGGCCGAGGAGTCTAATTCACTCACTCATTACTGTTCTGGACCCTGAATTCTTTGCCTTCACCTGTTGTAAGCCTAGATGGACAGTTCAGCCAGAATCTGGAAAACTAGGCTGAGGGTTGTGGGCTTGAACTTAGAGTAAGCTGGATTTTGAACGATTTTGAGATGGATTTCGCCATGTTGAAATCAAGGATTGGGAAATAAATAGTATAGTTGATCCTTGAACAACATGGATTTGAGCTGTGTAGGTTATTTATATGTGGATTTTTTTTCAGTAAATACAGTGCAGTATTATAAATGTATTTTTTCTTTCTCATAAGTTTCTTAATAACTTTTTTCTCTAGCTTATTTTATTTTATGAATATAGTATATAATACACATAACACAAAATGTATGTTCACTGACTGTTTATGTTATTAGTGAGGCTTTCAGTTAATTGTAGGCTATTCAGTTTTGGGGGGAGTCAGAAGTTATACACAGATTTTTGAATGTATGGTGGTTTGGCACCCCTCACCCCTGTGTTGATCAAAGATCAACTGTAACTGAGTAAATACTGTGTCCTAAAGGTTTTCTCTAAGATTAGGCAGTATGTGAAATTGGCACAATTGGATAAAATTAACATTTATTAACCACCTAAATAGATACCAGATGAGATTCTTTTGTCTTGGTTATATCAATTACACAAAGTACTGTCAGTTGTATTCAGTTTTTCATTGCCTATGTATCAGGTGTAGAATTTTTTGCAAAAGATCTGAACTTAATCTTAAATACTCGGCTCATACAGTGAATAGTTGCCTGTTACTGTACAAGTTAAAAATAAATGATTGATTATCAGAACCACTGAGAGCTGCTTGCCCCTCAGTTGTCAAATATTTTATACCTTTGAGGGAGAATGTTTATGTAGCACATGCAATTCAGAATGTTACTTAAGGTAAGAGAGAAAACTTCTGTATGTTTCACTTTACCATTTATGATGTTAATAGAGAAGCATTCTTGGCCAAAATGGAAGGTAGCACTTGCTCACTTTTTCCATCCCTACTCTGCCACTTCCTGTGGGATCCTTAGCACACCTTGAATCTCATCCTGTCTGTGACCAGTATCTCTCAATATACATTTTTTTTTATTTATTTCCTTGTGAGAAATTGATGTGAGGGTTTAAGCGTCTGAAATGCTAAGTTTTTTAAGATGAAATTTCCATACCTGGAAGAGTGTCAGGCATGCAAACCTACTTGTTTCAGAAAGGGACCACAGTCCAAACTTTTTTTTTTTTTTTTTTAAGAGGAGGGGCAGAGGGCAAGAGAGAATCTTAAGTGGTTCCATGCCCAGCATGAAGCCTGATGTGGAGCTCAATCCCACAACCCTGACATGACCTGAGCTGAAATCAAGAGTTGGATGCTTAACCAGCTGAGCCACCCAGGCACCCAAAACAATCTTAACTTTTTGGAAAAAAAAAAAAAAGCATGAAGGGGTTTGTTTTTGTTTATTTGAGGCATAGAAATTACATATTTTAGGATTCTTTAAATTGCATTTCCATGTACTTTGGTATGTATCTGATCTGAATTACATAAAATCTTTTGACCTGTATTCTAAATGAATATATTGTTGGCCATATATACACATGGTATTTGGCCTTGTCTAAGGAGTTTGGCCTGATAGAAGAAATTGGAATATGCTTTAGGGTTGTGACATAGATCAGGGCTGGACCTACAGGTTGTTAACTAGTAAGAAATTAGCACTCTTTCATTGAATCTTAAGAAATTGTTTTGAATGCTGTGTGAGGGAGCCTTTAGTCAACAAACAATGATATCCACAGCACAGCCTCCATTCTTATAAAACTCCTAACTTATTTAGGTGTTTGTCACTGGAATTAAACATTTAAAAGTTCCTTTATTGAGGTATAATTCACATCCAATAAAATTCACTATTTCAAAATCTACAGTTTGTAGATTTTAGTATATTCACAAAAGTTGTGCAGCCCTCACCACTAATTCCATAATGTTTTCGTAACCCCCAAAGGAAGTTCACACCCATTAGGAATCACTCCCTTTTCTTCCCTTTCCTAACCACTGGCAAGTGCTCATCTATTTTCTTTCTCCATAAATTTGTTTTTTCTGGGTATTTCATATAAATGAAACCATATAATATGTGGTTTTTGTATTTGTTTTCTTTCACTTAGCATAATATTTTCAAGGTCCATTCATGTTGTAGCCCGTATCAATAATATTTCATTTCTCTTCATGGTTGAATAACATTCTGTTGTTTTTTCATTCATCATTCATCAGTTGATGTACATTTCATTTATTCTTGTCATTGGAAATTAGGATCTTTGGTCTATGCACATATTTGAGATTTTAATGATAAAACTGATCTAGTGACTACCCCAGTGTCAGATCTTTAAAGGTGAAGAAACCCAAGAATCCATCAAACTCCTAGAGGAGAACATAGGCAGTAACCTCTTCAACATCAGCCACAGCAATTTCTTTCAAGACACATCTCTAAAGGCAAGGGAAACAAAAGCAAAAATGAACTTTTGGGACTTCATCAAGATAAAAAGCTTCTGCACAGCAAAGGAAATAGTCAACAAAACTAAGAGGCAACCCACGGAATGAGAGAATATATTTGCAAATGACATTTCAGATAAAGGGTTGATAGCCAAGATCTATAAAGAACTTCTTAAACTCAACAACCAAAAAAAATAAAGAATCCAGTCAAGAAATGGGCAGAAGACATACAAATGGCTAACAGACATGAAAAAATGTTCAGCATCACTACCCATCAGGGAAACACAGATCAAAACCACATTGAGATACCACCTTACACCACTTCGGATGGCTAAAATCAACAAAACAGGAAATAACAAATGTTGGTGAGGATGTAGTGAAAGGGGAACCCTCTTACATTGTTAGTGGGAATGCCAGCTGGTACAGCTACTTTGGAAAACAGTATGGAGTTTCCTCAAGAAGTTAACAATAGAGCTACCCTATGACCCAGCAATTGTACTACTGGATATTTATCCCAAAGATACAGAGGTAGTGAAAAGAAGGGGCATATGCACCCCAATGTTCATAGCAATAGTCCACAATAGCCAAACTGTGGAAGGAGCTGAGATGTCCTTCAACAGATAAATGGGAAAAGATGTGGTTCATATATATAATGGAATATTACTCAGCCACCAGAAAGGATGAATACCTGCTGTTTGCACTGACGTGGGTGGAACTGGAGGGAATTATGCTTAAGTGAAATAAGTCAACCAGAGAAAGACAATTATAATATGGTGTCACTCATGTGTGGAACATAAGGAATAGCATGGAGAACCACAGGGGAAGGGAGGGAAAACTGGGAAGAAATCAGAGAGGGAGACAAGTCACGAGCTACTCTTGACTCTGGGAAACAAACTGAGGGTTGTGGAAAGGGAGGTGGGTGGGGGGATGGGGTATCTGGGTGATGGGTATTAAGGAGGCAAGTTAAGTTATGATAAGCACTGGGTGTTATACACAACTAATGAATCGTTGGACACTACATCAAAAACTAATTATGGGGGTGCCTGGGTGGCTCAGTGGGTTAAGCCTCTGCCTTTGGCTCAGGTCATGATCTCAGGGTCCTGGGATCAAGCCCTGCATCGGGCTCTCTGCTCAGCAGGGAGCCTGCTTCCCCTCTCACTCTCTGCCTATTTATGATCTCTCTCTGTCAAATAAAATCTTAAAAGAAAAACCCAAAACTAATTATGTATTATATATTGGCTAACTGAAAATAAGAAGAAGAAGAAAGAAACATCCACATTCAAATATATGACTCTTTACAGGTTAAAAACATTCACAGGTTTTCACTATCCCATCCCACTGTTTCTCAGTGATTGCAAAATTTAACTTTTCTCAATGTTTGAGAACTTTTTTTTTTTTTTAAGGTTTATTTATTTGGAGGGGGGAGAGAGCACCCAAGTAGGGGGAGGGACAGTGGGAGAGGGGGACTCTTAAGCAGACTCTCCACTGAGTGCAGAATCTGATGTGAGGCTCGATCCCACAATCCTCAGATCATGATCTGAGCTGAAATCAAGAGTGGGGATGCCCAACTGACTGAGCCACCCTGGTGCCCCTTGGTAACCTATGGTGGAAAATTTTGTTCATGAAATCAATTGTAGTCTGACAGTTCTTCTCACCAGAAAATATGCCAAATGAGAAGATATGAGTATTTTAAATTGTATGAGCTACAACTGTGTAGTAGAATGTGTTCTTTTGTCTGCTTTCAAAACGATCCACAGGATACTACAACACCTCTGCTTTCTATTCTACCACTAGCTACCTTTCCCTCCTGCCAGGTGCTTCTCCTTACCTACATCATGGACTTTTTCCTTCTCTCCCTCTGTTCATGGCATCTCCATGCACTTCCCTACATGCTTCATTTAGATTCTTAGCCCTCTACTCTTTTCTTGACTGTTCTGAATCTTAGCCATCTTTCAAATTTTAATTTTTTTGAGATATAATTCACAGACCATAATTCAGCCTGTGGTGGAAATGATTAGATAAGAACTTTAAAGTCTCTTTTAACTATGCTCAATGTGGAAAAGGAGAATGTAGCAAATCAGATAAAATCAACTTCAAGACAAAGGGAAAGAAAACCATTCTGAATGATAAAAGAGTCACTTTAGCAGGAAGACATACCAGTATGTATGCATGTGTCGAATTAACAAAGCTTTAAAATACTTGACAGAATTAAAGGGGAAAAGGCAACTGTACTATTACAGGGAATTTAATCCCCACTGAGCAGCTGATAAGACAAGTAGGTAAAAAGTCAGTAGAGACATATATAATCTAAAGAAAACTAGCAACTACATCATCTTGATCAATAGTTACAGAACACTACACTGTGCAACTGCAGAATACACATTTTTTTTCAAATAGGTTTGGTGTGCTTAGCAAGATAGACCTAGTGAGTTTGAAGGGATTTATAGAATACAGCTTATGTTCTGTAACTCCAATTGAATTAGAAACCAATAATAAGATACCTAAGTAAATCTCAAGTATTTAGAAACTAACCAACACATTTCTTCACATTTTTCACTGCTCCTTACATCAAAGAAGAAATTGCACTGTGACATCAAAAGGGTGGAGGAAGGGAAATACGTGGCTCTGCACCTGCCGCAAAGCAACTGATGAGCTGCTGAAATCTGCCAGAATTACGTTTTGTCAAACTTGGGAACCTAGTCAAAAGTGGAAAATTTGGTGAAGAAAGAAGCTCCTACTTTGTGGCAGAAGAGTGCAGCAGCATTTTAAACTGCCTGCCTATTAACTATATCAAATATACACAAAGAGCTAAAGGAAGCCATAAACATGGAACTAAAGGAATTGGGCCAACAGTGTTTGAAGAGACAGAGAATATCAATGAAGAAATTATAAAAAGGAGCCATACAGAACTTCTGGAGCTGCAAAGTACAACTGAAGTGAAAAACTTGTTATGGGAGTTTAACAGCATATTTAGGCAGGCAAAATAGAGTCAGTGAATTTGAAAATACCTAAACTGAGATTATCCACTCTGAGGAGCAGAAAAAAAAAGAACATTGAAAAATGCACAGAACTTAAGAGACCTGTGAGACACCAGCAGATGTACTTACATATACATAGTGGGAATTGCAGAGGGAAAGGAGAGCGATAGAAAACTTTAAGAAATATCCAGAAACTCCCCAAACTTGCTTCAAAAAATAGCCATAAAGATATACATCTAAGAAGCTTAGTAAACTCCAAGTAGGATAAACTCAGATCCATACCCAGACATGTAGTCAAAATTATCAAAATCCATACACCAAGATAGGATTTTGAAAGCAGCAAGAAGATATCTGTTACCTACTAGGAAGGGTTTCTCAGTAAGATTGAGAGCTGATTTCTCATTAGAAACCATGGAGACCACCAGTCAGTAGGATAACATATTGAAGGTCTTGGAAGAAAGACTGTCAACTAAGATTTCTATATCCAGCAAATTATCCTTCAGGAATGAAGGAGAGGGGCGCCTGGGTGGCTCAGTGGGTTAAAGCCTCTGCCTTCAGCTCAGGTTATGCTCTCAGGGTCCTGGGATCAAGCCCCACATCAGACTCTCTACTTAGCAGGGAGCCTACTCCCCCCTCCCCCCGATGCTGCCTGCCTCTCTGCCTACATGTGATCTCTGTCTGTCAAATAAATAAATAAATCTTAAAAAAAAAAAGAATGCAGGAGAAATAAGAGGTTTCCAGATTTCAAAACAAAAAAAATGCTTCAGGCAAAATGGAAGGACACAAGACAGTAACTAAACCATTAGAAAGAAAATTGAACACTGGAGCGCTCAGCGTGGAGTCTGCTTGAGGTTCTCTCTCTCCCTTTCCCATCCCTCCACTTACATGCATGCTCTAAAATAAATCTTAAAAAAAAAAAACAAAAAACAAAAAACTTAAATGAGGTTTTGCACCAGTCAGATTAGGTTTTACCAGAAATAACAAGTGTCATGCACTGTTGGTGGGAATGAAAAGAGCCAATGTGGAAAACAGTCTGGAGACGCCTCAAAAACATGAAAAGAGAACTACCATATGATCTATCAATATGGTAGTAGATGTCTCATCATCAGGAACCACATAAGTTAGAGGGAAGTGGTGTGATGTTCTTTAGGTGCTGGAAGAAAGGAATTGTCAACCCCAAGTCCTATACCAAATGAAATATCTTTCAGAAATGAAGGGAAAATCAGGACATTTTTCAGATGGAGGAAAACAGAATTTGTCTCCAGGAGCATGGATAGAGGCAATTTTAGAAACAAAAAGGAAACAATAAAAGAGGGAAACTTGGAGCATCTGTGTAGTAAACAGATAACATAACAGGCTTCAGACTGTTATTCTTGGGAAATCCAAATCCTGCTTGCAAGATTATCCTTTGGCTGGCATTGGGATCTTGCATTTCTGGGGGGTTAGCACCATTTTCAGAATTGGTAAGAATGGTTGACTATGCCTAAAACTATGCAAACTGTTGGGTTTATGCTGAAAGAGCCTGTGACCAGTCCCTACTAAAAAAGTTGGGCAGTGAGCCTCTAATGAGCTTCCTTGTTAGACAGTGTTTAACACATGTTGTCACAGGTCCTTGGTGGTGGAGTTAAGTGGGTCATGTATTACTCCACTGGGAGAGTATTCTTGGATGCTTGTTCCTGGTTTCCTTTAGATGTTGTCTTTTGTACCATTTCTCTCTGGTGATTTTGCTTCGTATCCCTTTGTTTGTAGCCATGTGTACAACCATATGATGAGTCTTGCAAATCCTAGTGAACATCAAACCTGGGGGTGGTCTTGGGGACCCCTGACACCAACAGGAAGAAAGGAACACAGGAAAAATATGGGTAAATATAGGAGGCACTCCTCTTGCACATGAATTTTCTAAACTAATTTTGATGGTGGATGCAAAAATTATTATATAGTCTGATGTGATTCTAAAGATAGAGAGGAAATACTTAAGATCACCAGAAGGGCAAGAGGATTTAATGGGAGGTAAAAGTTTCTATACTTCCTTAAACTGGAAAATGAAGATACCAGTAGACTGCTTAGTTATATGTATATAATGTAGCTCCTAGAATAGCTACTAGAAATGTTATATAAAAAACACACAGCACTGGAGAAATCAAAATAGAATTCTTAAAAAAAAAAAAAAAGTCCAAGTAACCCAAAAGAAGTCAGTAAAAAGAAAACAAAGCAAAAAGAATAAAATGATCTAAATACACCAGCCAAAAGAGGGACTGGCATAGTAGAGTAAGAAATAGCAGCAATGACAACAACAAACCCTATATTTTGTCTAAATGAAACTTCAAACATTATAACATAAGCAAGTTAAAAGGATAAAAAAAATCATGCAAACGTTAACCAAAGGAAAGCTGGAGTGGCTATATATTAAATCAAGTAAGGTAGACTTCAGAGCAAGGAAAGTTACCAGACACAGGGTGATAAATGGTCAATTCCAGGAAGACCATGATCCTTAATATGTATGCATCACATAACAGTTTCACCATATTTGAAGAGAGAAAAAAGAGAAAACCGTAAGAAGAAATAGACAAATCAACGATTGGGAGACTTTAACACCCTTCTCTCAATGATGGAAATAGTGGACCCCAAATCAGTTAAGAGTTTTTGTCAATACAATCAGCCAAGAGAATGTAATCTCTACAGAACACGTCACCCAACCATAGTAGAATACATATTCTTTTCAGATGCCCACAAAAACATACTAAGATAGACATATCCTGAGCCATAAAACAACACATAAAACACAAGAATTTGTTTATCTTAACAAAAGTAGAGAACTGATAACAGACAATGTGTGTTTTCTGACAACAGAATCAAACTTGAAATCAGTAAGAGAAAGTTGACAGAAAAGCCTCTAAGCACTTACAAAATAAACTACACACTTCTAAGTTATCCATGCATCAAAAATGAAATTTCAAGAGAAATAAAAATATACATGGAAGAGAATGGAGAAGAAAATACAATATATCAAAGTATCTGGAATACAGCTGAAGCAGTCCTGAGAGGAAGACCTGTAGCACTGAATATGTATGTTAGAAAAGAGTAAGAGTCTCAAGTCATTAAGCCTCTACCTCAGGAACCTAGAAAAATAAGAGCAAAGTAAACTCAGAGCAAAACAAATAGAAGGAAATAATAGTGTTAAAGGCAGAAATCAGCTGCTCTTCTGAAAACAGTAACATTGAAACAACCTCTAGCAAGACTAAGAAGTAAAAAAAAAAGAGTAGACACAAATCACCATATCAAGAATGAAACAAAGGGGCTCCTGGGTGGCTCAGTCAGTTAAGCAGGTCATGATCTCTGAGTCCGAGGATCTAGTCCCACATCGGGCTCCTGGCTCAGCAGGAAGTCTCCTCTGGCCCTCCCAAATCTCATGCTCGCTCGCTCTCTCTCTCTCAAATAAATAAGATCTTAGAAAAGAAAGAAACAAAGTTTATCTCTACATACTCTGAAGCCACCAAAAGAATATCCACCCATATACTTTGCAACTTAGCTGAAATGAACTGCTTCCATGAAAAACAAACTACCAAAACCCACCCAATATGGAGTAATTTGAACAGCTCTGTAACTATTAAGGAAGTCTAATTTGCAATCTAAAAATTCCTACAGAAGAACTCTACGGGCCCAGATGTTTTTACTGTGGAATTCTGCCAGATCTTTAAAGAACATTTAACACAAGTGCTACATGACTTCTTCCAGAAAATAGAAGAGGAAACACTTAATAATTCACTCTATGGAGCACATATTACATTGATACCAAAATAATTACATGTTATTACCAAGCACAGTTTACTTTAGGAATGTAAGACTAGTTCCATATTTGAAACTTAGTGTAATCCACCATATTAATAAACTAAAAAGAAAAACCACATGATTGTATCAGTTGATGCAGTAAAAGCATTTATTTGACCGAATTCAACAATAACCGTAGTGGAAAAAAAAATTCTTGAATGCAGGGGAACTCCTCTACTTCAGTAGGGACATCTATCAAAAAATCTATATCTAACTTTTTTTCTTTCCTCAGTGAGGCTTTTCTTGGCCATTTACCTTTTTTTTTTTTAATTGCTGAGGTATACATAATATAAAATTTACTGTTTTAACCAATTTTAAATGTACAGGTCAGTGGTATTAAGTATATTCACACTGTTGTAAAACCATCCCTCATCTCCAGGTCCAGCACTGCTTCATCTTCCCAAGCTGAAATTCTGTCCATTAAAAACTGACTCATTCCCCATTCCTCCCAGCTGTTGGTAACCTCTTTTTTACTTTGTCGCTAAGGTTTGCCCATTCTGTGTACCTGCTGTAAGTGAAATCAAACACTTTTTGTCCTGTGACTGGCATATTTCATTTAGCATAATGTTTTCAAGGCTAATCCTTGATGTTGAATGTATCAGAATTTCCTTGCTTTTTAAGGCTGAATATATGCCATTGTATGCATATGCCACATTTTGTTTATCTGTTGATGGACATTTGAGCTATTGTGAATAATGCCATTAGAGACTTTGGTGTACAAGTATAGAGTGGTAGATAGCTAAGAGTGGAATTGCTGGATTGTAGGGTCCATTATACATTTACTGTATGAGTAACACAATAAAAAGCTGGATTTTTCCACAGAAACCACACCATTTTACATTTCCTACAAGAAATGCACAAAGGTTCCATTGTCTCCCCACACCCTGCCAGAACTTATTCTTTCCCTTTTCTTTGGTAATAGCTATCCCAGTGAGTATGGCATGGTATCTCATTGTGGAATAGTATTTTTAATGCTGTGAGACATAACACTTTCCTCCTTATGTCAAGAATAAGGCAAAGCTGTCTGCTTTCACCACTCTTTATTATGCTCTTAGTACTGTAATAAAGCAAGAAGAGGAAAGAAAACGCATACAGATTTATATAAGGGAAGAAATAAATCTGGCCCTATATGCAGATGCCATGCTTGTCTATGTAGAAAATCTCAAGGAATCTAGGAGGAAAAAAAAAACCCATAGAACTAAGTGAGTTCAGTCATGCTGCAGGATTTAAGGTAAACAGAAAATTATACTTCTATTTCCTAGCAATGAACATAGTGTCACTGAAATTAAAAATGTAATAGCATTAAAGTTTGTAGGTATCAATCTAACAAAGCATGCATGGCTTTGTATGCTGAAAACCACAAAATGCTGATGAAAGAAAAGAAAGAACATCTCAGTAAATGGAGAGACATACCATATTCATGGATTTGAAGAGTCAATGTAGTAAAGATGTTAGGTCTCCTCAAATTAATATAAAGGCTCATGCAAATCTTGTCAAAATTCCAACGAGGTTTTTTGTTCTGTTTTGTAGATACAGATCAAGGTTCTAAAATTTATATGGAAAGGATATATCTTAGAATAGCTAAAATAACCTTTAAAATGAAGAATAAGGTGGGAGGAATGAGGCTAGCTGATTTCAAGACTTAAACTATAGCCAGTTAAAGCTGTGTTTTTGACAGCATCACAGACATAAGATCAAGAGAAGAAAGGAGAGGACCCCTAATTAAACCTATGAGCAATGTGAGAAGAAGGTTAATAGTCTTGAACACGTGGCACTAAGAGTTTGGATTAAAAACGGGATCTCTGAAACTCACCAGGGTGCCCCACACCAGCATTCTTCCTGATTTGGCCCTGGTTAGTGGCTTAGGTTGACTAGTGCATGTGGCTGGCTTCTGGGTTAGCAGGAATGTGTTTGTGTTACAGGCATTAATGGCCTTCAGGGATGTGGCTGTGGCCTTCACCCAGAAGGAGTGGAAGTTACTGAGTCCTGCTCAGAGGACCCTGTACCGGGATGTAATGCTGGAGAACTACAGTCACTTGGTATCACTGGGTAAGGACAGCTTGTCTCAGGTCTCAGACCGCCTGTGGGCATCGTAAGATTTTATGTAGCAGCTGCCATGCTTTTGGCTCAGAAAGGAAAATTGTATTTTCCCTGTACCCACACAGGATGTCTGGGAGTGTATGGTCTGACACTGAACTGCCAGGCCTCTTCCAGGGCTGGGCCCCTCCTCCACAGTGATTTGCCCTCAGATCTGGGAATACCAGTATTCAGTTAACCACAGTGTACTGCCTTTAGATCCAGGATTCCCCCCTCCCTTTACTCATCCTTTCTCAGCACTCAGAGAGCCTTTGCACACCTCCCCGCGCTGCCCTGGCTCCTTTTGGGTTACTGCATTTGCCTGTTGACTGAGTTCTGCCATAGCCTCTTAAGCCTCTAACCTAGGGTCACCTTGGTTTCTTTCCCTGTGAGTAGGAATTGCCTTTTCCAAACCCAAACTCATCACACAGCTGGAACAAGGGGATGAGCCCTGGAGAGAGGAGAGCGAATGTCTTCTGGACCTTTGTCCAGGTGAGTGGGAAGCAGTGGGCAGACGAGGAGACTGGGCAGTGAGGCACTCAGCAGATAAGGAAGGAGGGCACCTGAATTTCTGGGGAGGGCTCTTCTTCAGGCCCCCCTCCGTGCCATCCTGCTCCCCCAGAGAGGGCTTCCCTGGCATCCTCTTTTCCCCCAGGCAGCCTCATTCCACTCATGTGGTATCTCTTTTCCAGCACCTTTTCTAGCTCACTGATGTCCGCATTCTTGGCTTTTGTTGGTTTATTCTGCATAGCATTTGGCCTCTGACACTAAGTCTTCTGCCCCTGGGAGACACTGTTGTTTCTGTTCTTAACCTGGTAACTTCTTAGTGCATCAGTTCTCCATAAATCCCCATAACCTTGTTTCTTTTATGATGGATTATTTAAGATTACAACAGGGTGTATAGAATTGTATGATGAGTGCCTGTGTGCCTTCCCTGTGGTCTGAGAGACAGACGTTAAAGACCAGAAAACAGTCCCTGCACCTTCCCTGGTTTGTCTTGCTCTCCACGCCCCCCCCCCCGAGAATCCAGTTTCCACACGCGCATTCTCATGTGCCTCAATCCTTTCTACCCCATCTGATGGGTCCTTCAACCATATAATGTTGTTTGCATGTTCATAAATGTCTCTACACATAGTATTGCAATGTACACATCCTTCTGGAACATGCCTTTTTACTGTCTTTATGTGAGAATCATGTTAAAATGTGATTTAGTTTATACTTTTTAAAAACTGTTACATTGATTCCATCATAATGAATATTTCTATTTTAATGCTGTTGAATTACCAGTTCCCTTCTTTTGAACATGTATTTCCAATATTTGGCTATTAAATAATGCTATATATTCTTGTTATTTCCGTGGAAACGGGAAAGAGTTTCTCCAGGGTGTAAACCTAGGAGCACAGTAGCTGGTTCTTAGGCATGGGTAGCCTAGAGATTCTTGTTACACATCCTCACCAATACTAGGTATTGTCAGACCTCGTTTTCCAGTCATCTCTTCCTTTTGCAGTGAAACCTTACAGGGGCTTTGCTTTTTCAGGGAGCAGGAGTACCTTTTCCTATGTTTGGTGATTTGTCTGCTCAGAGAGTTTTCCTGCTTTTCATTTGGGCTGTTTCTGTTATGATTATATAAATTCCATATAAATTCAGGGAACATTCAGGTCTTTAATGCAGTGGGAATTAATTTTATGTGAATGTCTGGAGGTAAGAATAATTTTTTTTTTAACTGATTTAGCTTTTTTATTCTTCTAATAGTCCTGGCATTTTATTTTGTTTCTAAATATAACCATATATCTGGACTTGTACTTTATAGCAAACTCAGTGCTTTTTTTACGGAGAACTATTGTATAAGCTATAATTATGGCATAACATAAAAATATGGTATAAGGTGTTACAGTATAATAGTTAACAGATGATTATGAGGTATATTATCAAAATATATTAGACTACACATATTTATTTAAGACCTTACGTATTTGAGAGAAAGAGCAAGTGAGCATGAGCAGGGGTGAAGGGGGGCAGAGAGAGAAGCAGACTCCCTGCTGAGCATGGAGCCCAACACAGGGCTTGATCCCAGGACCCCGGGATCATGACCTGAGCCAAAGGTAGTTGCTTAACCGACTGAGCCACCTAGGTGCCCCTAGACTACACATATTTAAAGCATAAAATTTATTGTTTTGACATATGTATGTAACTATGAAAACATTGCCACAATCCAAATGCCAAGCATACCTATCACCCCAAAGTTTCCTTGTGCCTTATTATAATCCCTATCTCCTATCCCTCCCTCTCTTACCCTCCTTTCCTCTTCCTCTCCATACCCAGGTAACCACTGATCTGCTTTCTATCATTATAGATGTGTTTACATTTTCTAGAATTAATATAAATTGAATAATACAGAATATATACTAGATTCTTTCACTCAACAGTTACTTTGAAGTTCATCCATAATGTTGTGTGAATTATAGTTCACTTTTTACTGCTGAATAGTGTTCCATTATACAGATATCACTATTTATTTATTCATTTATTTATAACATCTTAATTTTTTTTCAGTTTTTCTCACAATTTATTTAACCATCACCTATTGAAAAACATTTGAGTAGTCTCCAGTTTTGATGAATACAAGTAAAATAAGTGTGAACATTCATTACAAGTCTTTCATTTCTTTCACATAAATACCTGGGACTGAAAAGGCTGGGTTGTAGGATACAGTATATATTTAGTTTTTTACAGAACTCAAAAACTGTTTTCCAGAGGGGCTATACCATTCACATTCCCCCTAGCAGGGTATGAGAGGTCCAGATGCTCCACATCTTTATCAACTTCGTATTGTTATTTTAATTTTGGGCATTCACAGAGCTGTGTAGTAGCGTCTGTGTTTTACTTGACGTTTACCTAGTGACCGATGATGTTGAGAATCTTCTTGTGCTTATTTGCCATCTGTATATATATCTCTTGTGAAATGTCTTCTCAAATCTCGCCCATTTAAAAACTTGGTTTCTTCTATTTTTAATTGAATTCTGAAAATTCTTCATATATTCTGTAGAGAAGGTCATTTTCAGATGTTTGATTTACAGGTATTTTCCCTATGGCTTCCTTTTTATTCTTTTAATAGTGTCTTTCAAAGAGAAATTCTTAATTATGATGTCTAATATTCAGTTTTTTATCTCGTGAATTTTACTTTTGGTAGTGTATTTAAGAAATCTTTGCCTGATCTAAGGTGAAATAGATTTTCATATATTTTTTCTTTTAAAAAATTATTATTAAAAATTATTATTTAAAAAATTATTAAAAAACATTTTTATTTTATATTTAGCTCTATAATCTATTTTGAGTAAATTTTTATACTTAGTACCAACTTTGGATTTAAGCATATTTCTTTGTTTTTGCGTGCAAATACCCACATTTTCCAGCACCATTTATTGAAAAGGCAACCTATTCTTTATTGAATTGCCTGTTTACCTTTGTGGTAAATTAGTTAACCAAATGTGTATGGGGTCTATATTTGGACACTTTTTTTTTTTTTAGTTGGCTCCATGCCCAGCATGGGACCCAACATGGGGCTTGAACTCAAACCCCTGAAATCAAGACCTGAGCTGAGATCAATAATTAGATACTTTTTTTTTTTAAGATTTTATTTATTTATTTGACAGACAGAGATCACAATTAGGCAGAGAGGCAGGCAGAGAGAGAGGAAGGGAAGCAGGCTCCCTGCTGAGCAGAGAGCCCGATGTGGGGCTCAATCCCAGGACCCTGGGATCAGGACCTGAGCCGAAGGCAGAGGCTTTAAACCACTGAGCCACCCAGGTGCCCCAATAATCAGAAATTTAACCAAGCCTTAACTAAGCCACCCAGGAGTCCCTGGACTCTTCTCCGGCATCCCCCCCCCCACCACCCCGGCCCATCCTTTCGTGTCTCTCTTGATGCCTGTACCAAATAATCTTGATTAATGTAGTCTTCTAAGTTTGGAGTTCAGATAGTATAATTCTCCAACATTTTTTCCCTTTTCAATTTGTCTTAATTATTGTAGATTCTTTGCATTACCATATGGATTTCAGAATCAGCAATTTTCACCAAAAATCCTGCTGCGATTTTGATTTGTATGGAGTTAAATCTACCTCATTTTAAAAATAATTTAATTTACATGTGATTAATATTTTATCACCCTATATGTGAATACAGTATATGTCCCCATTTTTAGTGGGACTTAATTTTTGTCAGCCTTGTTTTATAATTTTTAGTACACAGGTCCTATATATCTCTTGTCAGATTTGTTCCTCTATATTTCATATTTTTGATACTATTAAATTTTTACTATTAAAAAACTTTTAAAAACTATTTAAAAAAACTATATAAAAACTATTAAATTAAATACATATTAATTTGATACTATTAAAACTCAGTTTTTAGGGGTGCCTGGGTGGCTCAGTGGGTTAAGCCTCTGCTTCGGCTCAGGTCATGATCCCAGGGTCCTGGGATCGAGCCCCACATTGGGCTCTCAGCAGGGAGCCTGTTTCCCCCTCTCTCTCTGCCTGCCTCTCTGCCTGCTTGTGATCTCTGTCAAATAAATAAATAAAACCTTTAAAAAAAACCTGTTTTTAATTGTTGAAAGTACAGAGAAATACAATTAACTTATAGATAATGATCTTATATCTGGTAAATTTGCAAAACTTACTTTTTAGCCCTCGTAGCTTTTTTGGTAAATCCTATAGCATTTTCTACATAGATGATCATATTATTTGTGAATAAGTTTTATTTCATTACATTCAATATATCTTTAATTTCTTTTTCTTGCCTCATTGCACAGGCGAGACCATCCAGTGCAATGATGAATTTAAATGGTGAGCCTGGACACCCTTTCCTTGTTCCTGATCTTTTGGGGAATGCTTTCTCCTAAGTGTAAGTTTTATAGCTGCCCTTTATGAGCACAGAAAATTTCTATTCCTGGTTTGCTGAGAGTTTTTATTGGGAATGGATGTTGGATTTTGTGCAATGTTTTTTGGCCATTGTTTGAGGTGATCATATATGGGTATTTTTAGTCTTTCATTTTTTTTAAAGTTTTTATTTTAATTTTAGTTAACAAACAGTATTATGTTAGTTTCAGGTGTACAATGTAGTGATTCAGCAATTCCATACACCACCCTGTATTCATCTCAGTAAGTGCAGACATTTTTTTAATGGTTCAAATTTTATTTAAATTCTAGCTAGTTAACATATAGCATTAATATTGGTTTCATCACTAACATATAACACCCAGTGCTCATCACAAGTGCCCTCCTTAATACCCACCACCCATTTAGCCCATTTCCCAGCCATTTCCCCACCAGCAACCCTCAGTTCGTTCTCTATAATCAAGAGTCTCCTATGGTTTGCTTCCCTTTTTTTTTTCCCTTCCTCCCCTATGTCCGTCTATTTTGATACGTAAATTCCATATATGGAGTGACATTTTTTTCTTATTAAACCAGCCTTTTGTTTTTAACACAATGCACTGATCTTATTCAGATTTCACCAGTTGTTTGTTTTTTTAAGATTTTATTTATTTATTTGACAGAGATAGATCACAAGTAGGCAGAGAGGCAGGCATAGAGAGGGGGAAGCAGGCTCCCCACTGAGAAGAGAGCCCGATGCAGGGCTTGATTCTAGGACCCCAAGATCATGACCCGAGCTGAAGGCAGAGGCTTAACCCACTGAGCCACCCAGGCGCCCCGATTTCACCATTTTACCTTCACTTTTGTGTATGTGTGGGGGGGTGTATGTTTCTTTAGTTCTATGAAATTTTATTGCATGTACATTCCTGTAGCTGCCACTATATTCAGAGATACAGAACAGCTGCGACACAGGGATGCCTTGTGCTGCTCTTGTATAGTCACAGCCAACCCCCTCACCCCCACCGTCTCTCTCTTGCAACCACTAATCTGTTTTCCGTCTCTGTAATTTTTGTCGCTTCAAGAATGTTCGTAAAAGAAGTCTACACTTGGGATGGCCTTTTCAATGTAGTTCTCTTGAGATCCACCAAAACTAAACATGTACCAATACTTCATTCCTTTTACTGCTGAGCAGTATTCCATAGTATGAATGGACTCCATTTGTTAAACCATTCACCCACTGAAGGGCATTTGGATTGTTTAGTTTTTGGCTATTAAAGATGAAGGTGCTTTGAATATTTCTATACAGGTTTGTGTGTGAACATAGGTCTGATTTCTGGGATAAATGCTCAAGAGTTCAGTTGCTGAGTCATATGGTAAATGTTTAGTTTTGTTTAAAAAAAAAAAAAAAAAAAGGAAACGTGTAATACTCATGGGTACACCATTTAAGTTCCCACTAGCAATGTTTGAGTAATCATTTCTCCCCCTTCCTGCCTGCATCTGGTATCAGCACTACTTTTTATTTTGGCCATTCTGACAGATTTCTAGCAATATCTTCTTGGTTAGTACCGTGATACGTTTAGTGTAAGCAGTTTCTCTCAGGGAGAGCTAGATAGCTGAGCATATCTGAGTAAGAGCTCTGTATCAAGGCTTTACTCTTCTTGGAAAAGAGACTGGTATTTTCGCCATGGGTAGGTAAAGAGCGTATAAGGCCCTGGTCATAGGTGGCTATGGCTGTCATTTTGTGAGGTCTTTCTGGCATGTTCTTGCATCTCTGTTCATTCTCCTTAGACGCCCTTTATTCCTCAAGAGCGAGTGACAGGTGTGATGTGTCTTAAGATCTGATGTGACCACTCAGTGAACCTGGCAAAGACAGTCTAACAATTGAGAGGAATGGGACAGTCTCCTGGGTTGGCTCATGTGGGTGGCTGGCAGGCAGGGACCCAGGGACTCAGGTCTCGGATGTCCACCTAAGCATCTTCAGACACTACATTTTAAGAGGCAATCCCCAGCAGCTCATCTCAGCTAGTCAGGGCTGTGAAAGGTGGTTGACCCCAGGAGCAATGGGCAGATGCGTATCATTGCCTAGAGTACTGTATTTCTTGTATTTAAGTAGAATTTACTTACAGGAAATGTGAAATTTTGCATGAACTGTACATGTCTACAACCCAAACTTTATCAAAAACAGATTACTACCATCCCATATAGCTCCCTTCTGGCCGATCCCAGTAAACCCCCACCCTATCCCTCAGAGGTGTCACTGGTCTTGATTTTACCATAAATTAACTTTTCCCACTGTACAGTTTTGCATGAGTGGAATCATAATACTCTTTAGTGTAGGCTTCTTCCAGTACAGAGTTTCCGAGCTTCATCCATGCTGTTGCACACATCAGTATTCTGTTCCTTTTTAAAGCTCAGTGGCATCCCGTCAGATAAATATACAACTATTTATCCATTCCCCTTGGTAGATACCTTAATGGGTTCTAGTCCTTAGTTATTGTGAAAAAGCTGTTATTAGTATTCTCATGCTAGGTATTTTGTTTTGGAAACCCATGTTTTCATTTCCTTTGGATAAGTACCTAGAGTAAGGTTGGGTGTTTTAGTTTCCTAGCATTGTTGTAACATATTACCACAAACTGAGAGACTTGAAGAAATCTGTTCTCACAGTTGAGAAGCTGTAAGTTCAAAATCAACCTGTTGGCAGGGCTGATTTATTCTGGAGGTTTTGAGGGAGATCTGTTCCTCGCCTGTCTGCAGTTCCTGCTGGTGCTGGCGATGCTTAGCATTCCTCGGCTTTGTTGCGGTGTCACTCCAGTCTGTGCCTTTGTGATCACGCAGCCTTCTTCCTTCTATGTATCTCTGTCTCTTTGTAAGGATGCATTTGTTGAATTAAGACTCACCCTAACTTAGTATGACCTCGTCTTAACTTGATCGTATCTGCAAAGACCTGATATCAAAGTAAGGCCACGTTCACATGTTCATATAGACGTGAATTTTGGTGGGATACCATTCAACCTGATACACTGGGTCACAAGGCTGCAGTATATGCAGTTTTATGAGTGACCATTTCCCAAAGTGGCTGTACCATTTTTCACTTCCATGAACATATGAGAAGAGAATTCCAGTTGTCTCACATCCTCCAGACAGTTTTCGTCATATCTGTGATGGGTGTGTAGTGCTATCTCATGGGGGCTTTAATTTCTATTTCACTAATGGTTAAATGTTGAGCACTTTATGCTTTTTGATCATTCAAATATATATCATATACTTTACTTTGTAAAGTATCCATTCAAATCTTCTTCCAGTTGCCAGTTTATTACGTTTTTAAAATTGTTGAGCTCTGGGAGTTCTTTATTAATTCTGGACACCAGTCCTTTGCCATATGTACATTTTGCAAAAATTTTCTTAGTCTGAAGCTTTTCTGTTCTTCCTTTAACAGTTACTTTTGATTGGCAGATGTTTGGAGGAAGTCTGATTTTTCTTTTAAATTTTTATTGTCGTGAAGATAATCTGAATTTTCTAAATGCTGTACAGTTTTAGCTTTACATTTAAGTTTATGGTCCATCTTGAAGTAACTTTTGTGTATGGTGTGAGGCAGGGATCAAGGTTTTTCTCATTCATATGGATACCCAGTGGTTCTAGTATCATTTGTTGAAAAGACTTACTTTCCCCTCCTTAAACTGTTTTGTTGAAAATCCAATGACTGGCTAAGTGTGGGTCTGTTTTACACTTTCAGTTCTATTTCTTCCATTAACAGGCCTGTCCTTAACCACACTGTCTATATTACTGTAGGACCATCAGAAGTCTCGAAGTCAGGTAGTATGTCTCCTCCCCCTCTGTCAGGTAGTGTAAGTTTTTCTTCCTTCCTTTCTTTCTCTTTCTTTCTTTCTTTCTTTCTTTGACAGAGATCACAAGTAGGCAGAGAGGCAGGCAAAGAGGGGGTGAAGCAGGCTCCCTGCGGAGTAGAGAGCCCGACTCGGGGCTTGATCCCAGGACCCCAGGATCATGACCTGAGTCGAAGGCAGAGACTTAACCCACTGAGCCACCCAGGTGCCCCAAGTCTTTCTTTTTAAAGATTGCTTTGGGGGCACCTGGGTGGCTCAGTGGGTTAAGCTTCTGACTTCGGCTCAAGTCATGATCTCAGGGTCCTGGGATCAAGTCCCACATCGGGCTCTCTGCTCAGCGGAGAGCCTGCTTCCCCCATCGCTCCCACCTGCCTCTCTGCCTACTTGTGATCTCTGTCTGTCAAATAAATAAAATCTTAAAAAAAAAAAAAAAAAGATTGCTTTGGGTAGTGTAGGTTCTCTGCATTTACACTTAAGTTTTAGGATCACCTTCTCAAAAAAAAAAGAAAAGGAATGGAAAGAGGGGAAAGGAGGGAGGGAGGAAGGGATGAAGGAATGAAGGAAAGAAGGAGAAAGAAAGAACCCCTGGATAGTCTTTACTATTAAAATTTTAGTGTACCTATAGATAACTTACATTTTATGAAGTCTTGTAAACCACTCTATAGATCTTTCAAAATTCTATTCTAGCAAAATAAAAATGTGTGTTCTAACAAGGGGCATTTATAGCCTGAAGTGCTTATATTAGAAGAGAAGAAACCTCTAGGATCAGTGACTTAAGCTTTTTACTTAAGAAGTCATGGAGATGGCATATTATGAAAGTTGTCCGATTTCCAGGGATTAATTATGATTAACATTGAAAATCTCCCTTTTACTTGTGGACCAATGTCTCAGAATTCTGAAACTTGTTTAAAAACAGTGAATGCCTGGCATGCATTCTTTCAAGGGCCAATGTCTAAGACCATTCACTTAGCCCACAGCTATACTTTTCATTCCTCAACTATAGCTGCAGAAGGAAAATTTTCTTTAAGGAACCATTAGGCATTGATTTTTCTCTTTCCTGTGTAAAGTTTTTAGTTCATTTACAATTACTAAAGTATTTACTGGTCTAAAAAGTCAACTAGCACAAGAGCAGTTGTAGATTTTAACAGTTTATAAACTGCTTAATTTTCTTTTTCATCCTAAAAAAATTTGTGATTAACTATATTCTGTTGGTACAATTTTATTTTTTATGCTTATTTTTTAGAGCGGGAGAGAGAGAGAGAAAAAGAGGGGTGGGAGAGGGGCAGAGGGAGAGCAAGAACCTTAAGCAGGCCTATGCAGGGCTTGATCTCAAAACCCTGAAATCATGACCTGAGTTGGCCACTTAACCAACTGAGTCACCCAGGCACCCCTGTAAAATTTTATTTTTATTTCTTTTATTCCACGACTTCTGCTTGTTTGAAAGCATGTTAAATTTTAGATTCTCAAAGTGAACACTGTAATTCTAAATAACTTTTAGTTAAAATTTTCCACGTTACTAGATAGACACAAAAGTTGTGATGGGGCGCCTGGGTGGCTCACAGGGTTAAGCCTCTGCCTTCAGCTCAGGTCATGATCCCAGGGTCCTGGGATTGAGCCCTGCATTGGGCTCTCTGCTCAGCAGGGAGCCCCCCCCCCCCCCCCCCCCGCCTGCCTCTCTGCCTACTTGTGATCTCTGTCAAATAAATAAAATCTTTAAAAAAAAAAAAAAGTTGTGATGACTGAAGCTATGGTTTCCATAGTATGATGCTAACTGTATTTAAATGAGCCACCATCTTTAATAGGGAAGACACACAGAAGTGCTTCCTCCACACTGGAAGGCTTGCTTACACCCTCCACAGTGGGGGTACAAGCCATCCAAGGAGAAAGCAGACAGAACACTCTGGTTAGTTACTCTGTCCCTTTCTTATAGGGAAGAAAATCACTAAAGAAATCTGTAGTAAGTCACAGATTTATTTATTTAAATTCCATTTAGTTATCATAGTGTTATATTAGTTTCAGGTGTACAATCAAGTGATTAAGTAATTTCATATATCACCCTGTGCTCATCACAGGTGCCCTCCTTAATCCCCATCACCAATTTAACACCATCCCGTACTCACCTTCCCTCTGGTCCCTGTCCGTTTGTCCTCTATAGTTAAGAGCCTCTATAAGAGTCTCGACAGTTAAGACTTTGCTCATTTGTTTTATCAGATTCCACATATGAGTGAAATCACGTTGGTATTTGTCTTGTTCTGCCGTATTTCACTTGGCTTCATGCTCTCTGGCTCCGTCTGTGTCATTGCAAATGAAGACCATCCCATTGTGTGGATGTATGTGTGTGTACACATATAACATCTCACATATAAAACATATGTGTGTGTGTATATATATATGTAACATAATGTATACACCCACCCACCCACACACACACACACACACAATCTTCTCTATCCATTGATCTATCAATGAACACCTGGGCTGTTTCCATAATTTTGCTATTGTAAATAATGCTGCTATATAAATGCTGAAGTACGTGTATCCCTCTGAATCAGTATTTTTTTTTATTCTTTGGGTAAATACCTAGTGGTGCAATTGCATATGGTATTTCTATATTTCAGTTTTGAGGGGCTTCCATACTGTTTTCCACAGGGGCTGCACCAGTTTGCATTCCCACCAAACAGTGCAGGAGGGTTGTTGCCTTTTTCTCCCCATCCTTGCCGACGCCTGCTGTTTCTTGGGTTTTGATTTCAGCCACTCCGACAGGTATGAGGTGGCGCCTCATCATGGTTCGGATCTGCAACTCCCTGACAATCAGTGACGCTGAGCGTCTTGGCAGGTCTGTCGGCGTCTGGACGTCTTCTGTGGAGAAGTGTCTATTCATGTCTTCTGCCCATTTTTAATTGGATTATTTGTTTTTTGGATTTTGAATTTTGTAAGTTCTTTATATATTTTGGATACCAACCCTTTATTGCATAGGTCACTTGCCAATATATATACCCATTCAGTAGGTTGCCTTTTAGTTTTTTTGTTTCCTTTGCTGTGCAGAAGCTTTTTATTTTGATGTTGTCCCAATAATTTATTTTTTGGGTCCCTTGCTTCAGGAGACATATCTAGAAAAATGTTGCTACAGCTGATGTCAGAAACATTACTGCCTGTATGGTCTTTTAGGGGTTTTTTTTTAATGGTTTGGGGTTTCACATTTAGGTCTTTAATCCATTCTGGCTTTATTTTTATGTATGGTGTAAGAAAGTCATCTAGTTTCATTCTTTTGCATGTAGCTGACCAGTTTTCCCCACTGTTTGTTAAGAGAATAGTCTCTTTCTAGAGTCTTCCCTGCTTTATCAAAGATTAACTGGCCGTATAATTGTGGGTTTATTTCTGGTTCTGGGTTCTATTTCATTGATCTATGGGTCTGTTCCTGCGCCAGTACCACACTGTTTTGATTACCACAACTTTTGTAATATAATTTATATATATTATATATATGTGCATATAATATGTATGCATACATATTATATGCACATATATGTATATATATGTATAATATAATATAACTTCAAGTCTGGAATTGTGTTAAGTCCAACTTTTTCAAAACTGCTTTGTCAGTTTGGGGTCTCTTGTGGTGCCATATAAATTTTAGGATTATTCTAGTTCTGTGAAAAATGCTGTTGGTATTTGATAGGGATTGCCTTAAATGTATAGACATCTTAACAATATTTGTTCTTCTGATCTAGGAGCACAGAAATGTTTTCTGATTTCCTTGTATTGTCTTCATTATCTTTCATTGGTATTTTAAAGTTTTCACAGTACAGGCCTTTCATCTCTTTGGTTAGGTTTATTTCTAGATATCTTATTATTTTGGGAGCAATTATAAATGGAATTTTCTTATTTTCTCTTTCTGTTGCCTTATTATTGGCATATAGGAACGCAACAGATTTCTCCACACTGATATTGTATCCTGCAACTTTACTGAATTTATCAGTTCTAGTAGCTTACTAGTGGAGTCCTTAGGATTTTCTATTAACCAATTTGGATTCCTTTTATTTTTATATATTGTCTACTTGCTGTGGCAATTAGAGTGGACATCCTTGTCTTATTCCCAGTCTTAGGGAATCTCAGATCATGACCTGAGCCGAAGACAGATGCTTAACTGACTGAGCCACCCAGGCACCCCAAGGTTAACTATTCTTTAAATCTTGGGTAGAGGGGTACCTGGGTGGCTGAGTTGGCTAAGCATCTTCCTTCAGCTCAGGTCTTGATCTCAGGGTCTTGGGATCGAGCCCCACATAAGGCTCCCTGCTCTGCAGGGAGTCTGCTTCTCCCTCTCCCTCTGTGCTCTCTCTCTCTCTGTGTCTCAAATAATCTTTTCTTTTTTTTTTTTTTTTTAATTTTATTTTTAAATTTTATTTTTTGTAAACATATATTTTTATCCCCAGGGGTACAGGTCTGTGAATCGCCAGGTTTACACACTTCACAGCACTCACCATAGCACATACCCTCCCCAATGTCCATAATCCCACCCCCCCACACCCCCCCATTAACCCTCAGTTTGTTTTGTGAGATTAAGAGTCACTTATGGTTTGTCTCCCTCCCAATCCCATCTTGTTTCATTTACTCTTCTCCTACCCCCTTAACCCCCCATGTTGCATCTCCTCTCCCTCATATCAGGGAGATCATATGATAGTTGTCTTTCTCTGATTGACTTATTTCGCTAAGCATGATACCCTCTAGTTCCATCCACGTTGTCGCAAATGGCAAGATTTCATTTCTTTTGATGGCTGCATAGTATTCCATTGTGTATATATACCACATCTTCTTTATCCATTCATCTGTTGATGGACATCTAGGTTCTTTCCATAGTTTGGCTATTGTAGACATTGCTGCTATAAACATTCGGGTGCATGTGCCCCTTCGGATCACTACGTTTGAATCTTTAGGGTAAATACCCAGCAGTGCAATTGCTGGGTCATAGGGTAGTTCTATTTTCAACATTTTGAGGAACCTCCATGCTGTTTTCCAGAGTGGTTGCACCAGCTTGCATCCCCACCAACAGTGTAGGAGGGTTCCCCTTTCTCCGCATCCTCGCCAGCATCTGTCATTTCCTGACTTGTTAATTTTAGCCATTCTGACTGGTGTGAGGTGGTATCTCATTGTGGTTTTGATTTGTATTTCCCTGATGCCGAGTGATGTGGAGCACTTTTTCATGTGTCTGTTGGCCATCTGGATGTCTTCTTTGCAGAAATGTCTGTTCACGTCCTCTGCCAATTTCTTTGATTGGATTATTTGTTCTTTGGGTGTTGAGTTTGCTAAGCTATTTATAGATGGTGGATACTAGCCCTTTATCTGATATGTCCTTTGCGAATATCTAATCCCATTCTGTCAGTAGTCTTTTGGTTTTGTTAAATGTTTCCTTTGCTGTGCAAAAGCTTTTGATTTTGATGAAATCCCACTAGTTAATTTCTGCCCTTGCTTCCCTTGCCTTTGGCGATGTTCCTAGGAAGAAGTTGCTGCAGCTGAGGTCGAAGAGGTTCCTGCCTGTGTTCTCCTCAAGGATTTTGATGGATTCCTTTCTCACAAATCTTTTCTTTTTATTAAAGATTTTATTTATTTATTTGACAGAGATCATAAGTAGGCAGAGAGAGAGGAGGAAGCAGGCTCCCTGCCTAGCAGAAGGCCCGATGCGGGGCTCGATCCCAGGACCCTGGGATCATGACCTGAGCGGAAGGCAGAGGCTTTAACCCACTGCACCATCCAGGCGCCCCTAAATTAAATAATTTTAAAATCTTTGGTAGAATTCGCCAGTGAAGCTGTCTGATCCTGGACTCTTGTTTGTTGGGAGTTTTTTGGTTACTGATTCAATCTTGCTGCTAATTGGTTTCTTCAAATTTTCTATTTCTTCCTGCCTCAGTTTTGGTAGGTTTTATGTTCCTAAGTATTTATCCATTTCTTCTAGATTGTCTAATTTGTTGGCATATAGTTTTTCATAATATTCTCTTAACAACTGTATTTCTGTGATGTTGGTTGTTATTTCTCATGTTTCATTTCTAATTTTAAGTTTGTTTTGTTTTTTGATGAGTCTGACAAGGGGTTTGTCAATTTTCTTGATGTTTTCAAGGAACCAGCTCCTGGTTTCATTGTTCTGTGTATGTCCCCCCCACCCCCCCGCCCGGTTTCTGTATCATTTACTTCTGTTCTAACCTTTATTTCCTTCCCTCTGCTGCTTTTGGGTGGCATTTTGTTCTTTTTCTAGCTCTAGTAAGGTTAGGTTGAGATTTTTCTTACTTCTTCAAGTAGGCCTGTATCGCATATACTTCCCTCTTACAAGTTTTTGCTGCATTCCCAAAGGTTTTGGACCATTTTGTTTTCATGTACTTTTTGATTTATTCTTTGATTTCTCAGTTGACCCACTCATTGTTTAGTAGCATGTTATTTAACCTCATGTATTTATGGTCTTTCCAGATTTTTTCTTATGGTGGATTTCCAGTTTCATAGTGTTATGGTCAGAAAAGATGCATGGTATGCATCAGTCTTTAATTTCTTGAGGCTTGTTTTGTGGCCTAATATGTGATCTGTTCTGGAGAATGTTCCATGTGCACTTGAAAAGAATGTGTATTCTGTTTTAGAATGGAATGTTCTGAATATATCTGTTAAATCCCTTTGTTCCCATGTGCCAATGAAAGCCACTCTTGTTGCTTTTGTTTGATCTGTCCATTGATGTAAATGGGGTGTTTAAGTCCCCTATGATTATTGTATTACTATCGAATAGTTCCTTTATGTTTGTTCCTAACTGTATTACATATTATCGTGCTGCCATGTTGGGGTACGTAACCATTTACAATTGTTCTATCTTCTTGTTGGACTGCCTCCTTTATTATTATATAGTATTCTTCTTTGTCTCTTTTTACAGACTTTTATAATCTTTTTTGACATCCATTTGCATGATCTCCTTCCCCTCACTTTTTTTTTTTTAAAGATTTTTTTTTTTATTTATTTGACACACAAAGAGAAATCACAAGCAGGCAGAGAGGCAGGCAGAGAGAGAGAGAGGAGGAAACAGGCTCCCTGCTCAGCAGAGAGCCCGATGTGGGGCTCGATCCCAGGACCCTGAGACCATGACCTGAGCCGAAGGCAGAGGCTTTAACCCACTGAGCCACCCAGGCGCCCCCTTCCCCTCACTTTCAATCTTCATGTGTCTTTAGGTCCGAAATGAGTCTCTTGTAGACACCATATACATCGGTCTTTTTAAAAAAAAATCTACTCTGGGGGCACCTGGGTGGCTCAGTGGGTTAAGCCTCTGCCTTCAGCTCAGGTCATGGTCTCAGGGTCCTGGGATCAAGCCCCGCATCGGGCTCTCTGCTCAGCAGGGAGCCTGCTTCCCCCTCTCTCTCTCTGCCTGCCTCTCTGCCTACTTGTGATCTCTCTATCAAATGAATAAAATCTTAAAAAAAAAAAAATCTACTCTGTTGTATTGTGTCTTTTGAGTGGAGCATTTAGTTCATTTACATTGAAAGTAATTATTGATAGATATGTATTACCATTTTTTTTTACTTGTTTTGTGGTTGTGTTTGTAGTTTTTCTAATTTTTTTTTTTAAGATTTTATTTATTTATTTGACAGAGATCGCAAGCAGGCAGAGAGGCAGGCAGAGAGAGAGGGGGAAGCAGGCTCCCTGCTGAGCAGAGAGCCTGATGCGGGGCTCGGTCCCAGGACCCTGAGACCATGACCTGAGTCAAAGGCAGAGGCTTTAACCCACTGAGACACCCAGGCACCTCTGATTCTTCTTTTTTTCACAGTTTGTTGGTTTTCATTAGCAATGTAGTTAGATTCTTTATGTTTTGTTTATCTATTACTGTTTTTTGATTTGTGTTTACCGTAACATGTTCCGCACACAGCAGTCTGTTTTAAGCTGATGGTCACTCAGTGATGCCTTCATTCTTTACTCCTTCCCTCCCCTCCATGTTTTAGGTATATGGTGTCCTAGTTTACATCTTTTTATTTTATGAATCCCTTGACTGACTCTTACAGAAATACTTTTACTGCTTCTGTTTTTGGCTTTTCACTTTTATTATCTTTCCATTCCACTGAAAGTGTTCCCTTCTACAGCTGCTTTAGTGGTTACAGACTACTGTAGTTTTTGTCTGTGAAACTCTCTCACCTATTCTAAATGACGGCTTTGCTGGATATAAAGTATTCTTGGCTGCATAGGTTTCCCTTTCAGCACTTTGAATATATCACGCCACTCCCTTCTGGCCTGCAAAATCTGCTAATAGCCTTATGGGGTTTCCCTGTGTATGTAGGTCATCTTTTCTTTTGAAGCAGCCTAAAAATTCTTTACCACTGTGTCTTGTCATTTTAATTACTTATGTGTCTTGATGTTAATTTTGATTTTGTTGGGGGATCTCTGTGCCTCCTGAATCTGAATTTCTTTTTCCCTTCCCAGATTTGGGAAATTCTCAGCTATAATTTCTTCTCTTCCTCCCTTTGTCATCTTCTGGGATCCCTATATAGATGCAAATGTTACTATGCTTTTTTTTTTTTTTTAAGATTTTATTTATTTATTTGACAGAGATCACAAGTAAGCAGAGCAAAAGGCGGTGGGGGGAAGGTAGCAGGCTCCCCACTGAGCAGAGAGCCCAATGTGGGGCTCAATCCCAGGACCCTGAGATCATGACCTGAGCTGAAGACAGAGGCTTAACCCACTGAGCCACCCATGCGCCCAAATGTTACTATGCTTGATGGAGTCACTGAGGTCCCTAGTCTGTTCTCTGTGCAGCATTTCTCATCTGCTTAGTCGAACTTATATTACTCCATCCTCCAGGTCACGGATACATCCTCTCCTTCCTGTAGCCTAGTTATTCCTTCCTCTGCATTTCTAGTTTCACTTATTGAGTTCTCATCTCTGATATGTTAGCTCTGTGTGAAGGGTCTCACTGGTCTCTTGTTTTCTCGAGTCCACTGAGTATCTTTATGAACATTACTTTAAATTCTCTTTCAGGCCACTACTTCTGTTTTACTTAGCTCTCCTGCTGTGTTTCTGTCATGGTCTTTCATTTGGGACATAGTCCCCAGCCTCATTTTGTCTAACTCTCTGTTTCTATGTGTTAGGAAACCCAGCTATATCTCCTCTAGAAAGTAGTGGTTCTATGAAGAAGAGGTCCTGTAGTGCCCATGCAGTGTTCCCTGCTCACCAGGACCTGGTGCTTTAGAAGTGTCTCCTGTGTGTGTTGCCTGCATCTTGCTATCGTCTGAGTAGCTTTTCCTTTCTGTCTAGACTTCTGCACTGACTCTGCCTGTTGTAGGCTGTGCTTGCTATCTGTGGTGTGAGGGAGACCTAAGCAGATCGGCTCTGAAGGACAGTGAGCATAGGAGAGCTCAATAGTAGGGTGATGGTGTTAACAAAATCTTCATTGAGTCACTAGGCCAGATTCCCCAAAGGGTGGTAATGGCCAGGGACATGGCGTATAGTAGCAGCCGTGGCCAACAATGGACATTTGGCAGCTGGGGGGCCTGTGGTGCCTGGACATGGCATGCACAGTGTCAGCAAAATGTGCACTGGGCCACTAGTCCTAGGCCAATCCCCCAAAACTGCAGCAGCTTGGTGTGTGCAGCCGCTGGGCAGGGCATGCATGAACTGCTAATCCTAATCCAGATCCTTTGAAGAAATGCAGTGGCCACAGAAGCACAGCACACAGGACATTAACAGAATGTTTGCTAAGCCCAGGCCTGAGGCCGGCAGGCTTGGCATGGGCAAATCCTCAGGAGAATACATGGGTGTGGTGCGCTGCTAGCAGGTTAGGTAGCATGTGTCTCTGCAGCCCTCCTTCCCACAGGTTGCCCTCTCTTTATGCTGGGGGATGGGGGAGGAAAATGGCACCTGCCAGCTTCTTTGGTCCCAGAAAGCCCCCCCCGCCCCCCCCCCCAACTCTGAAATCAGTATAAACAGATCCCCCTCTTATGCAAGCTTTCACTTCTATGTTGCCTCTCCTTGGGCTTCTGTGACTTTAGGGTTAGGCCCTGGCTATCCCTGGCCTAGCACTGAAGTGGCTGACTTTTAAAGCTCCGGGTTCCAAATCCAGTGCTTATTCAAACTCACTGAATTCAGCCTCTCTGGTTTTCAAGGCCAGACATTCTGGGGATTTGCTTGCTCTCTGTGGGCTCCATGGTGCTTTCTCCTTTCCATGACCACAGCTTCATCCTTCAGGCAGCTTCCAGCCACTGTTTCCGTCCTTCATAACCTCTCAAAGGTGAGTCGTGGAGTTCTGCCAGTCTTCAGGTCATTCTCGTTTACAGACTCGGTCTGGGTGATAGCTAGTTGTAACCATGGGACCGGGTGAGCTCAGGGTGCTCTCACTCTGCCATCTTGCACTGCTGGCCCCCTGAGTCACATGGTTTCTCAGTGGAAGCATCAGCTTTGATGACTGACTGGCTTGGAGAACCGTACCGGAGGGGAAATGTGTGACTCTAATGGCGGCAGTTTGTAGGCGGAGGCTGCCTTGATGCTTTCTCGCTGGGCTGGTGTTTGGAGCGGGCTCATCATGTGTGTCTTCTGTGTTGCGATAAGGAAGGTGGCAGCGAGGGATGGAATGTAGGTGGGCAGAGGAAGCCTTGGTTGTGGGAACAGCGAGGGATGAACGTTGGGTCGGTGGAAGCAACCATTCACAAGGCACCTGTGGTGATTCTGACCAACATTTTCTCTCCAGCAGAACCAGGGACAGAATGCCAGCCATATGGCCATTCCTGCCCGCTGACCTTTTCCAGCACAAGGTTCCTCAAACAGTATGTGCTGTGCGGTCACCTTCCTCCGATCGTCCCCAGCTCATACGCAGGAAGCCCCATCCCAACAGAAGCTCCAGCCTGCTCAAGTGAACAAGCAGACGATGGAGACACAGAAGGGAGGCTTCACCTGAGTGGGGCTTCCAGGGTGCTCTTCAGACCCTCTCAGGGCCAGCCAGCTGAGTGGGTGGAAGGCAACAGAGCGAGGCATCCTGAGGAGGCAGGCCTCTCAGCATCTGAAGCAGCCACGTGTGGAAAATACAGACTGGGGTTTGATACCAAATCTAACTTCTTGAGCCTCCAAAAGCACCATGTATGCCCTGACTGTGGCAGAAGCTTCTGTCAGAAGTCAGACCTCACCAAGCACCAGAGGACACACTCAGGGGAGAAGCCTTACAGCTGTAGGGAGTGTGGGCGAGGTTTCGGCCGCAAGTCCTCCCTCACCATCCACCAGAGGAAACACTCAGGGGAGAAGCCTTACATGTGCCGGGAGTGTGGGCGCCACTTCAGGTACACGTCCTCACTCACCAACCACAAAAGGATACACTCCGGGGAGAGGCCCTTCGAATGTCAGGAATGCGGGCGAGGCTTTCGCCAAAAGATCGCCCTCATCCTGCATCAGCGGACACACTTGGAGGAGAAGCCCTTTGTGTGTCCTGAATGTGGCAGAGGCTTCTGCCAGAAGGCGTCGCTCCTCCAACACCGCAGCTCGCATTCGAGCGAAAGGCCCTTCCTGTGCCTTGAGTGTGGGCGTGGCTTCAGGCAGCAGGCGCTGCTCCTCAGTCACCAAGTCATACACTCAGGGGAGAAGCCTTATGTCTGTGCTGAGTGTGGCCACAGCTTTCGCCAGAAGGTCACCCTTGTCAGACACCAGAGGACGCACACGGGGGAGAAGCCCTACCTGTGTCCGGAGTGTGGGCGTGGCTTTAGCCAGAAGGTCTCCCTCCTGGGACACCAGAGGACGCACACAGGGGAGAAGCCCTACCTTTGCCCAGAGTGTGGCCGTGGCTTTGGTCAGAAGGTCACCCTCATCAGACACCAGAGGACACACACAGGGGAGAAGCCTTACCTGTGCCCAGAGTGTGGACGCACCTTTGGCTTCAAGTCACTCCTCACCAGACACCAGAGGACGCACTTAGAGGAGGCAGCTGATGTGTACGGAGTATGTGAGCAAGGACTTGGCCAGAAGTCCCACTTCACCTCTGACCCGAGGTCACACTCAGGGAAGCCATGTGTGTGCAGTGAGTGTGGACGAGGCTTTGGCTTCAGGTCGGCCCTCATCAGACACCAGCGCACTCACTCGGGAGAGAAGCCGTATGTGTGCAGGGAGTGCGGCCGAGGCTTTAGCCAGAAGTCTCACCTTCACAGACACAGGAGGACCAAGTCTGGCCATCGCCTCCCACCTCCAGGGCTGCTCTCCTGACCTTCCCTTTCCTTAGGAGTGGGAGAAAGCACCAGGAAATGTTCCTCAAATCCAGAGGAGGAAAAAATGTGTTCTTTCAGTGATTGGAAGATACCTGATTTATGGTTTATTTTCCATGCTAGCCATGTTTTAATTTGCTAGGGCCGCCATAACAAAACACCACAAACTTGTTGGCTAAAGAACAATTTTCTCACAGTTCTTGGGACTGATGTCCAAGATCAGTGGATGCACTTTGGTTTCCACTGAAGCCTCGCTCCTCAGCTGGCAGATGCCTGCATCCTTACGGGGTCCTCTCCTGACCTTTGTATGTGCGCTGCTTGTACGAACCACAGCCTTACTGGGTTAGGGCCCCACTCTGTCACCAAATAAGGTCACACTTAGGGTTCTGGCTTCAACATATGAATTTGGAACATTTCGGCCCATAAGTCAGCCTCCTGAACCACAAAACTCATGTTCTTAACAGCTCCCAAAGTGTTGACCAATTCCAGTAATGAGTCTGTCCAAAATCTCATGTAAATCAAATGTGGGTGAGGCAAGGGGTACGTTTCATCCTGAGGCAGTGTTCCTCTCCAGCCGTGAACCAGACAAGTTACCACAGATGTAGAACTGCGTTTCCTTAACGCAAGGGGAAACAAGATTGATGGGCCCTAAGCAGGTCTGTGACGGAGCAAGCAAACTCTACTAGGTTTTAAGGCTTGAGAATAACGGCTGGTAGGATATTTCGCCCCTAGTCCTGCTGGGGTGGCGGCAGCAGGGCGCAGAGCCCTGAGACCATGGAGGCATTCACCCTCCGGGTCCACCATGGGAATGGCAGACCAGCTGCTTTCTTTCACCGTTGGGGTCACCGTTTGCTCTTCTCGGTGGGTAGCACCACAGAAGTCCGGCAGCTGGCCTTTGCTCTGTCCTGTCTGTACCATTCTTGGTTCAACGGAGCATCAAGTGACTGTCCACTGGTCTCTCCGGAGTAGGCTTTCTCATTTTCACAATATGGATAGGCTACGAATTCTCTAAATCTTCAAGTTGTGGCTTCTGTTTGCTAAACAGTTCCTTCAGTTTACCTCCCTCCTCACATATTTCTCTGAGGGGCAATGAGAAACAGGTACACCTTCCAACACCTTGCTTAGAAATGTCCTCAGCCTCCACTGAACACCGGAACACAACCCAGTGACATTCTTTTGTGCTTTATAATCAGGATTCTCTTTAGTTTCTGGTAATGTTCCACATTTCTGTCAGAGGCCACAGCGGAATCCCTTCTAATTCCTCTGTTCCTACCATAGTCTTCTTGAAGCAACCCTGGCTTTCTCCAGCAAGCACATCAAAAAACTTCCTCTATCCATGACCCAGTTCCAAAACCACCTCCATAGTTTTTCATATTTATAACAGCACACCACTCAGTACCAAAACTGTATTCTTTTGCCAGGCTGCCGTAACAAAACCAGAGACTGGAATTCTAAGACCACTTCGACCTACCGAACCTTGCCCACTGGCTGGCAAGTGGTGCCTTCTCATGTGGCTGTTCCTTGCATGTGTGCCAGAGAGCACGCAAGCTCAGGTGTCCCTTACTCCACCCCTACAACATCATTTAACTTTCAGTACTTCCTTAGGTCCTGTACTCAAATACTGTCACATTAGGAAAGGGCTTCATCATGGACTTTTGGGGAAAAATTCCATTCGTAACACCTGCCCTCTGGACACCCCCCAAATTCCTGCCTGGCCCTCGACCCCTACCATAAATCTGATCTTTCCTTTCCCAGGAGTGTGAAGCTAGCAGGAAGCACTGGGCAGCGCTGCACTTTCCTGAAGTGGAATGCAAGCAGCATGCTGGTTCTCTCAGGGGCCAGGGTTGTGTGTGTGTTTTGGGGGGGGGGGGGGGGGGGGGGGGGGGGGGCATACCTGCTTTCTAAGCCCTCCTCCACACCCAGGTCTGTTTAATAAATTGCTTCCTTATAAAGCTAAACCCCGATCATACACCTCATTCAGCTATCAGGAATCCCATGGTCCTGAACCTCAGGAGACATGGAAGGTCACGTCTGTTTGTTCTGGACTCTGACCCTGTGTGTGGGGAGGGCCTTCATCATCACCCTTTCTTAGGTCCTCCAGCAGTGCCACTGAGGGCCTCTTCCTGCACCCCCAGTCCTACATCCTGTTAGCCACACCTGTGTACCAGTGATCCAGCCTGAGGACTTGGGGCCTTTCTTCCGTGATCCTGCCTAGTCCTCCAGTCAGGGACTAAGGACTAGAGCACCTGTCTTTATATCCAGCCCAAGGTACTGTCCCTTTAGCCTGCCTCTTGCTCTTGAATCCCCAGAGCCTGACTAGTGCCCAGCCCAGGACAGGCCTTGTCCCTTTGCTTTGGGCACAGAATGGTCCCCACAAAGTCCTTTTTCCCAGGCCCAGAGGCTTTACTGGCTTAAAATCCAGAGGCAATAAAAGCTAAATACACAAAAAATAAAAACCCCAAAATTTTACATGTCAAAAAGTAAGTAGTACCAAAAGACAAATGTCTGGAAGGAAAATCTATCAACATATTTCATAAAGGATTAATATCTCCTTTTTCTAAGAACTCCCAAAAATCAAAAGACCAGAAATGCCACAGAAAGTGGGCAAAAGACATGATCACTATTAAGTATACAAATAAGCACAGTCTGCTGCTTACAGCAGAATGCCAAAGGCCAACTGGTAACTACATTTTTTTTTCCTAGTAACATTATTATGGTGTTTTTCTCAAAGCTAAGAAATTAGGACAGCACTGTTAGGAACTATTCAGTTTTCCACTATTGTCTTTTTTTGTGATCTAGGATCCCATACTGCATTTGTTCTCATGTCTCTCTAGTCTCCTCCAATCTGAGATAGTTCCTCTGTCAGTCTTTGTCATCCGTGAACTTGACTCTAGAGTTGGTCAGATATTTTATAGAACATCAGTTTGGGATTGTCTGATATTTTCTCATTATTATATTTGCATTATAGACTTTCTAGAATACCACAGAAGTGAAGAATCCTTACTATATCATATCAAAGGGTAATGATACCATCAAGGTTTATTCCAAGTAATGTAACCTTGATCACTTGGTAAAAGTGGTGGCTGCCACAACTTTCTACTGTAGACTTCCCATTTTTCTCCTTCCATGCTCCATTCATTAGAATTAATCAGTAAGTCCAGTCCATATTCCAAGACGAAGGGAATTAAGCTCTAGCCCCCAGAGGATGCACCTTATGATTTGTGCTTCTTGCATCCACCACCCCACAGAACAAAGTTGCCCAGTGTGTTCTGGCTCCCAAACGAGCAAAAGACACCCCAGGTGGGTCCATTCCTCGCTGGATGGAACAAAAGTCCTGCTGACAAGACCAGGTGAGCCCAGCAGCACCAGCAGGTGGAAATGATTCTTTTCTCACAGGTTGAGAACTCTGCCTCACCTAGACTCAATACAGCCAGGGAGGGTCAGTCCTGCCACAGAAACACCTGTTCCAGGAAGTACTCTTTGGCTCCAGAGACCGGAGATTCCCCATCAAGATGCAAGACACTTAGGAAGGTGGCACCAGCAAGGACATTCCTGCTAAACTGCCCAGCCCAAGAAGAGATCCATCTCCCTTACTGGTAGACAAGTTACCAATAGGCACTGGACATGGGGATCCTGACACGTTGGCAGCTCAGCCTGTGAAGCTTTTGCTTCCCTTTTGGGCCAGAGCATCCTTTCCCCATTTGGAGACACCAGGCATCCTGTTTTGGGGCAACTCTTTCCACACCCAACACCAGCAGGAGAAAGTGGAAGAAACAGTGTTACCAAATAAGCCAAGTAGGCCTAAATAGCATTGCAAGAGCTCTGAAAGCTACACTATCATTGGATCAAACAGAACCCACAGAAATAGGCTCTGATTTGGGAACAAACCTAAGAATAGGGTGACTGCCTGCTGAAGTCAAAGGTTTAAATAAGACCCAGAATCTCTTAACAGCTAAATGTGCAAAATGCAATATAAAATTACTCATCATAACAAGAACCAGGATATCACAACTTAAAATTTATGAGAAAAGACAATCAACTGACACCAGCACTGAGATAAGTATGATATTGGAACTGACAAGGATTTTATTTTTTTAAAGATTTTGACAGAGATCGCAAGTAGGCAGAGAGGCAGGCAGAGAGCCTGATGTGGGGCTTGATCCCAGCACCCTGGGATCATGACCTGAGCTGAAGGCAGAGGCTTTAACCCACTGAGCCACCCAGGCGCCCTAGAACTGACAAGGATTTTAAAGCAGCCAGCATAAAAGTGCTTCAAACAATCACAAATTCTCTTGAAACAAATGAAAAAAGTACAAGATCTCAAGAACAAAAAACAAAAAACCCAGAAGTTACATCAAAGTTCAACCGGAAATTGTAGAACTAAAAAAAACCGAGAAATTTAAAAGCTTATTGGATGGGCTTAATGGTGGAGTTGATATGCCAGAGAATGGAACTGGAGAACAGAGGGTAGATTAATAGAATTTAGTAAATCTGAACAATGGAGAAAAAAGACTGAAAAAAAAAAAAAATCTTTGGGACAAGAACAAAAAAGCTACCTTTTATGTCAAGTCCCAGAAAATGAGAAAGGAAGTGGGACTGAGAAAACATTTGAAGAAATATTTCGAAGAAATGACCAGAAACATACTGTATTTGGCAAGAAACAGAAATGTGCATATTCAAGAAGCCAAGTGAACACCAAATTCAAAGATGTTCACACTAAGACATTAATAAAATTCTGAAATCTAAAGACAAAAAAAAAAATCTTGAAAGCAGCCCCAGAGATATGTCTCATTACCCACAGGGGGGACACCAATTCAAATGGCAGCAGATTTCTCATGAAATTATGGAGGTCACAAGAAGGTGGCACATTTTTCTTCCAAGTGGTGAAAGACTATTAACTGCAGAGTGAGTATCCGCCAAAACCATCCTTCAAAAATGAAGGCAGAATTAACAAACACATTTCCAGATGATAGAGAACTGTAAGAATTTGTTGCTAGCAGACCTGACTTTAAAAAATGGCTAAAAGGAAGTTCTTCAAACAGAGAAAATAAAGAATGGAGCATCAGGAAGAAAGAAAAAAACATGAAAAGAGCATAAATATGACACATAAAACAGGCCATCCTTCTACCCACAAGTTTTTAAAATCAGATGTGACGATTGAAGCAAAAGTTATAGTATCACCTGATGCTCTAGACAATGATGTTTAAGAGTGGGAAAAGTAAAGGGCCCTGAATAAAAATAACATTTTCACACTTCACTCCAAGTAATAATATACTGATAGACTGTGATACGGACTTATGTGTATTGCAATACCCAGAGCAACCACTAAGAAAACTATACAAAGAGATACACTAAAAAACAAAGAATTAATCCAAAGAAAATCTTAACAATCAACCCACAGAAGAGAGAAACAGAAAAATTAGACTTGAAACAAATTTAAATTCGGTAATAAAATGGCCAACTTAAGCCCTAACAGATCAGCAATTAATTACCTTAAGACTGGTTCTAATTACACCAATCAGAAGACAAAGATTGTGAGGGTGGCCTTTAAAAAAAACAGCAACTCCCCAACTATACACTGTTCATCAAATTTGATGACATAGGTAGACTGAAAGTACAAAGTATGGGAAAATATACACCATGCAATCATTAATTTGTAAAGAGTTAAGTTCCCACATTAATATCAAATACAACAGACTTCACAGCAAAGAAATTACCAGAGACAAAGAGGGATTATTTCCTCCTGTATTATTATTATATAATCACTGCACCAGGATGATATAACAATCCTAAATGTGAATGAACCAAATAACAATATGTGTGAAGCAAAAACATAGCGCTGAAAGAGACTTTGAGAAAATTCATTATTACTGTTGAAGACCTCAACACTGCTCTCTCAGCAACTGAGAACTACAGAACAAAAATCAGCAAGGATGTCTAGTAGACCCGAACACCATAATCAAGCACCAGGATCTGACATATGTATCACTCCATCCAAAAACAACAGAATATGTTTGTTTTTCAAAGCAGCAGTGAAATACTCACCAAGACCATATCCTGGTCCATAAAACATACCTCAACAAATTTAAAAGAATTAGTAAAGAGTATATTCTTTAATTAAATCAAACCAGACATCAAA
The DNA here is from genome assembly GCF_002288905.1 of Enhydra lutris kenyoni. Classification (NCBI taxonomy): domain Eukaryota; kingdom Metazoa; phylum Chordata; class Mammalia; order Carnivora; family Mustelidae; genus Enhydra; species Enhydra lutris. The sequence continues at coordinate 2,893,413 of NW_019154117.1, read as the reverse complement.
AACAGAGACAACAGGGACACTTAGACTCTGAAATTTAACAGAGTACTAAACGATGGGTCAAACAGGAAGTTGTTTCAAAGGAAATAATTAAAAAATACATTGCACTGAATGAAAATGAAATAAAACATATCAGCCTGTGGGGTGCCACTAATGCCATGAAGAGGAAACTGATAGCACTAAATACATCATACATACAAAAATGTTTCAAATCAGTAACTGAAATTTATACCTAAAAAACTTGAAAAGTAGAACAAACCCAAAAGAAGCAAATGGATAGAAATAATAAAGAGTAAAGACCAATGTAGTTCATACAGAAAAATAGTTAAAGGAATAAAATGCTGGTTCTCTATGAAGTAAAAGAAACTTGACTAATCTCTTGTAAGAATGACACAAATTAGAGCAAAAATACAGATTATCAAAATCAGGAATGAAATGGGATATCACTATAGATCTTGTAGCCATCAAAATGGTAATAAGGAAGTGCTATGAACAATTTTACTATGGTCATGAATTCGTATCTCTGAAGAAGTGGACCAATTCCTTAAAAACCACATCCCCAAATTCTAGATCAAATAGATAATCTGAGTGTTTACATAACCACTATAAAAATGAATTCATAATATTCCTTTTATACATGGTTGGGTTCTGTTTGCTAATTTTGAGGATTTTTGCATGCGTTTTCATGAGAGATACTGGTCTGTCATTTTATACTTTGACATTTTCTTTGCTTTTGTTATTAGGGAGTACTGGCCTCATGAAATAAGTTCGGAAATGTTCCTTCCTCTTTTCTGGGAGAGACTGTATAACATTGGTATTAATAATCCTTCTTCAAATGTTTGGTAAAATACCCCAGTGAAACCATCTGGGCCTGAAGATTTCTTTTCTAGGAAATTTTAAGATCTACTACTGCTCTTGTACTGAGTAACTTTTCAGACCAATAAGTACTTCAGTAATTGTGCATAAACCCAAAACTCTACCAAAAAAGAGAAAAAAAGTAATGCTTAGGCCTCATAAGCACCACATTTCCAATAAAGTGCAGTCCTTTACTGTATCTCCCAGGGCTAGAGCTGAAAGCCACAAGGGAAGTTTGTGTGGTGGTGTGTTTTAGGCAATCAGAACAAAGATAAAATGGCCTTTCCTTCAACTGTGGTGCTGCTTCTGTTCCATATGGGAACAACAACAACAAAAACCTCCAATCATTTTATTTTTTTTAAATGGTAGAAAGATGGGACACAATTTTTTTTTCTATTAAATCCACATAATATGGTTGGCCCAGCTGAGCACAGAATGAAGGGTCTATCTTTTCAGTCTGTGAAGGAAGATTCTGGTTTCCTCAGCAAACCACTACTTACTCACTCTTGGGTCTCCTGGAAGGGATAGGGTTTTGCAATCAGCACCATCCCCTCTCTGGTCTCCTGGCTCCATTCCAGAAGGAAGCAGACTGAAGTGTGATGAGAACTCTCAGAATAATCAGTCCAAGAAGAGAAGAGGCAGCACAAATGGACATGACTCAGGAAAGCAGCAGCCCTGTTTTCTGCGTACATGCCTGAAAGCCAAGCATGTAACTCATTTATTCTGTCCATAGGACAGATATTTGTCATCCTTGAAACTGGTAATAATATCTACCTTTTGGTTTTCTTGTTTTTGTTGTTGTTGTTTTAGAAATAAGTGACACAACATGTAGAATGTTCAGGGTACGAGATAATCAAATATTAGAAACTCTGCATTCCCAACTTCCGCTCTTCTAGAACAACTTCTAAAATAAAAACATTTGGGGTGCCTGGGTGGCTCAGTCGTTAAGCGTCTGCCTTCGGCTCGGGTCGTGATCCCGGGGTCCTGGGATCGAGCCCCACATCGGGCTCTCTGCTCAGCGGGGAGCCTGCTTCCTCCTCTCTCTCTCTGCCTGCCTCTCTGCCTGCTTGTGATCTCTGTCTGTCAAATAAATAAATAAAATCTTTAAAAAAAAAATAAAATAAAAACATTAGGGGTTTTTACCCCCTTTCATAAAACATCAAGATCCCTGAAATAGGACACATTGTTCTAACATATATGCCCACTCCCCAACACAGGGATTCTAGAAAATCATACAATTTTAATACATAGCTTGCCTTGAAAAAATTGAAATAAATAAAAGATGAACAAAACACAAAACAAAAATCTGGGGGCTGATGTTAACATTTTCTTAGACCAAAATACAATAAAATTACAAATAAGAAAAACCATAAGAAAAAGCCTCTTATATTTAGAAAACTAAAACAAAATTCTATTCACGTGTTAAGAAATGAAATCATAGGGACGCCTGGGTGGCTCAGTGGGTTAAGCCGCTGCCTTCGGCTCAGGTCATGATCCCAGCATCCTGGGATCGAGTCCCACATCGGGCTCCTTGCTCAGCAGGGAGCCTGCTTCTCCCTCTGCCTCTGCCTGCCACTCTATCTGCTTGTGCTCACTCTCTCGCGCTCTCTCTCTCTCTCTCTCTCTCTCTCTCTAATAAATAAAATCTTAAAAAAAAAAAGAAATCATAGAAACCTATGTTTGTAACTGAATAATACTGAACTCAATATATATCATAAATAGAGAACAATTAAAATGTTAAAGGAAAATCAATAGCCAAGATGCCATTATTTGACACTAATATTGGAAGTAAATGAGCATTTCGCTCAGAAAGTTGGAAAAATAACAGGTAAATGCTCAGGGAAAAAGAAAATAAAAAACAAGAAAGTGTTTAGTAGTAGAAACTACATGAAACAGGAAGAAAAAAACTTCAGTGTATTCAGGTTCTCCAGAAAAACAGAACCAATAGATGGGGGTGGGGTGTGTGTGTGTGTTTATTAAGGAATTGGGTCATATAATAAAGGGGCTGACAGGTCTGAATCTGCAGGACAAGCCAGCAGGCTGAGAACCCAGTGAAAAGTATGCTTTGGAGCACAAATAAACAACAAAATATAGAGATAAACTCAGACACAAAGAACCAACTCATGATTCCCAGAGGGGAGAATAGGTTAAAAAAAAAAAAATTTATGCCGTAAGGATGCTTGCTAGCTTATCTGGAAAACCTCAGTTTTTGTTGTTATGGCCTTGAACTCACTGGATGAGGCTTAACCACACTTTTAAAGGTAATCTCTACTTAAAGTCTACCAATGGTAGGTGCTAACTACACCTATGAAATACCTTCACAGAAGTATCTAGATTTGTGTTTGATTAAATAAGTAGGTACTATAGTCTAGCCAATTTAACACATAGAATTATCCATCAGAGCCCACCCTTTGTCAACTTGACACATACATACATCTCCTTAAACCATACTTAATCTCCAAATAAAGTAACAACAAAGTTACTTCTGCCTAAAGTGATACAACTCTGTAGGGAAGTGGCAGTTCATTTTTGGTCCTACAGAGTTCATTGGACATGTAGGTGTAGTTGGTATTTATGTCTACATTCTTCCATTACCCATTCTGTATTCTCTTTGCCCTCAGTAAGCCCCTCAACTCATGGTTCTTTGCCAGATGAAGTGTCTCAAACTTTCATTTCTTTTTTTAAATTTTATTTATTTGACAGAGAGCGATCACAAGTAGGCAGAGAGGCAGGCAGAGAGAGAGAGGGGGAACCAGGCTCCCCGCCAAGCAGAAAGCCCGATGCGGGACTCGATTCCAGGACCCCAAGATCATGACCCGAGCCGAAGGCAGAGGCCTAACCCACTGAGCCACCCAGGCGCCCTCAAACTTTCATTTCTGAATGGGCCATTAGTGGTTCTGCCTGAATTGTAATTTTCCATTTACTTTTTAATTCTTTTTTTTTTTTTACAGATTTTATTTATTTATTTGACAGAGAGAGAGATCACAAATAGGCAGAGAGGCAGGCAGAGAGAGAGAGGTCTGAAGCAGGCTTCCTGCTGAGCAGAGAACCTGGTGTGGGGCTTGATTCCGGGACCCTGAGATCATGACCGTAAGCCAAAGGCAGAGGCTTAACCACTGAGCCACCCAGGCGCCCCTTCCACTGACTTTAATCCCAGGACCTGAGCTATGTCCTAGGGTATTTCCTGTGTTGTAGATACTCTCTTCCTTAACTCCACTGTTGTAGTGGCAGCCCAGTTTCTCCTAAATAATTAGGACCAGTCACCCCAGCCACTACAGTGATCTTCTTTTTTGCCTATTGAGAGGCATGAGGATCTGAAAGTGGCTGGGGGAGAAGGAGTCTCAATTTCCAGGTCAAAAGAATGACTGCTGTCTCCTGGTGGAAGCAAAATTTTTGCTAAGGGATCTCTATGGCTAATAGTAGAGCTGCTCCCTTTTCCAACCCTTCATTCCTTCCTGACTGTGGGGAAAACAACACTATATACTGAAGGCAGATTTAGAGCATATACCACTGCTTGGAGTATACTACACGAGCCCTGAAAGTGCTGCCACCTAGGCCGGCACTGGAAAGGAATTTCCAAAAGGCCAGTTCACTTCAGGCAACTATTCAGGATTGTGGGGAAATGGTAAGACCAATGAATTTCACGTGTTAACCCATTCACACTCATTTGCTGTGAAGTGAGTTCTTTGACCAGAACCAATGCTGTATGGAATACCATGAGGGTAGGGAAGACATTCTGTAAATCCACATATGATAGTTTTGGTGAAAGCAATGCCTGCAGTGAAGACAAAACCCTATCTGATAGACTAAGTGTCTATTCTAGTAGAAACAAAGCACCAATCCCTCCATGATGGGAGACAGGTTTTGCAGTCCTTTGTATTCCACAGGACCATGTTGCTGCTTTGTATGAGTAACTCTATGGCTCTCAGGGAACAGAAACCTACTTCTCATGAGTACGGCACTGTACCTAGTCTCTGTGATAAGGAGGGTTGACAAAACAGGAGAGAGAACTTGCCGATATGCCACTTGAGGTCCTGATGGCTTCAAATATCAAAGCACATAATGCTGGATTTTATTCAAAGAAATTATGGCTAAAAACTTCCCAAATCTAGGGAAGGAAATGGACAATCAAATCCAGTAAGCTTAACAGAATCAAGTTAGAGGAATCCAAAGAAGTTCACACCAAGAAGCATTATAATCACACTGTCAAAAGCTGAAGACAAAGAATTATAAAAGCAACAAGAAAATAATGACTTCATGTATAGGGTCCCCCATAAGATTTTGAGCAGATTTCTCAGTGGAAACCTTGCAGGCCAGAAGGCAGTAGGACAATATACTCAATGTACTAAAAGAAAAAAAACCTGACAACCCAGAACACTCTATGTGGCAAAACTATCCTTCAAAAGCAAAGGAGAGAGAAGCATTTTCCCAAATAAACAAAAGCTGAAGTTGTTCATTCACCACTAGACCTTTCTTACAAGAAATGCTAAAGGGAATTCTTCAAGTTGAAATGAAAGCATACGAAACAGCAACAGGAGAGCAAATGAAAGTAATATACTCGCTCGTCGAGATAACTATGCAGAAAAATACAGACTACTGAAAATACTGTAATGGTGAGAAAATAAATTCTAATGTAGAATAGATAAAAACATATAAATGTGTTAAGCAATTCACAGTGTAAATAAAAAGATTGTAAATTCTGACATCAATAACATGAACTATGTAGGAAGAGAAGTAAAGGTATAAAGCTTTTCCATACAACTCCTTTCTATCACAGCTAAACCTAGAGGTTAAGATGGTAGAGTGGAGGAACCCTGAGCTTGCCTTGTCCCTCAAACACAGATCAATGGGTAACTATTTTGAAAAACTAGGAATATAATCAGGATTAAGAAAACAACCAGCACAACTGGAGGGAGAGAACGGGGAAGATGAGGTTCAAGGAGTGGTGAGCTGGGGGAGAGGAAAACTACAAGACAGCGAAAGGGAGGGAAGCTTTTTCGTGGAGAAAGTCAGGGAGAGAGGAGGAGAGAGTGAAGCACAGAGGGTTTGCACAATAAGCCACAGTGAGGGGATCATCTGGGTCACAGGGGAGAAGCTCCCCTTCCTGGAGTACCTTTGGAAGAGTGTAACGTGCTTCTCCAAAAACAAAAGGTCAGCCGGGAGCCACCGAGTGGAGTTGAATAGTGCGGAAAGAGGTGCGCAGACACCCCATACCCAAGTTGCAGCTTTTCGCTATGAGCCGCAACAGATTTAAGCCACCATGTGCCCGCCAAGCAGCTGCTTTTCTGCGACAGAACTGAATAGAGAGCAGTGACACACAGACTGCAGATCACCCGGCTGCAGCGTTTCACCGTGTGCCACAACAGACTCAAGCTGCTGCGTGACTGCTCTTCGGGACGGAACCAAGTAGGGGACTGAGGCGCACGGCAGATCACCCGGCTGCAGCTTTTTGCTCTGAGTGGACAGTAGCCGCCACGTGCACACTGTGCGGCCGCTTTTCTGGGACAGGATGGTGCTGGGTATGCTGCCAGCCTCTCCACAGGAGGAGGGGAGTGGATCCATACATTGCCAGGCACTTTAAAATTTGGAGTTTTGAATCCTAGCCACTGGCCAGAGATGAAATACCGCAGATCCGTGGTTCCAGATGTGCTGATGGCCCAGGTACAGACAGGTTAAGGGCAGACATCTGACAAAAGCCCAGGACATAAGAGACTATTTGCTTTTCTCTGAGGGCCTCGAACTGCCCTCCCAGGGACAAGAAGGTGGGGGTGACATCATCTTCCTCCTTCACCACCTCTCCTTCCACCTGCCCACAGCAGCGACTTGAGAGAGCAGCACACTACTTCCAGGGGAGGCTGGACTCGCTTACCCCAACCCCCTGCCCCTCCCCTGGCAGGGTCAGCTTTACAAGGGCAAGACAGTTTGTGAGCCAGCCCAGCAGAACTCTCCCTCAGAAGACCAACACAGGCCCCTGGCATGTACCAAGTCTACGGATGAAAGAGTGCTACACAGCGCCAGCTTCAGTTTTAGTGGAAATCGGACCAGGCTTTCTTTCTTTTTCTTAAATTTTTCCTTTTTCAAAATGTCTTTTTAAAAAATCTTTTCTTTTATATAAATGTTTTTTCTTTTTTCCTCTTTTTTTGGGTATCAGGCTTATAATTTCTTGTTCACTTCTTGATTTGTTTCCTTCTCATTATTTGAATAGGCTTTTGATTTTTCTTCTTTCCTTACTCATTCACCTTCTTTCTTATTCTTTAGAATCAGGCTTATAGTTTTTTTGTTTCTTTGCTTTTTTGTTCCTTTCCCTTTTCTCTTGTCTTGGATCACACTTTTTTCTTTTCCAAGCTTAACAAATAAAGCAAACCTAGTTAAAGGTCTAAACACTCCCCAGGGAAGGAGGAACTCTGTAGAGGATGGACCAGTGGGAAAGAGTAGCCAAAATCCATCAGCCAACTGAAATCCATCAGCCAACTGTTTCTGGCACCAAAAACAGTTCCTGAAGTGCCAGGCCCTGGACAATGTATGATATATATATATATATATATATATATATATATATATATATATATATATATATATATATATAAAATGATATTATATATATATATATTTTTTTAAATATAGCATACTTTCAGGTACAGGAACCATAATAAGCTTTCATAACATGCAAAATATAGAAACTTAGCCAAAATGACAGGAAGGAGGAATTCTCCCCAAAACAAAGGTCAGGAAGCTATCACAGCCATGGACTTTCTCAAAGCAGGTATAAGCAATATATCTGGAAAAAAACTTAGATCAACAGTTAAAAGACTACTAACTAGACTCAAAAAAAAGCAGAGAAGACAGCAGAGAAACACTTGCTGCAGAGATAAATGACCTAAAAACTACTCAGGCTGAAGTAAAAACTGCTATAACTGAGATGTAAAGCAAACTGGTTATAATTACTATGAAGACTGGAGAAGCAGAGGAGATGACAGATGACATAGAAGAAAAAACTATGGAAAATAATGAAGCTGAAAAGAGGAGGGAAATAAAACTCTTAGATCCCTAAGGAAGACTTAGGGAACTCAGCAATTCCATAAACCAAATGGTATCTGTATCATAGGAGTCCCAGAAGAGGAAGAGTGGGGAAAAGGGGCAGAAGGTTTACTTGAACAAATTATAGCTGAGAACTGCCCTAATCCAGGGACGGAAATAAGCATTCAAATCCAAGAGGCACAGAGAACTCCCTCAAAGTCAACAAAACAGGCTAACACCATGACATATTGTAGTGAAACTTGCAAAATGCAGTGAATTTCAGAGAATCCTGAAAGCAGCTTAGGAGAAAAAAAAATTCTTAACCTGCAAGAGTAGGTACAAAAGGCTGGAAGGAGATCTGTCCACAGAGACCTGGCAGGTCAGAAAGGCCTGGCATGATATATTCACCATGCTAAGTGGGAAAAATATACAGCCATCAATACTTTATCTATAAGGCTGTCATTCACAATAGAAGGAGAGATAAGAGTTTCCAGGACAAACAAAAACTAAAGGAATTTGTGAACACTAAACCAGCCCTGCAAGAATATTAAAAGGGACCCTTTGAGCAGAGAGAGAGATGAAAAATAACAAAGACTAGAAAGGATTGGAGACAATCTACAGGAACATTTACAGGTAATACAGTGGTACTAAATTCATATCTTTCAGTAATCACTCTGAATGTTAATGGACTAACTGATCCAATCAAAAGTACCAGAATGGATTTAAAAAAAAAAAAAGACCCATAGGTAATTTGCCAACGAGAGACTCATTTTAGATACTGAAGACACCTCCAGATTGAAAGTGAGGGGTTGAAGAAACATTAATCATTTCAATGGATATCAAAAGAAAGCTGGAGTGCTCATCGTTATATCAGACAAATTAGATTTTAAACCAAAGATAAGAGATGGAAAAGGACACTATATCATATTAAAAGGGTCTATCCCTTTTAATAAGACCTAACAATTGTATATACTTATGCCCCTCACTTGGGAGCAGCCTAATGTGTAAACTACTAATAATAAAATTAAAGAAACTCATTGATTATAATAATATAATAATAATAGGGGACTTTAATACCCCGCTCACAGTAATGGACAGATCATCGAAGCAGAAGATCAATAAGGAAACAAAGGTTTTGAATGACACACTGGACGAGATGGACTTCACAGACATATACAGGGCATTTCATCTTAAAACACCAGAATATACATTCTTCTTGAGTGCACATGGAACATTCTCCAGAACAGATCACATACTACGTCACAAATAAGGTCTCAACCAGTACAAAAAGACTGAGATTATACCATGCATATTTTCAGACCACAATTCATTAAGTTTTGAAGTCAACCACAAGAAAAAATTTGGAAGGGCCACAACTACATGGAGGTTAAAAAGTATCCTACTAAATGAATGGATCAATCAGGAAATTAAAGAATAATTTAAAAACATACTATGGAAAATAGTGTGGTGGTTCCTCAAAAAAATTAAAAATAGATTTTCCACATTATCCCTTAATTCTACTTCCCATTGTATACCCCAAATAACAGAAATTAGAGACTTGAAGAATCATTTGTTCACTCATGTTCACAGCAGAATTACTTGCTACAGCCAAAAGGCAGAAGAAACCCAAGTGCCCATTGATAGATTAATTGATAAATAAAATATGGTACACATAGAATGAATTAATATTCTTTTAAAAATAGGGTCATATTTGATTCTAATATTTAAAAAATAAAAATACTACATGTATTAACCTTGAGGCATTAGGTTAAGTAAAGTAAGCCTGTTGCAAAAGGACATATACTATTATTATTCCACTTAATATAAAGTACATAGAGTAATTAAACTCATAGGAACAAAAAATAGGATAAATTCGGTTATGATCCCAGCATCCTGGGATCGAGTCCCACATCGGGCTCCTTGTCAGTGGGGAGCCTGCTTCTCCCTCTGCCTCTGCCTGCCACTCTGTCTGCCTGTGCTCACTCTCTCTGACAAATAAATAAATAATCTTAAATTAAAAAAAAATAGGATAAATTCATAGAGACAAAAACCAGGCAAAATTGGGGGTGGGGAAAATGTGGAATTACTATTTAATAATTACAGATTTTCAGTTTTGCAAGAAAAAGTTCTGTGGATGATGGTGGTAATAGTAGCATAGCAATGTGAATGTACTTAATGCCACTGACTTGTGCTTTTAAAAATAGTTAAAATGGTAAGTTTTATGTGTATTTTTTACCAGAATTTTTTTTTAAAGATTTTATTTATTTATTTGACAGACAGAGATCACAAGCAGGCAGAGAGGCAGGCAGAGAGAGAGGAGGAAGCAGGGTCCCCGCCGAGCAGGGAGCCCGATGCGGGGCTCGATCCCAGGACCCTGGGATCATGACCCAAGCCGAAGGCAGAGGCTTCAACCCACTGAGCCACCCAGGCGCCCCTTTACCAGAATTTTTAAAGACATATACACATAAAGAAAAACTAAAGAAGTTCATCACTAGTAGGTCTGCTCAACACGAAATGTTATAAAAGATAAACAGAATTGGCAATCCTATAACAAGATGGACCAAGAAAAAGAGACAAGGCTCAAATTAATAAATTCAGATATGAATGTGGAGACATTAACTTTCCATAAAAGAAAAAGAATCATAGGAGAATCCTATGAGCAGTTTTATGCCAACAAGCTGTATAACCTAGATGAAATCAACAACTTCCTACAAACAGAATACTAAAACTGACTCAAAGAAATAAATCTGAACAGACCTACATCAAGTAAAGGGATGCAATCTGTAGTAAAAACAAAACAAAACAAAACAAAAAACAAAAACCCAATGAAGAAAAGCTCAGAACTAAAGGGCTTTACTAATAATTCTACCAAACACTTAAAGAATTATCACCAATCCTCAAACTCTTCCAAAAAATATAAGAGGGAACATTCCATAATATCAATATTACATTGGCATCAAAGCCACATAAAGATACCACAAGAAACAAATATTATTTCCCTATCCCTCACAAACAGATGCAAATATCCTCAAAAAGATACTTGTTAACCAAATCTAGTAGCATCTTAAGTGGATTATCCATCATGATGAATTGAGATTTATCACAGGAATGGAAAGATGTTTCAAGATATGAAAATTAATCAGTATAACATATGACATTAATAGAATGAAGGAAATAAACATGGCTTTTCCCTTTTGTGGCCATTGCTGAAATGCCAGTAGCCAAAATGAAATTCAATCCTTTTGTGACTTCGGATCAGAGCAAGAACTGTAATAGGCATTTCAATGCACCCTCCCATATTTGCAGGAAGACTATGCCTTCCCCTTTTTCCTTAGAGCTGAGATAGAAGTACAACATTTTTTATTATGTTAAGTTAGTCACCATACAGGAAGTACATATGATCCATGCCCATCTGAAAGGATGATGAAGTACAGGTTGTATGAGGACACTATAGAGGTCAGCAAATTGGCAAAGTAGTCCAAGTTTACAAGAAGAAATACATCATATACATTGAACAAGTACAGTGAGAGAAGGCCAATAGCATAACCATCCATGTGGGCATTCACCCTTGCAAGGTGGTTACCACTAGACTAAAACTAGACAAAGACCACAAAAAGAAAGCCATATCTCACCATGTAGGAAAGGAAAGGGGCAAATATAAGGAAGAAACAATTGAGAGGATTCAGGAATAAAGTAATCATATACTTGACTTTAAATAAAAACTGTTAAAATGAAGAAGACATAATTATCTCAGTAGATGCAAAAAATTTAATGAAATCTATCATTCTTTTATATATGGGAAATGTATATCTATATATACACATATATATAGGAAAAAGATAATCTAACTAGGAACAGAAGGTAATGTCCTAAATGAGCTGAAGAGTACAAAAACCCCACAGCTAACATTATACTCAATGGTGAAAGGATGAATGCTTGCTTTTGCCTCTTCTATTCAGCCTTGTACTGGGAGTTCTAGCCAAAGTAATTAGGCATGAAAAAGACGTAAAATACATCCAAACTGGAAACGAAGAAGTACAGTTATCTGTTTGCAGTTGACATGATCCTATATACAGAAAAGCATAAAGAAGTCACAAAACACTATCTGAGCAAATTAACAATTTCAGCAAAGTTGCAAGATATTAGATCACACAAAAATCAGTTGTTTTCTATAATCTAGCAGTGACCCAATCAGAAAATAAAATTTAGGGAAACAAATCCACTTACAACAGCATCTAAAAGAATACAATGGAATATAAGCCATCAGAAAGGATACATATATACCATTTGCATTGACATGGATGGAACTGGAGGGTTTTTGCTAAGTGAAATAAGACAAGCGGAGAAAGACAATTATCATATTATTTCACTCATATGTGGAACATAAGGAATAGTGTGAAGGACCACAGGGGAAGAGAGGGAATACTGAATGGAAAGAAATCAGAAAGGGAGACAAACCAAGAGAGACTTGGGACTTCAGGAAACACACTGAGGGTTATGGAAAGGAGGGAGTGAGGAGTTGGGGTAACTGGGTGATGGATATTAAGGAGGGCACGTGCTGTGATGAGCACTTGGTGTTAATACGCAACTAATGAATCACTAAACACTACATCAAAACTAATGATGTACTACTATTTGTTGGCTAACTGGACATAATAAAAAAATAGAAGAATAAAATACTTAGGAATAAATTTAACCAAGGAGATGTCAGACTCGTACACTGTAAACTACAAACTACCAGTGGCTGAATGGATAAGCAAAATGTTGGAGTATTTATCCAATCCTTTGTCTTTTAACCATAACAGGAACTAAACAAGGAGTGACATCAAGATGGCAGATGAGGCAGTCACAACCCCATCCTTATACAAAACAATAATATAACAACTACCCACAAATAAAAATAGATCTGAAAAGTGCCAGAATAAAATTAAGAAGCTGAAGCACCCCAGTGGAGCACAAAATCCATGGATGTACACAGAGCAAAGTGAAGAAAGCATTCTACCTATGTCACTCCATCCCCTAGCCCAGCAGTTTGGTGACCAGTGTGACCTGAAACACTCCTCTACAGGCCAAAGGACAGCAGGAGGACCCCAACAGCTTTCATCACTGAGGACACCAGCAGCCCTTGCCATTCACCACCAGGGACTAGTGTAGACTTCACTGATGCGGACCTTAACCAACACAACTGCCCAGGGTTCAGGCCACTGTGCTCCTCGGGAGCAGAAGCCAATGCTGTGAATCCCCCCTCCACCCCTACAACTACCATGCATTCCCATGCCCCAGACCCTGTCACTATCTAATGTGGGTCCATGCCATGGATCCTGATGCCAAAAGAGATCCCTTAAACTGCAACCCCCTTATACAGAGGAAAGGGAGAGCAGAATCCCAGCAGCCTTCACTACTCCCACGGAAACCTTCAGTCTTTGATGATGCTGAAGGAACAAAGCTGCCCATATTCAATACCACTGTGCCCCCTGAGAGCCAGAGGGGGGCTCACTGTTGTGCCACCCTTAAGCTGGAGCTGCCACACCCAACTCAGTCAGAGCCCTCATAGCCACCCGTATGTGAAAATCTTTCCCAAAGCCAGTCCACAAAGCCTGGAAGAGGAGACTGCTCCTTCAAATGTATAGACATCAACATGAGGCTATAAGAAACATTAAAATAACCAGGGAAATATGATACCACCAAAGGAACAAATTTGTAGTAAGTAACCTGAAAGAAGTAGGTTATCTATGAACCACCTGCAAATACTTAAGTTTTTAAAAGAATCTCAGGAAGAAAGGGGCCAAGATAGTGACATAGGAAGACCCTGAATTCACTTCCTCCATGGACACACCAAATCTACACCTATCTATAAAGTAATTACTTTCGAAAAACTGAGGCCTTACTGAACAGCCTCTTCACAACAGAAGACAGAAAGACCATACAGAGAATGGCAGCTGTGAAAGTAAAAACTACAGTGGGGAAGGACGGTGCTGAGGGACCATGAGCTGACTTGTCTTCCTTGAAGTACAGGGGGAAAAACCCCACAATTTGAAAGAGCAACTAGAATATAAAAGATCCAACTCTAGAACTCTATTAAATGGTATGAGAGCTGCTGGAACCTTCTCCAGGATGGGAGGGCTGCCAAGCACTACCATTTAGATTCTCCTTTCTACCTTGATATATGGATGGGAGCAGGGTCTGGGTCTTCTAGCTAACCTACTGCTTCAACTAGCCCTGGGCCCTTAACTTACACAAGCCTCAGCCATCCCAACAAGGTGGCCCCAGCAGAGCACACAATGGTATATTCCTGGTCAGTGCTCATTACAGCTCAAGCCATCCTGCCAAGGTGACACAGGGGTGAGGCATCCTGGAACACTCCAGGCCCAGACCACTTTGGCTTCAGTTGCCCTGCAAGGGCACCCCCAGATTTCCATACCCATGCCAGCCACTGCTCCAGCCAGCCAGCCACATAAAGTCTACACAGGAGAATACTATACAAATAACTTCCTACATTTTCAGGAGAAGTAGCTATTCTAATTTATAGAAACAAAAAAAGCCAAGCAATATGAGGAGACAGAGGAATATGCTACAAATGAAAGAAAAGACAAAACCTCAGAAAAACAGCTAAGTGAAATGATGGAAATAAGTAACCTACCTGTTACTTAAAAGTTCAAAGTAAAGTTCATGAAGATGTTCACCAGACCAGACAGAATGGTGGATGAATTCAGGGAGAACTTCAACAGGGAGATAGAAAAAGTAACTGGGTGATATATGCAACTGATGAATTACTGAACTCTACATCTGAAATTAATGATGTACTCTACGTTGGCTAACTGAATTTAATCACAGTTGAAGAACTAATCACAGTTGAAGAACACAATAAATGAAATGAAAAATACAACAGAGGGAATCAACAGATTATAGGATGCAGAAGTACAGATAGGCCATCTGGAAGACAGGGAAAGGGAAACCCCAAAACATAACAATGAAAAGAAAAAAGAATTTTAAAAAATGAAGTTAAGGGATCTCTTGGGCAACATTAAGTGAGAAAACATTAACATTATAGGGATGAAAAGAGAGAAAGCAGAAAATTATTTGAAGAAAGAATAGCTGAAAATTTCCCTAACCTAGGGAAGGAGACAGACATCTAGGTTTAAGATGCACAGGGTTCAATTCCAAATAAGATGAACCCAACGATATACCAGGCACAACACCTAATTAATATGGCAAAATTAAAGATAAAAGAATTTTAAAAACAGCAAAAGAAAAGCAAGTTGTTATATATAAAAGAAACCCCATAAGGCTGTAAGCGGAATATTCAGCAGAAACATAAGGAACTGCCGTGGTACACTCCAAGTGCTGAGAGGGAAAAGCCTATAATCAAGAATATTTGGCAGAAGATGGCAGAGAAGTTAGCAGGCTGAGGCGACATCAGGTAGCAGGAGATCAGCTAGATAGCTTATCAAACCATTGTGAACACCTACAAATCCAACAGGAGATCGAAGAGAAGGAGAGCAACAATTCTAGAAACAGAAAATCGACCACTTTCTGAAAGGTAGGACCGGCGGAGAACTGAATCCAAAGCGACAGGAAGATAGGCCGCGGGGAGAGAGGCCCACTCCTGGCAAGCGGCAGAGCAACGGAGCACAAAATCAGGGCTTTAAAAAGTCTGCTCCACTGAGGGACATCGCTCCAGAGGCTAAACCAGGGTGAAGCCCACACGGGGTCAGCATGGCCCCGGGTCCCATGGGGTCACAGAAGGATTGGGGGTGTCTAAGTGTCACAGAGCTCACAGGTATTAGAGCGGGGAAGCTGGCTACAGAGACAGAGCCAAGGAGTGAGCTCTCAGCTCGGGGTTACCTTGAACCGTAATCCATGGCACAGGCCACTGTTCTGTGGGTGGGTTCCCCACAAGATCCAGGGAGACACCCCCTGGAAGAGCTCAGGGATCTGCGTGGTTCAAAGACTCCAGGCAGAGCTGTGTACCAGAGACAGAGATGCTTGGTCACAGGCTGGGTGAGCTTGGAGCGCGGCTGGAGGCCAGGGAGACAGGAGCGATTGAGCAATTTCTCTGATGATGCACTGAGGAGTGGGGCCCCGAGCTCTCAGCTCCTCTGGGCCAGAAATTAGGAGGCCGCCATTTTCATTCCCATCCTCCGGAACTCTACGGAAAGCATTCAGGGAACAAAAGCTCCCCAAAGCTAACCTGAGCGGATTACTTAGCCTGGACCCTGGTAAGGGCAGTGCAATTCCGCCTGGAGCAAAGACACTTGAGAATCACTACAACAGGCCCCTCCCCCAGAAGATCAACAAGAAATCCAGCCAAGACCAAGTTCACTTACCAAGGAGAATAGTGGAATTCCAAAGGAGAAGAAAGCAAAGCATGGAATTCATAGCTTTCTCCCCATGATTCTTTAGTCTTGCAGTTATTTTTTTTTCTTCTTCTAAATTTTTTTTAACTTTTACCCTTCCTCTTTTAACATTTTTTTAACTAGTTTATCTTAACAATAACCTTTCATTAAAAAAAAAACTTTTTTGAACCTTCATTATCATAGTCATATTTTATCCTTCATTGTATCTAACTTTATTTTTTGTATACACATAGGGTTTTTTCTTCTAAAAAACTTGGGGTACAACTTCTTCTAATAGACCAAAATATACCCTAAATCTAGCTCCTGGCTTGTTCTGGTCTCCAGCCCGAGCAAATTCTTTCCACTTTCTTTTTATTTATTCTCCCAACCAACTTACTTTATCAACTCCTTTTTTAGAAATTAAAAAAAAATTTTTTCAGCTTTATACACATATTCCATTCCTTCATTGTGTTTAACCTTATATATGTTTTTCATTCTTTAAAATATTGGAAGGTAGTTTCTTCTAAGACACCAAAATACTCCCAGAATTAAGTGGGTGACCCTGTTCTAGCCACCAGTCTAATACATATATATTTTTTTCTTTTTTATATTTTTTCTTTGTTTTCTTTTTTTAATTCTTTTTTCCTGAACTTCTTTTTATCCCCTTCCCCACCCCCCAACGATTTGGGTTCTTTTCTGATTTGGTTAAAGCACATTTTCCTGGGGTCTTTTCCACCCTTTTAGTATTTTATTTGTTCCTTCATATATTCTTATCTGGACAAAATGACAAGGTGGAAAAACTCACCACAGAAAAAGAACAAGAGGCAGTACTGAAGGCTAGGGACCTAATCAATATGGACATTGGTAATATGTCAGATCTAGAGTTCAGAATGACGATTCTCAAGGCTCTAGCCAGGCTCGAAAAAGGCATGGAAGATTAGAGAAACCCTCTCCGGAGAAATAAAAGCCCTTTCTGGAGAAATAAAAGAACTAAAATCTAGCCAACTTGAAATCAAAAAAGCTATTAATGAGGTGCAATAAAAAAATGGAGGCTCTTACTGCTAGGATAAATGAGGCAGAAGAAAGAATTAGTGATATAGAAGACCAAATGACAGAGAATAAAGAAGCTTAGCAAAAGAGAGACAAACAAATACTGGACCATGAGGGGAGAATTTGAGAGATGAATGACACCTTAAGATGAAACAACACTATCTGAGGGTTTTGAAGGGGTGGGGGGTGGGAGGTTGGGGAAACCAGGTGGTGGCTATTAGAGAGGGCACGAATTGCATGGAGCACTGGGTGTGGTGCAAAAACAATGAATACTGTTACAGTGAAAAGAAATTAAAAAAAAAGATGAAACAACATTAGAATAATTGGAATTCCAGAAGAATAAGAGAGAGAGAGGGGAGCAGAAGGTATATTGGAGAGAATTATTGTAGAGAATTTCCCTAATATGGCAAAGGGAACAAGCATCAAAATCCAGGAGGTGCAGAGAACCCCTCTCAAAATCAGTAAGAATAGGTCTACACCCCATCACCTAATAGTAAAATTTACAAGTCTTAGTGACAAAGAGATAATCCTGAAAGCAGCCCAGGAAAAGAAGTCTGTAACATACAATGGTAAAAATATTAGATTGGCAGCGGACTTATCCACAGAGACCTGGCAGGCCAGAAAGAGCTGGCATGATATATCAGAGCACTAAACGAGAAAAACATGCAGCCAGGAATACTATATCCAGCTAGGCATTCACTGAAAATAGAAGGAGAGATAAAAATCTTCCAGGACAAACAAAAGCAAAGAATTTGCAAACACCAAACCAGCTCTACAGGAAATATTGAAAGGGGTTCTCTAAGCAAAGAGAGACC
Source organism: Enhydra lutris kenyoni (assembly GCF_002288905.1). Lineage (NCBI taxonomy): Eukaryota > Metazoa > Chordata > Mammalia > Carnivora > Mustelidae > Enhydra > Enhydra lutris. The sequence continues at coordinate 2,875,343 of NW_019154117.1, read as the reverse complement.
CTAAAAGTAATAGATTAGAAAGGAACAGAGACAATATACAGTAACAGTCACCTAACAGGCAATACAATGGCACTAAGTTCATATCTCTCAATAGTTACCCTGAATGTAAATGGGCTAAATGCCCCAATCAAAAGACACAGGGTATCGGAATGGATAAAAAAAGAAAACCCATCAATATGCTGCCTACAAGAAACACATTTTAGACCTGAAGACACCTCCAGATTTAAAGTGAGGGGGTGGAAAACAATTTACTATGCTAATGGACGTCAAAAGAAAGCGGGGTGGCAATCCTTTTATCAGATCAATTAGTTTTTAAGCCAAAGTCTATAATAAGACATGAGGAAGGACACTATATCATACTCAAAGGGTCTGTCCAAAAAGAAGATCTAACAAAGTTAAATATCTATGCCCCTAACATGGGAGCAGCCAATTATATAAACCAATTAATAACAAAATCAAAGAAACACACAGACAATAATACAAAAATAATAGGGGACTTTAACACTCCCCTCACTGAAATGGACAGATCATCCAAGCAAAAGATAAACAAGGAAATAAAGGCCTTAAATGACACACTGGACCAGATGGACATCACAGATCTATTCAAAACATTCCATCCCAAAGCAAAAGAATACACATTCTTTTCTAGTGCACATGGAACATCCTCCAGAATAGATCACATCCTGGTTCATAAATCAGGTCTCAATCGGTATCAAAAGATTGGGATCATTCCCTGCATATTTTCAGACCACAGTGCTCTGAAGCTAGAACTCAATCACAAGAGGAAATTTGCAAAGAACCCAAATACATGGAGACTAAACAGCACCCTTCTAAAGAATGAATGGGTCAACCAGGAAATTAAAGAAGAATTGAAAAAATTCATGGAAACAAATGATAATGAAAACACAATGGTTCACAATCTGTGGAACACAGCAAAGGCAGTCCTGGGAGGAAAATATATAACGATACAAGCCTTTCTCAAGAAACAAGAAAGGTCTCAAATACACAACATAACCCTACACCTAAAGGAGCTGGAGAAAGAACAACAAAGAAAGCCTAAACCCACGAGGAGAAGAGAAATAATAAAGATCAGAGCAGAAATCAATGAAATAGAAACCAAAAAAACAATAGAACTAATCAACGAAACGAGGAGCTGGTTCTTTGAAAGAATTAATAAGATTGATAAACCCCTGGCCAGACTTATCAAAAAGAAAAGAGAAAAGACCCAAATAAATAAAATCGTGAATGAAGGAGGAGCGATCACAACCAACAACAAAGAAATACAAACAATTATAAGAACATATCATGAGCAACTCTACGCCAACAAAGTGGACAATCTGGAAGAAGTGGATGCATTCCTAGAGACATATAAACTACCACAACTGAAACAGGAAGAAATAGAAAACCTGAACAGACCCATTACCAGTAAGGAGATTGAAACAGTCATCAAAAACAAACAAACAAAAGCCCATGGCCACATGGCTTCCCAGGGGAATTCTACCAAATATTTAAAGAAGAATTAATTCTTATACTCCTGAAATTATTCCAAAAAATAGAAATGGAAGGAAAACTTCCAAACTCATTTTATGAGGCCAGCATCACCTTGATCCCAAAACCAGACAAGGATCCCAACAAAAAAGAGAATTACAGACCAATATCCTTGATGAACACAGATGAAAAATTCTCACCAAAATACGAGCCAATAGGATCCAACAGTACATTCAAAGGATTATTCACCGCGACCAAGTGGGATTTATTCCAGGGATGCAAGGTTGGTTCAACATCCACAAATCAATCAATGTGATACAACACATTAATAAAAGAAAGAACAAGAACCATATGACACTCTCCATAGATGCTGAAAAAGCATTTGACAAAGTACAGCATCCCTTCCTGATCAAAACTCTTCAAAGTGTAGGGATAGAGGGCACATACCTCAATATTATCAAAGCCATCTATGAAAAACCCACTGCAAATATCATTCTCAATGGAGAAAAACTGAGAGCTTTTCCACTAAGGTCAGGAACACGGCAGGGATGTCCATCATCACCACTGCTATTCAACATAATACTAGAAGTCCTAGCCTCGGCAATCAGACAGGAAAAAGAAATTAAAGGCATGCAAATAGGCAGAGAAGTCAAACTGTCACTCTTTGCAGATGATATTATACTATATGTGGAAAACCCAAATGACTCCACTCCAAATCTGCTAGAACTTATACAGGAGTTCAGTAAAGTGTCAGGATATAAAATCAATGCACAGAAATCAGTTGCATTTCTTTACACCAACAACAAGCCAGAAAAAAGAGAAATTAAGGAGTCAGTCCCATTTACAATTGCACCCAAAATCAAAAGATACCTAGGAATAAACCTAGCCAAAGAGACAAAGAATCTATACTCAGAAAACTATAAAGTACTCATGAAACAAATTAAGGAAGTCACAAAGAAATGGAAAAAATGTTCCATGCTCCTGGAATGGAAGAACAAATATTGTGAAAATGTCTATGCTACCTAAAGAAATCTACACATTTAATGCAATCCCTGTCAAAATCCCATCCATTTTTTTCAAAGAAATGGAACAAATAATCCTAAAATTTATATAGAACCAGAAAAGACCTCGAATAGCCAAAGGAATATTGAAAAAGAAAGCCAAAGTTGGTGGCACCACAATTCCGGACTTCAAGCTCTATTACAAAGCTGTCAACATCAAGACAGTATGGTACTGGCACAAAAACAGACACATAGATCAATGGAACAGAATGGAGAGCCCAGAAATAGACCCTCAACTCTATGGTCAACTAATCTTTGACAAAGCAGGAAAGAATGTCCAGTGGAAAAAAGACAGCCTCTTCAATAAATGGTGTTGGGAAAATTGGACAGCCACATGCAGAAAAATGAAATTGGACCACTTCCTTACACCACACATGAAAATAGACTCAAAATGGATGAAGGACCTCAATGTGAGAAAGGAATCCATCAAAATCCTTGAGGAGAACACAGGCAGCAACCTCTTCGACCTCAGCTGCAGCAACTTCTTCCTAGGAACATTGCCAAAGGCAAGGGAAACAAAGGCAAAAATGAACTATTGGGACGTTATCAAGTTAAAAAGCTTCTGCACAGCAAAGGAAAGTCAACAAACGTAAAAGGCAACCTATGGAATGGGAGAAGACATTTACAGATGACATATCAGATAAACAGTTGGTATCCGAGATCTATAAAGAGCTTATCAAACTCAACACTCAAAAAACACGGGGCAGCTGGATGGTTCACTGGGTTAAACCTCTGCCTTCAGCTCAGATCACGATCTCAGGATCCTGGGATCAAGCCCCACGTCGGGCTCTCTGCTTGCAGGGGAGCCTGCTTCCCTCCCGCCCCACCCCGCCTCTCTGCCTACTTGTGATCTCTGTCTGTCAAATAAATAAATAAATAAATAAAATCTTTCTAAAAAGAGCAAAGAAGACATACAAATGACACATGAAAAAATGTTCAACATCACTACCCATCAGGGAAATACAAATCAAAACCACATTGAGATAACACGTTATACCAGTTAGAATAGCTAAAATTAACAAAACAGGAAAAAATGTTGGTGAGGATGTACAGAATGGAGAACCCTCTTGCACTGTTAGTGGGAATGCCAGCTAATACAGCTACTCTAGAAAAGAGGATAGAGGTTCCTCAAGAAGTTAACAATAGAGCTACCCTATGACGCTCCTTCCTGGAGAAGGTGACTCTCACCCACGGTGTCAGGGGAGAGAAAGCAGGATGGGAAGCAGGGGCAGGCTGGGGAAGGACAGTGAGAACTGACATGCAGGGGGCCTCATGCTGATGTCACCAGAGGACACAAAGTACAGTAGGACATATGCATACACAGACCAGTCAGCAGGGCCAGGCCTGAGAAAGACCCTGTGGGGAACTTGGCCCTTACCCTCTGTGGGAGCCATCCAAAGAAGAAAGTAGATTCCTCCCTCAGGAACTATCCTTGGATCTACTACTTCCTGGCAGAGTTCATCCAATGGGTCACTCCCACCAGCACATTCTGGAGAGAACTGGTCAAGTCTGACCTCCTAGAGGAGAAACCCTGATCTCCCAGCCACTCCACTGAGGACAGGACTCCTGGGGAAGTCAGCCCCACTCTGCATCCAGCCACTAGCCGAAGTGATATTCCCAGACCCATCCAGGTAAGCTTAAGAAGACCACTGACCATGCCAGGGGAATGGCTGCTCTAGAAAAGAGACAGGATGAGTCTGAGCAACAGAAGATCACAACAAACAAGGGTCAGTCCACATGGGAGAGCCTCACAGTCGCCAATATGCCCCATGTCCCCCTCCTACACCAACACACACTCCAGCTAGTCACAATGAGCCACTACCACACAGTCCCACAGAGCTCTGCGTGTCCCCAAACACACAGACCGTACCCACCAGATGCCCACTAGTGCACCTAGAACCCTCATGTCCCAGACATACACCTTTAACCCCAGTGAAATTACAGCCATGGTCTTGAATACAAAAATGTACTCCCAACCATCCCCCAATAATCAAACACTTAAATACACACATCCTCATATCCCCAAAAAATCCACTCAGCCCCGTACCACTCCCCAATGAAATCATACAAACCCTCCAACAATAACTGAATACATTAAAACCAAACTCACATACTTAATATTAAACACAATCCCATAATCCTAAATATACCACATATAGTCCCCTAGAACTATTAACGTCCACTTGTGTACAATGCCTCCAAAACTCAACACACAAATACCATCCAATAGATACACATGGGGTTCCCTACTTTCTCCTAAATACTCCTCAAAAGAATGACCTCACCAACCCAATACAAACCTATACCTGTGTCCCTCTTGATAACCTATAAATGGCATCTGTCTATACCCCCCAATTACAGACACACAACTCACAACACCCCACTACACTGACAATCTGAAGCTCCCAAAGCCCTCTACTCCCTAAATTCTTACCCTAAGTATACACACAGCCCTGATAGTGCAAATATACATAAAACCAACACACAAAGCATTAACACATAACATTATGTCTTCTCAAATGCACAGACACACACACTATGCCACACCAACTATATACTCACGGCTTTCATTGCCCCTCAAAATCGCACATACACGGTTGCTACCATCTTTAAAATTATCCTGAAACATCCATCCCCCCAAAATACACCCATAGGTTCCCCCCATACCGATATGTCCTGATTCAGGCTTTCTCCCCAACCTCCTTCCAAACACAACACACACACACACACACACACACACACACACACACACACACACAACAATCCCTCCAATCCCTGTCCCCACCCAAGGTCTCCAGAAAAAAATACTCATCAGATCTTCTTAAACCTGAATATACAAAGCCAATCCCTCAAACCTCTTAAAATACACAAGAACCCTTCCAAATTCATCAGACACACTCCTAGACCCCCTACATAAATACATACATGTGCAACCGTCCATGCCCCAAATATACATGTACCCAGAACATAAGCAATCCCCAACCCTCAAATGTATGTATTAGATTCCTCACTAAACACTCTGAATTTACACACACCACAGCCCAGCCTGTGATATAGACACTCTATACACCCACACCAACTTCCTACCAGCACTGTGAACATTCAGAGGCACTCACACAATGCCAGTGTGTACACAGAGTGTACACAAGCACACACTTGCACACAGAGCTCCAACCTCATGATGAGAGAACAGCTCTTCTGAGGGGCTGCCGGCACATTCTACAGCATGACAACCTGCTCACACCCAGTCTGGACAGTTCCATAAAGACCTGAGCTCAGAATTCCCACCCCAAGCTCCCACTCTACTTTTCCTAGGGCACCTTTACACGTAACCACGGAAGAGGTGAGCCCACGAAAATTCAGGGACCTCCGCCCCAACCACCTATAAGTCCTCAGTGCTTGCTACCCTGCTCTCTATGTCCTGCTGGCTGTGACCGGAGACAGAGAACTGCCCTTCCACTGCACACACCCCATTACTGGGATCTGTAAGTAAATCTTGTGACTCCATGTCCTTTGGAGGGGCTGTACTGAAACTGTGCCTTCACTTCCCCAAAGTGGGAGTGCCCGTGCTGAGGGAGCTCCCTCCTTCAGCAAGTCACACCCTGCAGGTTCTCAATACAGTGTACCAGGCTCAGGACCCCCAACATACCTCCGAACCTTACACAAGGGCCATCCCAACCTCCCTCAGACACAAGCACACACCTCCAGGCTCCCTGACTTGACACACACAAACAATCACAGCCCCAACACGTACATACACAATTGCCTCCACCTTGAAGACACTCACACACTCGGAATCTGAAGTGAAGTGAAGAAACTGCTATAAGCTGTAACAGGCAGGAGTCTGATGACAATGGCGCGCGTCCTGAGTTGACGAGAGCACCTTTGGGAGAGAGTGTCAGCCCCCTGCTCCCTCAGGGATGGCGGCAACTACAGAGAACAGCGTTGCCCGGGGGCATCCTGTTTCCAGGAAGGCATGTGTCTCATGGGCTGATGAAGGCCTGGCCAATTTCTTCCAATGGTGACAGCTCTGAGAGACAGTATAGCTCCTCAGCTCCAGGAGGAGAAGCAGAGGCTGTCCGGAGTCTGCTGAGAGACCACTGTGCCCATTTCTTCCTGTTTCTACCCTCACAGGCGCTGTTTAGTAAATACCTTGTTTCCTAAACTCTGTGTCTGGTTCTGTGTTCCAAACTATGACACTCTACACACCCAGGACAATTATTTATCAAGCATCAAGGAACACAGTAAAGACCCCTCTCCTGGCTCTTACATTCCAGGGGAGAAAAGAGATAATAAACATATGGTTATATCATGGACTTGGATGCATGCACGTGCACAGTCAAGACTGTGACAAAGGACTCTTGATCTCTTGGGAGGAAGTGGGGGAAGGTGCAAACAGAATTGCAAGCGGGACAGGTTTCTTGCCCGAAGCATGAGAAAGCTGCAGGAAGGACGTAGACCACTGACCCCCAAACTAGAATTCTCTCAGCATCCCCAACTACTAGCAGCCACAGGAGCAGAGTCTGGCCGAGGGTGGAGGAATTTACCTCCCGACGTGCTCCCCCCCCTCGCCCAGCAGAGTCAAAGCCTGCCTCCAGCCTCATCCTGAGTCCCATCTTCTCCCTCCTCTGTTCCTAGTGTCCCACTGACCCTGTTCTGCTTTTCCTGGTCTCTGTAGGTTGTAAGCCTCCTCTCTTGGACCCTAGCAGACATCAGAACAGGGTACTTTGTGTGGAGAAAAGGGAACACTCTTACACTGTTGGTGGGAAAGCAAACTGGTACAACCACTCTGGAAAACGGCATGGAGCTTCCTCGAGATGTTAAAAATAGAGCTACCCTATGACCCGCCAATTGCACTATGGGGTATTTACCCCAAAGATACAGAGGTAGTAGAAAAGAAGGGGCACATACACCCCAGTGTTCATAGCAGCAATGTCCACAACAGCCCAACTGTGGAAGGAGCTGAGATGTCCTTCAACAGATGAATGGAAAAAGAAGATATGTTTCATATATACAACAGAATATTACTCAGCCATTACAAAGGATGAACACTTAACATTGACACCAATGTGGATGGAACGGGAGGGTATTATGCTAAGTGAAATAGGTCAGTCAGAGAAACACAATTATCAGAAGGTTTCACTCACAGAGGAACATAAGGAATAGTGCAGAGGACAATAGGGGTGAGGGGGGACTGAACGAGAAGAAATCATTGAGGGAGACAAACCTTATGAGACTCCTGACTCTGGGAAACAAACTGAGGGCTGTGGAAAGGGAGGTGGGTGGAGGGATGGGGTTACTGGGTGGTGGGAACTGAAGAGGGCATGCGACACGCTGAGCACCAGGTGTTGTTATATACAACTGATGAATCATTGAACGTTATATCAAAAACTAATGATGTATTTATTATGTGTTGGCTAACTGAATTTAAATTTAAAAATTTTAAAAAGAAAGAACAGTGTCCTTTGTAGGAACAGTTCCCTAGTGGCCACAGAGCCACCTTTTGGGTCTCCTCAGATGCACTCTTGTGTTGCTGCAGGGCTCCTGGGCCCCCATGCCCCAGGGCGGTTGAGAGGGTTCAGGTCCTCTCTCCCCAACAACTTCTGGGAAGTAGAGCAAGTTGGAGCTTCTAATGGCCTGGCCAAAGGGGCCACTCAGTACGAAACAGAGGATTCCTTCTGTCCGTGGAGATACGGGGCAACACAGGCTATGTCCCATGATACACACTCCAAAAAAAAACTTGAGGCCCCAGAACAACCAGCTCTGACCAGCCTCAGCCATTCCAGCAATTCCCATTCATTCCATCTGAGTGGGGGGTTTTCAGTGCTGGTTCAATACCACGATATCCCTATTTCTCTCCCTTAAATCTCAGGGTCTACATCTTCCCATCTCAAAGACAGGGCACATTAAACCCAAGAATGTATACCTTGTACACATATTGCATTCTCTTTAGAATACTCTTTAAAACAGAAAAGCAGGCAGAGATCCATTCCGCCGACAAAATGCAATACAGTTAGCCTACCATACCGGCATTTTATTGGGGACAGGTTATGAAGGAGGCAGTGAGAGCTACTAGGAATCCACCCGTACTAAGAAAGTCAGTTCAAGAAGCTGGCAATAGCACCTTCTGTTGGAGGGAGATCCAGGAGACTCACCATAAGGAAGGCCCAGAAATGCTGGGTGGGTCCAAGGGAGGTGGGAGGCAGGAGGCAGCTATGTGGCCAGCTGGTGGCCATGCTGATCACGTGGCTGGTGGGTTTGCAGCTCCACCTGGACAGAGGAAAGAGCATCAGGTTTTCCTTTCAGAGAAATACGAAGCTATGTGCTTCCCAGTCCTAGGAGCTTGCTGAACATTCAGAAAAGAAGAGAGCATTTCTGAAGGGTTTGGGAACATGAGAGCCATATCCATTCAGAGCAGAACATCGCAGTCCTTCTGGGTCACAGCCCCTAGCTCTTCTTCATGGACAAAGCCTCCCCACACCCAGCCTTGTCAGTTCGCTGACCCCTAGGGGTCCTGCCTAGCCCTGAGGACTCAGGTTTCCACTGAGATAGGCTGGTTGAGAACTAGAGATTCCCAACACTCCCCCATGACTCTGGGCAAGTGGTTCTGCAGGCTTTCACCTCCTGGACCCATGTGGAGGGCGTTCTTGCCTACCAGCCATGCTCCAGAAGAGACAATGACGCCTGCAGCTACCTAGGTGATTTACAAGGGGTTGTCTGGGAGAGCACGCTCTCTGACCTCCTCTCCAGGAATCCCCACAATGTTCTGAATGCTGCCTGTCACAGCAACAACACATTTATGAAGGTTCTGCTCTGCACAGCCATGTCCACCAGGGCCATCCATCTTGGGATGCCCTGATGTAAGGACCACAAATCCTGAAGGAATGTCCACCTGCCTAACATATAAACACCCCTGAACCTCCCTGCACAAAAAAACTGGAAATCAACCAAATATATAGGGATCCTTTGGCCCTAAAGAATGGGCCAACCTGCTTAGGAGTAATGCAGTGGTTCGGAATGACAAGGGTCAAGGCACACATACAAGGGCCCAAAGCTCTGGATGCCCCCACTCACACACCCAATGATGCCTGCTTCACACATAGACACCAGTGGCGTGCTGGTAAATACTTAAGAAAATGCTCTCAGAGGAAGGTGGGAAAGACTTCTGCTTGTGGTTTTTACCTGGCATAAATATTCCCAGCATGACTAATTTCAAGCTACCTACCTAAAGTCATTAAACACAGAACTAGGAAAAGAGATGCACCACTGACCATCCCAAGTTAGTACGAGCCAGTTCCAGTGCACCACATCCCCTCTCATATAAGTACGTGCACACAATCCACTGTACGCCAAGTAGGGAAGCAACTCCCACCCCAGATACATACACAAAACACTACATATATCTGTACATATGTGCATATATATACAAATATACATACACGAATACATATGGATCTCCTAACACACACACACACACACACACATATTTCTATCCTCATCCTGAATATAGAGACCACCTTCTACTATCTACTACCAAACACATTCAGACACAGAGTAGCACTACCCAAAGAAACACACTCTGAATACTCCTAACTTCAAACCTTACGAACAAACTTGATAATTCATGCAGTTGGTGCTGGATATTTACACAAATCAGTAGATATACACAAATATATATATACATATACACACACACACACACACACACACACAACACAAAGAAACATCCCTCACAATCCATACATGAAACAACTTCCAAATCCCAAACTATCTGTAGTGAGTAGCAGCCAGCTTTCACACCTGCAAATACTAATAATCATATCACATACCTCTAATACAGAGAAATACAATTCTCCAACTCTCCTGTATGAACACTGAGCCCCATCTCCCCATCAGACACATACATGCTCACTTTCCAAAATACACAAGCTTAATGGCCCCTACTGAAAAATACAAACACACGGCCCCAGCAAATATTCCTCCAAATAACCATGGTCCCTGAATACACACACAAACTCAATACACACACCTCTCTCCACAAGCCCGAAATATACCTAAAATAACCCAGTATGCTACAACTATGCACATTTATCACCCACACCGTTTCACATACACATATGCCACACCACCTCTACAAACATAACCTCACAGTCCCAAATTCTCATACAGAATCAACTCTTCCATCTTGCACAACAGCCCTACAAAACCCGTATCACACATATAAAACACCCACCAGTGCCATAAAACAATTCACAGACTTACCCTCAACACACCAAGACAAACAGGACTGCTGCCAATCAGAAAAAGATACACAGAACCATCCAACATGCTCTGATACACCAATGAGCCTCCTGCAATGCCCGTATATAAACACCGAGCGCGGTCTACCTAAACGAATGCACACTTTCCCAAGCATGCCCCTACCCACATGCACATAATGCTTTCAAATCTGCTCTTACTCACACGGTTCCCCAAGTCATGGGGGGAAAGCCACACGTATCATATTCCACTCAACACCGAATTACAAACCCCTAACCCCCAACTCCTGGACTTTGTATGGACCCTGACCTCGTAACACCCTCCTAACCACACTCAGCTCACTCTCACACACACAAGCTTCACCGCCCCTTTTTCACAAATACCACACATCAGAATATACCTACCGACTCGGACCTAACAAGACCCTCCAAGCCCCACCTGCGCTCCACTCCCCTCGTGGCCCCGCACCATCACACCCGCAACCACGACCGCTCCTCCCCGCGGACCCGCCCCCAGGGCCTCCCGCCCACCGCGCCAGGCCCCAAGGACCACTACAGCTGGCAGCTGAAGGGGAACCCACAGGCCGCCCAGGCCACCAGACCCTCGGGCCCCTGGTACCTGAGACCCACAAGCGCAGACCTCGAACCCCCAGACCCCGGGGACCCAAGCACAGACCCCAGACTCCGGCGCGCGGACCCCAATCCCTTAGACCCTCTGAATTCGAGACCCTCGAGCGCGGACCCCAAACCCTCAGACCCTCCATAACCTACACCCCAGACCCCAGGGACCCGAGCACTGACCCCAAACCCGCGGGTCCCCCGGGGACGCCAGTCAACCAGCGCGGAGCCCAGACCCGCGGCCCCAAAGTACCGGCCACCAAATCCCAGGAACCGACCTCACCCCTACAAGGTCAGGGTGCAAACAACCCACCCGAGGGACCGCGCGACGCACCTCAGCGTAAAGCCAAAGCCGCAGAAAGCGACGGCCATGCCTCCAGTCCCCGCGGGCCACACCTCAAGGGCGCACACAACGCGAAGCAAGAACGCCACAGACCGCGGGCCGCCACCCCTGCACGTCGGGGAGCGCGCGCCTTCATCGTCAAGCCTACCTCACGCAAGCACGAGGCGGCCACGCACGGCCCCGCCCTCAGCCAGAGGACCGTTAGGGAGCCCGGCCCCCGAGCCCGCGAGCCCGCGCAGGCGCACTTCCTCCGGCGGGCAGCCTCAACGGACGCTGGGAGCTGTTGCAGGGGAGGGTCCGGGAGACTTTCAGCCCCGCCCCCCCGGTGAGATGTGCGCGTGCGCGTGCGTGGCGGGCGCGTACGTGTGTGCGCACGCGGTAAGCCAAAACGGGACCTGAGAATCGTGCCAGAGAGACCCGAAGACATAAGTCCAGGAGCCGGGGGCTGCACGGGGACGACTACCCTCCCGCACTCTTTGTGGTCCTCCTGCCTTCTAGCCAGCGCGTGGGAAGTGAGCGCTCACGGCCCTAACATCGCAGACGTGCACTCCCTGGCCTCAGACGCGACCTTGCGAACGACCTGGGACAGGTGCCTCCGAAGCCCGAGGGCCCCGCGGGCGGCCGGCCACCTCCGTCCGGACTGCGCGTCGGCTGCTCTTTCCCGCCTTTCTGCGCCCTCTGCGCCCGGCTGAACCCCTGAGCCCCGCAAGGTTCCATGGAAGCACAGTTCTGGCGGAGAATTCAGACCCGGGGAACACTCGACGCGATCTGCCCTGACTCCATTCCCAGACTTTCCCCGGGGCACAGCCTGTACACAACAGGTTTCTTGGCGGAGCTGCTCAGTGACTGTGAGCGTCGTCCACACAGCTTTCCTCGCAAGGCTCGTCTTCCGCCTTGGGTCGGCACGCGCCTGTTTCAGGTGACCTAGCAGGCGGCATGGCCGCAGTTTTGCTCTGCCCTCCCTCCTCTTCTGGAATATCGAAGAACTTCAGTGCGCGTGAAAAAAGGATGCAACGGATTGCCCTGACTTTGTGGGACATTTTTGGAAGAAGCTTCAGTCATCCCATCTCTTTCCAGTCCGTTGCCAGAGGAGGGCTGTTTCCGGGCACCGCGGACCTCGGGAGCCTCGCACGGCCCACCTCCAAGTGCACGGGAAGAAGACTCCACAGCCCACAAGCCTGCTGTCTCGCCTTCTGCCAGTGTCCTCTGACTGGGTGGAGGTCATGGTCCTTCGCAGACCTGTGAGCCCTGTCCAGAGATGGCTCTCTCTCAGCAGTCACTACAGGCATGCTCAGAGACCAGCACGGGAAGGATTTCTGGTGGTGCCTTCCACGACCGGTCTTCCCAAATTGCATTTGGGCGAATTTGATTCCGTCTGCTTCTGGGCTGTAGGATTTTGAAGCAGTACAGAAATGGTTGCGGAATTGAGACGAGCTCCTTTTCCCACAGTGCCACTTTTGTATCAGTGGCCCCGAGAAGGCTCCTTCAGATCCTACATCTGAGCCATGAGTGAGAATCTTGTGGCAACTTGACGGACTGACAGGACAAGGGCAGGAAGCAGGAAGGAAGTGCTTTTGCCAGGTGCAACAGTTTAAGTCGGCTGAAAATCATTTCAGGCTTCCCAAGATAAAAGCTCAAGGCCTGAGTAATGTCTCCAAGTTGTTTCTTTTTCCAGTCCCCAACACGGATCTTTGAAATTAAGTTCACTGAGATTTGCTTGAATTGCTCTCAGCTCATGTCCCCAGCTAAGATCAAGGAAGCGTGCGTGGAGCAGCTGCGGGAGAGAACAGGCAGGGGTGTGTGTGGAGGGCCACGTGAGGGCTGCGTAGGGTGAAAGGCCTGGGAAGGGTCCCATAGGGCCACACCATGCAGCTCCCTTCCTTCAGGTGGCTGGTGGGACGCTCCTGAAGTATTCCATATAAATATCGCCTAGACCTAGTCACGGGGTGTGTTGGGAGAACACTTAAAATCATGAGGAAATGGGGCAGGAATTGAGAAGTGACTTTTTTCACCACTGTAACACGGGGTGAGGGGGGAGAAGAAGCCCAGGCCCTGGGCTCACAGTCCATGGCCCTTCCCCTTCAAAATGGCCCCAGGTTCCTTTTCACACAACAGTGGTCTTTGGAGTCAACTTTCCTTTGAGGAGGGTGCAGGGAGGCAAGAACTGTTTCAGCGCCTTAACCAAAAGGAGTTCTTGTTCAGTGCCAGTTCAGAGTGGAGCCATCCTTCTAAAGCTCCCTTTCCTTCCCCAACACCCTGCTGTCGTAGGAACTCTGCCGTCATGGCGGTGGGAATGAGGCTTGTCTCCCGAGACATCTGGCTTCAGCCTCTGCAGTTCTCAGCCCTCATCACCCTTGGCCCATTTCCTAACAGTCCTCTCTTCTCACAAAGAAAACACCAATGCTCCTTCGCATCATTGTGTTCCCAATAAACTGACATTGACGTGAACCATGAAGATAAGAGTCAGTGAGATTTTGAAGGGGTGCTACCATGATTCCCACGTACATGGGACCACATTCAGTGTGAGCCTGGATTCCAAAGAACGAGGGTCTACCATTTGCAAGCCCAGAGCGGGCTTCCAGGCTCAGAGTGGCCGGCCAGCCCTTAGAGGAAGCTGGTTGTGTGAGTGGGAAATGGATAGGAGTGGATACCCCAGGAGGCTTTGTCTCAAGGGGCACATCCATTTCATGAGCAGTGATTGTAACAGCTCAAAAAACCAGGGCTATCGGGTCTTTCTGTGCCCCTTCAAAGTAAGAAAGGGGAAGATCTCCTATGCCTTCTTTCTGTCCTCACCCCCCACTAAGCCTAGACACTCAGTGATATATGATGGCTCTTCCAAATTCCAAATCATTCAAAGAGCCCGCAGACACTCTGTGTGTGTGTGTGTGTGTGTGTGTGTGTGTGTGTGTGTGTGTACACACAAATGAGCTTTGCAGTGAAGCCGAGATACCACTCTGGAGTGTTCATATCCAAGACCTTTTTCTCACAGGTAAGGGACTAATAATAACTGGATACGTGACACATTTTTGGTAGAGATGCCAGATAAAATACAGAATCCCACCTAAATGCAGAATTAGATAAAGGGGGGAAAGATCTGCATGAAAAGTATATCTCAAATATTGCATGGGACACAATTCTTGTAAACGCTGATTCCATGTTTATCTGCGATCCTAATTTAATTGAGTGTCCATTATTGTTATTTGCTAAAATTGGCCACCCCATTCGATGGGGCCCTTCGAATTTGAGAGGACTGTAGCACTTCTCCTGGGAATCTAGCCTCCAGAAAGGAGGAGAGGAGCCACATTACCAGGACAAGAACAATCACTGTGCATATCCACACACATTTTGGGACCGCTCTCAACCTTCAACCGGAGAGAAATAGGCTTTCCTTCTTCAAGAAACGAAGAGCGTACATTGACTTTTTGAGGCACAATGCATCTCTCTAAAGATCAAAAACACACAGGTAACAGTGGGTTCCTGGGAGAAAGGGGCCGGGTTGCCAGGAGTAAGAGGTGGGAGGAAGAGGCGCCCCTGCGCAGCCCCTGTTGAAGGAGTCGAGAGCCAGGTAGGAAGCAGAGCGGGTGGAGGGACACAAACCGAGGTCTCTGGATACAAAATCGAACCAGAGGAGCACCGGGTCACACCTTGGTGCGGTGAATCCGGAAAACAGTGTCTGAACTGCCTGGAAAGGCGCGCGCCCCAATTGTGCTGCCCCTGCATCGTTCGAAAGGAACCTGGGGTTCTGGCCCACCTGCCAGAGCCTGACTCATGGAATGTCTCCCCACCCCCAGCCAGGGCAGGGGCCCTCCGCCCCTCCCCCGCCACAGAATGTCATGAAGTCCTGCGTTCTCGCCCTGTTTAGATTCAAACTTTTCCGTCCTTGGCTTGGGTCCTGAGTGTCTCCTGGAGCAGCTCACCGTGTGGGACCCGGACCTGACTTTCCTCAGTGTGGAGGCTGCCAGGCGGCGGCGTCCTCTGCCTGTGGGGATGGCTTTACAAGGAGGTGAGCCTTTGGCTTGGGTTGGACGTGTCAGGGCCCAGGCCACCCCTGAAGTCCTTGGGATTCAAATGTGACGCCGGCCAGGGGCACTTCGCTGGGGTTAGGCAGAGGAAGGGAGCGCACTGGACCCCCAAGGACAGCTGGCCTGGGGGCTGAGAGGCCGGGAGTCTGCAGAAACCTGCAAGGACCTTGGGGAGGGGGCTCCTTGGACGTGGGTCAGGCCCTGTCGGGGGAAACGCCCCGTGTGTGGAGAAAGGATGGCGGCAGTCTCGCCGATTCTCTCCGGGGGCACACGCCTCCTTGGGCAGTTTGCAGGGAGAGGTGGGAGTGTGTCATGCCGGCGGCGCAGGCCGGGGCAGGCGGAGAGGCGGTCTTAGCCAGAACGTCGTCGCATGGGCTGTGTGCGGCCAAGTGTGCAATGACGTGTCCTCCCCGAGACCTGGGCCGGTGGTCCCTCTGAGCCCACGTGTCCCCGGGCCACGTAGGCCTTGTCTTGGATTCAGCAGGGTCGGGGCACCAGGAGGCCTCAAGGTAGGGCTTGGGTTCCTCAGCCGCTCTGGGTCGCTCTCCGTCTTGAGGAAACGCAGTTCCCACCTGCTTCCTCTTGTCCTGTTTTCTGGGCTGCCGACCCTGGCCCTGTGTCCCGGGTGTGTGGATGGTTCTGAGACGGGCTTACCGCAGGGTTTGGGGGGAGCTTTCCTGGCAGAGATCCAGGTCAAGCGTTCTTGTTCGGTTGTGCTGGGCCGGGAAGGAGAGGGTGGGATTCCCAGGCAGCGTCGGGAACGGGAAGGCTGGCGGGAGAGGGGCCCGAATGGTTCAGACGCTGTCTGTTCACAGAGGCCCTACAGGTGCCTCGGAGGGACCTTGCAGAAGGTCCCCAGCTGCCAGGGGGCCTGCTGAGGCCATTTCCCACAGGTCAGGGGTCCAGCCAGGCCCACGTCTTGGGAGGCAGCCCGTGAGGCTGGAGAGTCGTGTCTGGGGGTCCGTGGGTGGTTCTCAGAGGCAGTGCTGGCCCAACCGCCTGTGCAGACAGGATGTCGTGCTGGGAGGGGCGGGGGCGGGAGTTCCCTGCGGGAGGCCAGAGCATGGAAGTCACTCTCGGACACTGGCAAACCGCACCTTTTCCCGTGATGTCCCTCACGCGATGCCACGGGATTCACTGCTCTGCTCCCCGGGGCTAAGGGGGCCCCGGGTCCTCCCTCCCGGCTGCGGGTTCTCTGACCCCATCCGGCCCTTTCCTTCTGTCCACAGCATCTGCAGTGCTGGGACCCCATGTGGCCACGGACCCAGGAGCCTCCCTGTCTGCTTTCATGGCACGGCCCTTCCCCGCACCCACTGCCGGCGCCCGTCACCGGCCACTCTGGGGGCAGCACCTGCCGCCCCTCAGGACCCCGCCATTCCCTCCTGGTGGCCCCCTGGTGCTGCCAGCTTTCTCCAGGACTCCGCTGGTGGCAGGAGAGGCTGGCCTTGGCCCCAATGGGACTGGGACCTGCAATGTCATCGTGCAGGTCCGCTCAGAACAGGGGTGCTCAGTGACCCCCCAGACTCAGACCATCGTCCTCACTCAGGCCCCCCTCAGCTGGAGTGCTCCAGGGGCCCTCTGTGGGGGTGCTGCGTGTCCCGCACCCCTCTTCGTGGCAGCCTCTGCGGCGGAGACCAGCATGCCTGCCTCGGCCCATGGGGGCTCCCAGGCTGGCAAGGGAGGCTTGGCCCCAAGCCTTCCACCTCCGGCTCAGCCCCCAGTCGCGCAGCTGACCACCGTCGTGCCCCCAGTCAACGCCAGGCCACAGCCTCACGGAGCTTCCAGGAGCCGGACCACGGCCTCGCCCGAGGACTCCTGTAACCCCAAGAGTGTTTACGAGAACTTCCGGCGCTGGCAGCGCTTCAAGTCGCTGGCCCGGAGGCACCTCCCGCAGAGCCCCGACGCAGAAGCTCTCTCCTGCTTTCTCATGTGAGTGGCCTCTGCTCTCCTGCAGCCCTCACGCAAGCCCACCTTGGGGCGCGCACACAGGGCGGTGATCTAGGGCCGCTGGGAAGAAGAGCTGCGGCCGG
This sequence comes from Enhydra lutris kenyoni, assembly GCF_002288905.1. Lineage (NCBI taxonomy): Eukaryota > Metazoa > Chordata > Mammalia > Carnivora > Mustelidae > Enhydra > Enhydra lutris. The sequence continues at coordinate 2,857,523 of NW_019154117.1, read as the reverse complement.
GTCCCTGCTCTAGGAAGGCACGTTCTGGTCCAGGACACCTTTCAGTCACGCATCTCAACTGACATTGGGGTGGTGGTGGGGGGGGTTGTCCAGCCAACCTGTACCTTCCAGAGACATCACGGTGACATTCGCCGGGGACTCACAGGCAGAGAGGGTCCGGGTGTCAGAGGAGGGGCTGTGGTGTGGGTGCCGCGCTCTCTGTCACCCCTGTCTCCTGGGAACATGGGCCTGGGGCATCTCACGGCCAGGGGACCAGCCCAGCAGAGGAGGCTTGGGACGTGCAGGGCCCGCAGAGGTCCTGTGCGGGCCCCACCCTCGCTGTCCCAGAGGATCCCTCAGAACGGGAGGGGAGGGAGCAGAGGTGGTGCAGGGGTGAGGGTGTGGGATCCTTCCTGCAGAGCTCTGACCAGGCAGGCCCGACCATGGCATCTGGGGTCCCTCCCGAACACGGGGTGATGGCACTTCCTGCAGAGGCTGGACTCATTGCTGGGCACCTTAATGTCCGCGAGTATTATTCCTCTGAGAGGCAGAGTCCAGAAGGACTGACTTGCCAGGCCACCACGTCCCTGCTCCTGTCAGTGGACAGTCAGCCTGGAGCCCAGGGCCCAGGGCTGGTGTGGTGGGAGGCGGTGACCGTGGTGGTTGAGAAGGTGGATTGGCACGCCCCGACACCCCCTGCCACCTGCCAGCACTCGGTCATGCTGGGTGGGGGACACGGGCTCCAGAGGACCCGGGGAAGGCTGGGGGTGACCGGACTGCAGCCGGCCCCTGACCCCGACGGCTTACAGCCCGGTGCTGCGGTCCCTGGCGCGCCTGAAGCCCACGATGACGCTGGAAGAGGGAGTGTGGCGGGCCGTGCAGGAGTGGCAGAGCAGAAGCAACTTTGACCGCTTGATCTACTACGAGATGGCGGGAAAGTGAGTCAGGGTCTCTGGCCCGGGGCTGCTGGGCGAGTGGGCCGGGGGCAGGGTCTGGCTGTGCCGATGCTCGCTTGTCCCAGAGGGCCGCCCTCCCCGCCTCCCTGGCGGTTCCACCCTCCCTTGCTCTGGACCCACGGCTGCCTCCACCAGAAGGTCTCAGGACGGGGTCGGGGAACCTGAGGCCGCCTCGCCTGGGGTCGGACTCCCTCCGAGGGGGTTGTGGAGGCGATGCGCCGGACAGCCCGCCTGCTGCCTCCTTGGTGGCCGGGGCCACGGCCGTCCCTCCAAGGCCCCGCCTCTCCCGGTCCCTCAACCTGCTGCTGGCCTTGCTGGCTCCAGGGCCGGGCCCCCTCCTCAGTGTGGCCTGGGCCTCCTCACCCCCAGGTTCATGGAGTTCGAGATGGAGGAGGAGATGCAGATGCAGAAGTTACAGTGGGTGAAGGTGGCCCAGGGCCTGCCTCCCCCAGCGCCCCCGAAGCCTGAACGGCGGGGGCCCCCAGCCGCGGAAGCGGGCCCGCAGCCAGGTAAGGCCCCCGCGTTCCCGTGACAGCTGGTGGACCGTGGCAGTGGGGGCCGAGGGAAGGCCACTGTCCCTGTGTCGTGTCTGCTCCCACAAGGGGACATTGTCTGGTCTTTGACCAGAGCAGCCGGGGGTCTCAGCTGCCCTTTGTCAGGACGGGTATTGACCTAGTGAATTTCTTGACTCCTCTCCCCACGCCTGTCAGAGGACCCGGCACAAAGTCTGCCTGGGAAGTGGGCTGTGGGGAGACCCCTGGAGGATCGGTGGGTCCGCCCTTGCTCACGTGGCTGGCTGTGAGACGCTCCTCCTCCCCGCTCTGCCAGTCCCACGGTGCCCACAGCTTCCGGTGGCCCTGACCCAGCCCCCAGGGACATCAGTGTCCCCCAAACTCTGCCCTCCCGATGCTCTGCCGGAGCCCCTCACGCCTCCTCCCTCCTCCCCGCTCTGCCTCAGCGTGCGTTCCCAGGAAGGCGGGTTCCAGGGCCCAGCCCTCCCGCCAGCAGCCACGCAGACCCCCGCGGCGCCCGGAGAGCAAGGCGCCCAAGGAGATCCCTCCAGAGGCTGTGAGAGAGTACGTGGACATCATGGAGGGGCTGCTGGGGCCTGGCCACTCGGCCCCGGGGGGCCCGGCAGGTGAATGGGGAGAGGATGGAAAGGAGCCACAGCAGGATGAGGCCGCGACCTACCCGGACCCGGGTCTCCTGAGCTACATTGACGAGCTGTGTTCCCAGGAAGACTTCGTCACCAAGGTGCGCTGGCCCGCAGCCTGGTGTCTGGAAGATTCCAGGGATTGGCACTCCGACGCCCAGATCGGGGCTGAGCTCAGGCCTTTGGCATTAAGCTCTTTCCTTGTTCCTGGGCTGTGTGTGCATGTGTGCGTGCATACTTGTGTATTTGCCCGTGTGCATGCAGGCATGTCTGTATACTTCTGTGCGTGCAGGCGTGCGTACGCACATGGACATGTGTGTGCACACATGCCCAAGCATCGTGTTTGTGTGTACGTGTTTGTACCTGTGCATACCCGTGTCTGTGTGCGTAGAGGCATGTGTGTGTGTATTTGTGCCTTGTGTGGATGTCTTTGTGTATGTCTGCATGTGGTCCTGTGTGTCTGCTCACGTGTGCGTCTGCCTAGGGGTATGTCCTTTGTGTCTCTGAGAGTGCACGTATGTTTTGGGGGTGTTTGTGTGTGTGTGTGTGTGTGTGCATGCCCAGGTTTTGTCTGTGTACACATATGTGTGAATGTCTGTGTGTCTGCACATGTGCATGCGTGTGTGTGTGTGTGTGTGTGAGAGAGAGAGAGAGAGAGAGAGAGAGAGACAGTGGGGCCAGTGACTGTAATGTTAAAACTTCTCCCACCATCTGGAGAAGGATGGGTGAGTCTTCACTTTCCCACATTTCCTGCAGACCCTCCTGGCTCACAGGGGGCTCCCTGCCAAGTATGGCCCCAGCCTCTTTCCTCTGTCCCAGGTGGAGGCAGTCATCCACCCCTGCTTCCTGGCGGAACTGCTGTCCTCGGAACCACAGCTGGACCTCCTGGCCCTGGCTGAGAAACTGGAGCAGGAGGAAGGACTCAGCCTTGCAGAGGTGAGCCACGGGAAGGACGGGTCCCAGGCAAGCTGGGGGATGGAGGGGACCCAGGCGATGCAGGGGAGGGAGTGGGGTCCCAGGTGAGCCCGAGGAGGGTCTCCAAAACAAAGACCCACGTGACTCTGTCCCCCCTTTGCTTCTTGCGAATCACAGCACTGGGGAGGCCAGCGTCGGGTGGGCACAGAGGCGAGAATGGGAAGTGGAAGATGGGGAGCCTGGGGAGGGAGGGAGGGAGGGAGGAACTCAGGGGGATGACAGCAGAGCCACAGCCTCGTGGGTCACCCTCCCTTCCTCTCCCCGTGCCACCGTCCCACCCCCCATCTCACTGGCCTAGGCTGGCCACTCACTGTCACCTCCTTCCTCAGCTGGTGGAGAAACGACTGATGGCCTTGAATACGGAGGAGGGTGTGCAGGCACCCCCACGCCTCTGCGCAGCCCGGTCGGGCCCCACTCCTGAGCACGAGACCGGTCCCGGGAAGGGGCTGGGGGTCAGCGACAAAGCCTGCCCAGCAGACACTGACGGCCAGGACCTTCAGAGGCACGGCCGAGCACAGACACGCCTGTCGGGGCCCAGAGCCTTTGCTCTCTCTCCCGGACGACAGGCGTCCCCTGCACCCCGGGCCAGACGGGTCCCCTCCCCTCCCCAGGGTCAAAGGTGCGCCTACCCTGGACTGGGCCCCAGGGGTGCCCCGGTTCTCAGAGAGGCCCCTCCTGCTAGGGACACTCGAGGGCTGGCAGATGGGTCCAGTGAGGACGAGGAGGAGCTCCCCAGCCTGGCCTTCCTCCTGGCCTCTCAGCACAGCCTGCTGCCCTGGGGGCTCTCCCAGAGTCCCGCTCCTGCCTCAGTCATCCCCAGCCCTGGCGGTTGGGGGCCACGGGGGGCTCCACGGACCCCCTCTCCTCGGAGAATAGGCCTCGGCCCGGCCACCCCCCCCAGCTACAAAGTCCAGGAAGCGGGCTCTGTGTGAGGGTCCTGCCTCTGTGGCGAAGACGCCCCTGCCTGGGGCCAACCTCAGGGTGTCTGGGAGGCCGGCCTTGGCTGTGGGGCTGGTTCACCCCTCACAGCCTGCAAAGAGAAGGTGTGACTCCTTGGTCACAGGGAGGAGAAGGAAGCGTCACTGCAGCCAGTAGGGAGAAGTGGGCCTGCCCTCCAGGGCCGGCACACCCCGGGGCCCCCCCAAGGAGCCTAGGGGGTCCTTCTCGTCCTGGTGCTGATCCTGGTTGTGGGAGGTCAGGTGGGAGGGAGGGAGGTCGGGAGGGAGGTCGGGACGGAGGGAGGGAGGGAGGTCGGGAGGGAGGGAGGGAGGGAGGGAGGTCATGACCGTGGGGGCGGGGTGGCAGCAGCCCACTGGGGCACCGTGTGTAAATGGGGAATAAAGTTAGTTTTGTGGTTAACGCTCTGGGCCACTGTCTTCCTACTGGCGTGTGGGCTGCCGCCGGGAGAGGGTTCCCCACGGGATGGAAGGGCCTGAGAGGGGCTTCCTGGGGCTCCCGTCACCATCCGGACCCCTGAAGGTCCAGGGATAGGGAGCCCTCTGCACCACGACCGTTTTTGAGAATGAAGTCCGCAGACAGCCCCATCTTCCGGAGCTCCCTCTGCGTCCCCGAAGCTTCCGCCACGGGTCCGACTGGGCGGGTGGTCCTCAGCTCCTGCAGGGCTCCCTGTGCGGGGCCTGAGGAGATGGGCTCTGGGCCTCGGGCTCGTGGTAGCAGGAGTGTCTTCTGGTCCCAGTGGGATCACCGAAATAGGAGGGCCAGTGGGGGATCCTCCCAATCCCAGTGAGGACAGACACGGGGCATGGATGAGGGCAGATGGGGGCACTGGCCACGGTGTGCACGCAGGAACCACAGCTGTGGCGCAGGCGGCAAGTCCCGTGGCGGGATTTCTGGACAGGGCCATCTTCTCCAACCATGCAGGGAGGTGACCCTGCTGCCCCCCACAACTGCCCTGCACCTCCCAGTCCGCCCACCTCCCCTCACTGGGAGTGCTGGTCCCTTCCAGCCCCTACCCCTGTCCCACCCAGATGCTCTGATCCCAGGAGCCAGCACTCAGGCCCTCACCCGCCTCCTTCCCAGCCAAGGCCTCCTCTCCAGGTCCTAGATTCCGGTGCCTTTTCCGGGTTTGGTGAGGCCCCTACAGCACTCAGCACTCCCAGATGTGCTGTTCCCGCAAGCAGGATGGGGCCAAGGCCATCCAGGGCCAAGGGACACCTGGCCCTCTGCTTCCCTCCTCCCGACCCCAGCAAAGAGTTTGGTGCAGAAAGGAACTCATGCCGGCGTCCTCATCCCGCTGTAGAGAATCCGCAGGCCACCCCACAGGGGCTCCTCCCTCTCCAGGCAGGCGGCTCTGGAGTGCTCCCCACCCTCCTGCCCCTTCCTGAAGCAGAGGTTTCCTCTTGGTCGCACTCCCCAGCGGCTGCCCCTCCCTGTCCAGCTGGGCCTCACAGAGAGGAAGGGGCTCAGGGGCCCAACCAGACCCAAACAGAGGCCGCCCCCGTGCCTGTCACCCCGCCGTGTCCCTGTCCATGGTGTGCGCCTAGCGGGCGCTGGATGCTAACGGCATCCGCGAAGATGGGCCTCTTTTCCTTGGAAAACAGAAGGTCTGTGCAGCGGGAAGGAAATTAAGTGGAGAAACGTTTCAGATTTTTATGGCGGCCAACCTTCCTCGCCACAGAAACACTTAGGAGAGGTGACAGCTTGCGGGGACGGTGTGGCAGGGCCAAATCAGGAGGGAGCTCCCAGGAAGTGAGGACGAATCTGCGGTGAGGACCAGGTCATCCGGGCCCCTGGGGAAGTCCCGGTGCTCACCCAGAGCAGGCCCAGCTGTGCTCTGCACCACCCAGCGGGGCAGGTCCCGGTCAGCTCGCTGGGTCTCCAGAGAGCCTGCAGGAAGCCAGGCTCACGCTTTCCCGAGAGCACCGTGGGCTCCGGGCAGTCTGGGGACCGGGGTGGCCCTGTCAGTCGGCCTTGCGGGTTTGGCTGCAGAGCCTCCTCCTGCTCCCCTAGGACAAGATCCAGCAATGGGTCCTGGAGTTCTGGGGAATCCCTTGGATAGAGGAGCATTCCTGTCACCACTGATCACAATGCTGTGCCTCCTGAGGGCACCCGGGAAGCTCGGGCTCCCGTGGCCACCCTTCCGTGCCTGCATGTTTGTTCTTCATTCAGAGATGCGTGTGTCCCACGGGCCACGGTGCGCTGGGCGGCCAGAGGAGAGCAGCCAGCTTGTGGGATCCTGGCCAGGGCGCCCCAGTGCCCCCACACATGGCGCTCGCCCAGCGGCTGGTCACGGGCAGGCTCTGCCTGTGTCCACGCCTCCATTCATCATCCACTGTCCCTGGACGCAGGTGTCATAGAGGCTCTGGCCAAGAAGGATGGTGTGGGGGCTGCGTGTTCAGACAGACAGTGGGGCGAGCTGGAGCCATTCCTGCTCAAGTGTCTGCTCTGGAGAGTCTGGGCTTGGATAGTCGCCACGTGTCGGCCCCCTGGCGTATTTGTTGGTGGGACCCTCCCCCAGACAAACTGGCAGGGGCCCCCACCACCCAGCACATCCACTGGGAAGGCCCCAGGCATGAATCCCTGAGTTCTGAGGGCCTGTTTCCTCTGGTATGCCTGAGGTGCCTCAGCGCAGTAGGTATCGCGTCAGTCTAATAATCCTCTGGTATGCCTTTGCACACCTGGGCCCTTGGTGCTCATTTTCGTAAAATATCTTGGGGTTACACTCTGCTGTCTGAGGGTTCCTTTTGCCATCCTCCCTGGGTCTCTGAAAGTCAGATCCCACTCTCATTCTATCGTCTGTGTTTGGAATGTACTTTGAGTTGGTTCATTCTGAGGATCCTGTTTCAGGGATGCGTGTTGTGTGAAAGTGTACAACGTGTCTGGACATTGTACGTAGAGATGTTTTCCACCCACAAATGCAAATTTCAGAAGGATCCCGACTTGGTAGGGCTCTTAATTTATTTATGTTAGTCCATCCCAGTGTGCAGTCTGTTAGCAGGAATCTGACCAGATTCTGGTTCTCTCATATTCCTTCCTAACATAGGGAAGGAACGCCTCTGAGTCACTAGTCACAAAATTCTGCCTCTGCTGCCCCATGGGGTCTCTGGTTCCAGCTCCTGATCACTGACCACTGCCCCCATGATGCTTTTATGTCTCCTCCCCATAAGTCGAAGTGATCTAACTGGTATTCATAGATCACAGTTGGCCAGCATTCATTCACACTGCTTTTCTCCTTTTCAGTGAAAATGGGTAAAGTCATTAGGAATGTTTCAACTACATTATTAAAAAATGGGAAAATGCAATAGAAAGCAGTGTAGAGGATATGTAGACACAGTGTTAGCATTGTGACACGTTTGCTCCAGCTCAATTATAAAATAAAAACTCTATGAAGACATCACATAGAATACAATTCATTCATTTTAAGTGTATGGTTTTGATGGCTGAGTAATATTCCATTGTATATATGGAACACAGTTTCTTTATCCATTTGTCTGTTGAAGGGCATCTCAGCTCCTTCCACAGTTTGGCTATTGTGGACACTGCTTCTATGAACATTGGGGTGCATATGGCCCTGCTTATCACTACATCTGTATCTTTGGGATAAATACCCAGTAGTGCTATTGCTGCATCATATGGTAGCAATAGTTTTAATTTTTTGAGGAATCTCCACACTGTTTTCCAAAGTGGCTGCACCAGCTTGCATTCCCACTAACAGTGTAAGAGGGTTCCCCTTTCTCCACATCCTCTCCAACATTCATTGTTTCCTGCCTTGTTAATTTTTGCCATTCTAACTGCTGTAAGGTGGTATCTCAATGTTTTTTTTAAAGATTTTATTTGTTTATTGGACAGACAGAAATCACAAGTAGGCAGAGAGGCAGGCAGAGAGAGGGTTGGGGGGGGAAGCAGGCTCCCCGCCGAGCAGAGAGCCCGATGCGGGGCTCGATCCCAGGAACCCAGGATCATGACCTCAGCTGAAAGCAGAGATTTTAACCCACTGAGCCACCCTGGTGCCCCTCAATGGGGTTTTGATTTTAATTTCCCTGATGACTAACGATGATAAACATTCTTTCATGTGTCTGTTAGCCATTTGTATGTTCATGTCTTCTGTCCATTTTTTGACTTGATTATTTGTTTTTTGGGTCTTGAGTTTGAGAAGTTCTTTATAGATCTTGGCTATCAGCCCTTTGTCTGTAGTGTCATTTGCAAATATCTTCTCCCATTCCATGGGTTGCCTCTTTGATTTGTTGACTGTTTCCTTTGCTGTGCAGAAGCTTTTTATCTTGACGATGTCCCAATAGTTCATTTTTGCTTTTGTTTCCCTTGCCTTTGGAGACGTGTTTTGAAAGAAGTTGCATGGCCCATGTCAAAGAGGTTACTGCCTATGTTCTTTTGTAGGATTTTGGTGGATTTCTGTCTCACATTGAGGTCTTTCATCCATTTTGAGTTTCTTGACAATACATTATGATTAAATGGAGTTTATTCTAAGAGTGCAAGACTTGTTTAATATTCAAAAATCAGAAGTGTAAACCACCATATTAATAGTCTAAAGAAAAAGATCCACATGGCCATAGAAGTTAATGCAGAAAAAGCATTTGAGAAAACTCAACACACATTCATGTTAGACACTCATAAAACTGGGAATAGAAGGGCACTACCTCAACCTAGTAAGGGATATCTACAAAAAACCCTACTGATGACATCATACATAATGGTGAAAGAATGGACATTTTTCTCTCAAATTCAAAAACAAGATCAGGATGTTCTTTCATCTCTCATTTTCAACTTAGTACTATAGACGCTGGCCCATACAGTATGGCAAGAAAAAGAAATAAAAACAAATAAATTAGAAGGAAGGAAGTATTACTGTCCATATTCATGGATGACATGACTGGTCACGTAGAAAATCCAAAGAAATCTACAAGAAAATGCTTAATCCAAAGAAATCTACAAGAAAATGATGATCAGTCTATCTTGTGTCTCAGGATACAAAATCAACACAGAAACATGAATTGTATTTCCCAATATCAACAATGAACAATTGGAAACCAAAAATTAAAAAACAATGCATGTACAACAATTCCAAAAAGCTAAATATTTGGTTATAACATTTTTTTAAAGAGATGATCAGTATGATAAAATGAGTAAAACCCTCATGAAAGGAACCAAACAAGACCTAAATAAATGAAGAGATAGATCACATTCATGAATTGGAAGATAGTATATAGTAAAATGTCAACTGCCCACAGACTTCCTTTGTCAACCTAGACAAGCTTATCCCAAAATGTATAGAGGAAAGGTAAAGGTAAAGGTACCAGAATAGCTAGCACTGTTTTTGAGAAAGCAGAATACAATTGGAGGACATTATGACTTGACATAAAGCTATAGTATAAGGCAGTGTGGTGTTGGTGAGGGATAGCTGTGTGGTTCCACGGACAGGACAGCGAATTCAGAAATAGTCACACAGAGATACAGCAAACTTGTGTTTTTGGGAAGCAGAAAAGCAGTATGATGGATAGAGGATAGCGTTTTTAGTAAATCTTAAAAATAACTCAAAATGATTAATAGATTGAAATGTAAGATATAAAACATTGAACCTTGTATAAACGAAACTAGGAGAACATCTTTGGGTGGTAAGGCTTGTTGAGGAGCTCTTGGACCCGACAGCAAAAGCAACAGCCATAAAAGAAAAAAGAAAAAAATTGGACTTAATCAAAATTAAAACTTTCCCTGGATGAAAGGCCCAGTCAGGGATGAAAAGAAGTTACAGGTTTGGAGAAACTATCTGCCCTACCAGAAGTGGGAAGGAGTTTTCTCTGAACTACGCTTGAGAACGTAACAAGGCCACTGGAAGAAACACTTGTGCAAATGTGCCCCCCACCTCACCAGGGGCTGGACTCCAGAGCCGTGGACTCTCAGCTGGTCCACACAGGTCTTTAGCCACCAGCTACCAGCTACCACGTGAACCCTTCCACAGCAGGGCTGGCTCTGGCAGCTGGCCACACTTGCGCAAGCTGGGATTCCCAATCCTCTGGTCTCTCTGATTTTCTGGGCCATAGTTTGCTCTATAATCTCAGTTTTCTGCTGGGTCTAAGAAGAGCTGTTGATTTTTAGTTTTTTTCCAATGTTTATTATGTTTTGAGGATGGGAGTAATGACTTCCAAGCTCCTTATCCTCCAGACTAGAAACAGGAAGCCTGTAATTGATTGTTAGTTTGTTCTCACTTCTGTAACTTGTCTGGGGTTGACTTGGCAATGACAGCTGGCAGCCGGTGCCAGTGCCCCATCTAGGAGGGCAGGGAATCCCCAGTGACAGACCTTCCATGTCCCTTTCCCCACGGATGCTGCCAGTGCCCCTCCAGGCCTTGCTCCCAGGCTTGCTGTCTCCTCCACTTAACCCCTTCCCTCCACCCCTACTCTAGACTGCCTACTCAGGAGCAGAGATCTGGGGCCCAGATCTGAGGAAGCCCATCCCAGGTGTCTGAGGGGATGCTGGGGAGGGTGACAGCAGCTGAGTACAGCCTGCTGGAGTCTGGAACAGCGGGGAGCTCCAGCTCCCCGAGAGAGATGTTCTCCTTACTACCTGTGCCATCTCTGAAACCCTACAGACCCCTGCGAGACTTGATTTCATCTTTAATAGGAAACTGAAGCGGGATAATAATCCTGAGCACGAAGTTGGCTGCAGGTGTTGGGGAAAGTTGGTTGCTCTGTTGGGGGAGTGAGGCGTGTGTGGGATGTCTCTGGTAGAGGTCTGAGAAGATCCAGGAGGGGCAGGGAAGCACCTAACTCCAGAGCACAGCCCGCTGCAGCTGCCACAGGTGGCAGAAGAGAGGGATAGGACTGGTGGAGACACTAAGGCTCCAGCTGAACTGCCCACGCTGCCCTGAGCTTGTGAGCGTGTGAGAACGGCATGCCATCTCAGCACTCATAGACATCTGGGGGCCTGAGGTCCCCTGCCTGGGGCCCCAGAACTGAATTTCCACCGAGGGAGAGAATGCTCACCTCTCCCCTCCAGAGACAGCTGAGCCGGTGGCAGGTACACAGCCACGCATTGGGTACCTCACTGGTGGGGCTCTGGCCAGAGGGACGGCCAGGGTGGGGTCTGCCAGCAATGCCCACGCAAGCATGGGCCCTGGGAAGACACGTTCCCGGGGCCTCCCAAGACCATCTTGGAAGGCAGAACCTGCACCAGTGAGATCCCAGTGTTAACAGGCATTGAGTCCATTTTTGCCCATCTGCCACCAAGGATCCAAGATATTTAAACAATGCCAAAATTGGGAAGAATTTGCATGGAACTCTCTGACTGGCTCTTGATCTGTGCACTGAATAGGAGCTTTCCCACCTTATTGTGGGTGTGAGGGCTGGGATGGGTGCATTGGGAGGAGGGGGCTGTGCTGGCTGTACCAGGGCCTTTGTCAGGCAGACGGCCAGGAAGGACACCCTAGAATATTGTTTCAAGGCTTATCACCTGGCCACTAGGTCCTGGGTCAGCTAAGCAGGAAAGGTGAAGGCATGTGGACACCCCAAGCAGGTTGGCTTGTGGCCTTGGGAAGTAGGGAAGAGTTTGACACGGAGTTGGGTCCCTTCTAGCTGGGGACAGTGGAGCCACAGGGGCAGGTGACGAAGGTGTTGGGAATCCACTGTAGGAACAGAGGTCTGAGGACCACCGGCCTGAACCTTGGCTCTCAGCCTGGCATCTGGCCTCCTCTGCACCTGACTCACTCTCCCAGACCCTCCGTGCCCAAGCACCCTTCCTACTACAGGCCAGAACCCCTTTCCTCATGGCCTGGTCATGCACCCCAGTCCAACTCAACCACCCAGCAGTCTAGAGTTTCCCACCACCTGCACTGGGAGTCGGTCCTCCCTCCTCCAAACCCCTGGGTTGCTGTTTCTCTACTTTGGGGGAGATTCTTGCTTCCCCACACTGTAGATATCTAGTGGAATGTCTGTCTTCTGCTTGTGGGCTGAATTGTGTTTTCTAAAATTCTTATATTGGTGCCCTAACTCCCAGCACCTCAGAATGTGGCTGTATTTGGAGATAAATTCTTTACAGAGGTGACTAAAGGTAAACGAGGTCACTGGGGTGGCCCTAATCTCATAGGACTGGTGTTCCTATAAGGCAATCAGGACATAGATACACGGAGAGACGACCATGTGAGGACACAGGGAAGATGGTGTCTACCAGAAGAGAGGCCTCAGGAGAAACCAGCCCTGCCCACACTTGGACCTCCGCCGGACTTCCTGTCTCCAGGTCTGGAAGGTGATAAATTCCTGCTGTTTGAGCCCCCACCCCCCAGCTCTAGTGTTTGTTATGCAGCCTGAGCTGCCTCGCACACTTCCTCTGAAGGCGCACGTGCTCCCCAGTGCTCCCCGAGGCAGGAGTGAAGTCTGCCCTCTTCCCAACTGGCAGCCCTGCCCTCTCCCCTCCACCCTGGGACTGTTGTCCTGGGAGCCAGATGCCTGATGTCAAGGGATGGGCGAATGCCAAGAAGCAGGAGGGGCAGTGGGGTCCCAAGACAGGAGCAGGACGAGTCTTTATTTGTTTCTGTTTTGGTTTTTCAGGCTTGGCTTGGGGGTGGAAGCTGATGGACAGGAAAGTCCTGGAGGGACCACTGAGAGCCAGTGGGGTTGCGGGAGGGGAGGCGTGGAAGGTTCCAGCAAGCAGACTGGGGCTGGAGGCAGAGAGCTGGACAGAGGGGCTCGGTGGGTCACCGCAGGGCCTGCCGTGAGTCCCTGAGAGCAAAGAGCAGCAGGAGCCAAGTCTGGGGAGGTACGAGGGCTGTGCCGCTGCTGGAGGAGCCTGTGGCCTGCAGAGGCTGATCTGGAACCCGGATCTGAGGAGCAGATGTGGGATCAAGCGGAGGGGTGAGCCTCCGGATCTTGTTGATCCAGTCGGTGAAGTAGTTGACCCTGGTGAAGACGCTGGGGTAGACAGGGTGCCAGCAGTCCAAGCCCCAGCTGGCCAGCCCCACCAGAACCCAGGCCATGGGGAGGTCACAGACGAGGGGGCCCCCGGAATCACCCTAGGAGAGAGAGGGGAGTCAGTGTGGGTGACGGAGCAGAGTCTGAGAATAGCAGAGGCAGGTGGGACTTGTGAGTCTGGGAAAGTCTGGGCCTGCGTCGCCCCGTGGACCCTTCAGGTTCACACCGGTGGGCCTGGGAACTGCACTTCATGGGACTCGACCGTCCCTCAGGACTCTGCCCTCTGCCCGTCCACCAAGGGGGGCGCTGGCGGCTGGGACAAGGGACAGGGGCCAGGAGGGCTGGCTGTGAGTGGAGGCAGGTCGGCCCAAGCCTCTGCAGCTACCATCCATCCCCACACCCTGGGGCCCCCTCCTTTTCATCCATTTAGGACTTTGGATTTTTCCCCGCTTCTTGGTCGAGCATGACCAGAAAACACCCAAGCCCAGGCCTGCTGGAGGCAGCCCACATTGCTGGGGGCTGGGGGAGCAGGCAGGGGTCACCTGGTAGGGGTCATCTGGTGGGGTGCTGGGAGTTACTGGAGTCCTGAAACACTGGCAGGGCACGTTGGTGGCATGGTGGGGACACTCCTGGGTGGCGTGGGTTGGGAGGCTCAGTACTCTTGGGGGGTCTTCTGGGGAGGAGGGCACTCCTGCCACACGTCTCCGCTGGAGAGACTCCGGGACCCCAGGAGAGGCTGGCAATGCATGGTGGGTGTGGGTACAGGAAGACTGCTGGGCTCCTAGGCCGACCGACAGCCTGGGTGTTGTCAGATGTCCGGCTGAGAGCCAGGTCTGGGGACGAGGTCGTTTGGAGGAGACAGAAGGGCACAGGTGTGGCTGGCCAATGATAGCCTCACCCCAGGACCCCGAGACCTTACATGGGGCTCTGCAGTGGTGGTGGAGTTGAGGGTCTTGGGATAGGAAGACTGCCCTGGGTTGTCTGGGTGGGTCCCCACGAGACAGAGGGCGGCAGGAGGTCAGAGTCACAGGAGGAGCTGGGCCCCCAAAGCCAAGGCTAGACCCATGAGTTCTGCGGTTAGAGGCGGCCACGGGCCAACAAGTGCAGGTGGCCCCAGGACCTGAGGAAGGAGAGGAAATTTTTCCCTCGAGCCTCCCGACAGAGCTGGCAGCGCCCACACCACCATTTTAGACTTTGGACCCCCCAGAAACGCCAGATGATGACTATCTGTCTTTTCAGCCATCCAGTTTGAGGTGGCTCACCAGTGTGGGCCCAGACTCACAGGCAGGGGCTCCTTGGAGAGTGATGACCTCTTGCCTTCCCAGGGACCCCCACCTGGAGTGACTCTGGTTCTCCCCGTGGTGAGCCCGCCACAGCTGGGCCTCCTCTCCCACCACAGCCTGTGTCCTCTCCAGGCCTCAGCTATCCGCGCAGGTGAGCTGCAGATATCATGCCGGGCCCGGGGCCAGCCTGGAGGAGGCAGGATGGACTCCTGCGGCCTCCCGGCCCCTGCAGAGCTCTCAGAAGGCAGAGGAAACCCCGACACTGACAGAGCCCCCGCCAAGCGCACCTTGGTTTGCACCGCGCAGAGACAGAACAAGCAACGTGTGCGAGTGTGTCCGGCGGGGCCCAGGCAGCTGCGCCCACGTCCGAGAGGGCGAGGCTAAGACAGGCTCAGAAGGACACGCAGTGCTCAGATCGGGAAGGCAGACTGGGCAGGAGAGTGAAGGCCAACCTGTGTTCCTTGTTTCCTACAGACCAGGCGCGGTGCTAAACTCTCTACCGGAACCTTGTGAAGGGGAGGCTGTCGGCGCCCCTACTTCATGGGTTAGGAATCTCGGCTGGGCTCCCAGCACGAGAAATGACTGTTTGAGACTGGAGCCCGGTCCGTCCACCCCACAATCTGAGCGCTGAGTCACCCTGCAGCACCCAACGCCCAGAGCTGCTTCCAGCGCCCTGCATGGGGAGGAGCTCTTCAGGGGAGAGAAGAGAGCCCCAGGGTGGGGGCCAGAGCAGGAGGCCTGGCAGATGCAGCCAATGGAATCTCATGGACGGGCTGCAGTGATGGGAAGGCTACCGGGGGTGGGGGGGTGGGCGGGTTGGGGGCTCCCTGGTGTCCAGCTCAGAGGGGTCCTCAGCCTGGGGTGGATGGTACTACAATGTCCAGCCCCCAGGCCCACAAAGGGCACCGGCTCTAAGCTCTACAGGCCTGGCCTCCGCGGGAGAAGGCAGGTGCAGGGAAGAGTCAGAAGGGATGTCTGAGTGTGTGTCCCCTCTGGGTGCAGCTGGCCCTGTGAGGAGGCTGGGCCAGAGGGTCCCCACTATCGGCTGTGGCCTGAGAACCAGGCGAGCAAGTCTACCTCCTACCAGGAGGGCAGGCGGCTGAGGCCCCTCCCCTGGCCCAGCAGCTGCCCAGGCCGTAGTGAGAGTGGCTGTAAGTCAAGCCTCCCCCCAGCAGGCCCATCTCACACCTCCTGGGTTTCCCAGAGCCACCATCACATATGACCACAAACCAGGGGCCTTAGAAAACAACAGAAACTTGCCTCTGCCAGTTCTAGAGGCAGACTCTGATGTCAAGGGTCTTGGCGTCTTTCCCTCCACCTTTTAAAAACACCAGTCATTGCATTTAGGGCCCCTCTGAATGTAGAACGGTCTCACTTCGAGACCTAATCACAGCTGCAAAGACCCTACATAGTTCCCAGTACGGTCACATTCTAAAGTTCCCAGTAAACATGAATTTGGGGAACAGTATTCAGCCCACTACACCAGCCTTTCAACAACCCCATGAAGGAGGCCTCAGAATCCCACTCAGGCTCGGAAGGTGCCACCCAAGGCCCCAGGGCAGGCAGGGACAAGTGGCTGAGTCGTGTGTCTGGCTCCAGGGCCCTCCCTCTTTCCCTTCCTCTCCTCCCCTTCTGGAGCTTTCCTTGTAGGAGCCAGGCATCCAAAAGCTGGCTGGCTCTCGAGGCTGAGCCCGGGGAGCATGCTGGGAGGCAGGGTGGGCTTGAAGTCAGAGCGCCAGGGTGGTCCGGCCGAGCTGCCTTACATGAGGCTGGCCACATTCCCTCGCTGGGCCTGCTGGCCCACGTGCAGGAGGGGCTCACACAGAGGGGAAAGAGACCCTTCCGGGCCCCGTGCCCAGCAGCCGAAGCACATCCAGAACACACAAAAGTACAAGGAGTTCCTGAAAGAAAAGGACGGGCAGCGCGACATCAAAGTGAGAGGGAAAAACTAGAAGGGAAAGACACACAGGCCCAGGGGGGTCCACGCGCAGACAAGAAGCAACACAGGCCCCTGGGGACATGGAGGGAAGCAGGCAGGAAGAAGAGAAACGGCCCCACTTACCTGGCAGATGGCCCTTCCCGTCGAGAAGTCCCCAGCGCACAGCATCTCCTCTCGCACAGAGTGGCTCTTGCTGTTGCTGAGTCTTTGTCTGTATAAGACGTTACAGAACTCGTTCTCCACGAGGTTCACCTTACCCTCCTGCAGATGGAAGGGCGAGTGCAGGTGCTCTGTGTGGACAAGAAGGAGACCAGGGGCGTGCACTGTGGGGAAGCCCAGCCACGCCGCACCCCCAGTGCCCCCAAAACACGGGGCCTGCTCAGCACAGATGAGCCTGGAACATGGTGGCAGCCTTCCATTCATCCCTCACAGGCTCCTCTCCCATCTCCCAGACTCCCCACAGGCCCCTCCATTTCCTGCACCTCATACCCATCCTAGTCCACAAAGACAGATGGCAAATCCCACCAACACACGCCATTCATGGGCCCTTAGCAAACATGGACCACTTGCCTGTCATTGACCTTCCTCCCATCCCTCCATCCTCCTACCTCATGCCCCACCGTGCTCCCTCCTTCTACCCACCTGTCCACACACCCACCCGTTCACGTGTGGCTCCATCCCTCCAGCATCTGCCCACCGGCCACCAGCCACTCATCTCCCAGCCACGAGCACTCACCCGTCCATTCATCTGTCCTCATGCTGGACATCTGTGGACACCCCGACCCAAGGGGCATTGTTGTTGGGGACACCGGGTGAGTGAGGAAGTGGACGGGACTGTTATAGATCTAATAGATGGTGTGAAGGAAACAGAATGGGAGGAGGTACCTCTTTCCACTCCTGTGAGCAACACGACTGCAGAGGAGGGGCTAAGTGGTAGCATAAAGGCAAAGTGACTCCCGTCAGCCAGGGCTGGTGGGCAGAGAGGCCAGGTGGAGAAGCCAGGCGAGGCCAAGCCCCTGGGGTGAGGATAGCCTGGTGCACTCAAACAGGAAGAAGGCTGGTGGCTGGGACGGGGGATGTAGCAGGGAGATTGGGGGCCAGTGACGCGCAGGCCCGACCCCCAAAGCGGGGACTTTGGGCTCGTTCTAAGCACAGATGGGAAGACATGCAGCGAGCTGAGCAGGAAGTGGCGAGATTCATGTTTTAAAGAGAGCAGACGGCCATGTTGCCACTAAAGCAGGGCACGTGGGATGGGAGCTGGGAGACCAGTGTGGAGCGATGGTGAGATGCCTACCAAGAGCCAGGCCCTGCGGCCCCCTTGGGATATTAGAACAAGTGAGACACGGTCCCTGCCCTCAAGGAGGAAGAACCAGCCTGTGTGCCTTCGTGTGTACGTGTGTGCGTGTGTGCGCGTGCCTTCGTGTGCATACATGCATGTGTGCCTTTGTGTGTGCATGTGCACATGTGTACGTGCATGCGTGCATGTGCACACGAGGGAGAGAGAGAGAGAATGCTGGAGGCTGGACAGTCCCTTGGACTTAGAATCACACATTTTTCAGAACTAGAACTAAAATAGTCCCGTCCTCTAGAAATGAGGCCCGAGGCCCAAGGTCCCATGGCCACTTGCCTGGGCCCCCTCCGACCCAGCACGCCTCCCTCCTCCCCTGTGGCCCTCACCCAGCCCCACACCCCCTCACTGTCCTCGCTGAGCATCCCCCAGCCGGTGATCCAGCAGGACAAGTTGCCGGACAGCTGCATGCCAGGGCTTGGGAGGCAGGCAGGGGCGATGGAGGAGGTGAGGTTCACGGGCAGGTGCAGCTGCAGCATGGCTATGTCGCTCCCAAAGGGGTGACGCTTCTCAAAGTCTGGGTGCACGATAATCCGGCTCAGGGGCATCTCCCGCGTGTGCTGAGTGTGCTGGTAGAGCTGCGTGCTTCCCAACAGCACCTGGTAGTCCGTGGGGGCGTGGGATTTGCTGGCAGAAAGAGCTCGCGGTTACCCTCCGCTCTGAGCACGGGCCAGGTCTCTCTCCCTGCCACTTGTCTAACCGCCCCTCCCTCCGGAGCCTGCGCCTGTGGGAGGCCAGGCCGCTTGGGTCTCCTCTTCCCAGCTCTCCTGAGGCCAGCTGTGCTTCTGTTCCCCGCTACACCTGGAGGAGCAGGGACTCCTCGTGCTCAAAGCTTCTCGCTGGGGCCTCACACCGAGCTCCTCCATTTTACACAGAGAAGCTCCGGCTCCAACCTCCCTCTAGCCTGACCCATCCCAAAGCTCCCCATGGCCCAGCTGCGGCCCCACACCTTTCCTGCCCCTTCCTCCTATGAATACCTTCCGGCCCCACAGCTGTTTGTCCACTTGTCATAAGCATTCACAAAAGATCTGGTAAATGAGCAAATGAGTGCAGAAAATGGAACCTTGCCTTGTCCCCTGAACAGAAGTGACAAAACGTCCTACCCTCCTGACTGGACGGCCCGCCACCCGGAAACCGCCCCCCTCAACCCCTCCTGACCTCCTCCCCCCACCCAGCCCAAACCCTTCCCTCCAGATCTGGGCCACTGCACCTCTTCTGACCTCCCTCCCTGTCCACGGACCCCTCCCTTCTCAGCACATTGGCTTTCTCTCCTGCCAGCATGGAGACACCCCCTTGCCACAGAGGGGCTCATGTGTGGCACAGGGCCAGTTCTGATGGGACCCTGGGCCCTTAAAGCTACTCTGCCTGAGCCCAGCTCCCTGCCCCGGTCTGTGATCCCCTCCACTCCCTTGAGACCCTTCCTCGTCTGTCCCGAAGCCGGGCATGGAGCCAGGCCCAGGAAGCCAGAGGAGCCAGCCTCTCGAGCAGCCACATCAAGGTCAGACAGCCTGGCAGGCGGGTGCCGGCAACCGCGACTCCTCCCAGGCATGCAGTTCTGCAGAAGCAGTAAGTCTGATGCCCCAGAGTCTGGGGACACTGAGCAGAAGCCCTGGCCAAGGAGGCAAAGAGCCTGTCCACACTGCATGGCGCCAGGACAGATCTTGCCAGTCTCCGGGGGCACGTTTGTGTCAGGGGACAGGCACTGGGGCCGAGGACAGAGAATGGGGTGAGCGGGGGGCACATTCAGGTGGAGGGACACGGGTCAAAGGCAGGAATGTCGTGTGTTTGGAGGCCACACGCCGCTCAAGGGTAAAGCCCAGAGGAACTGTCATCGGACACCCATCACTCTTTTCCTCCTCTCCCTTGCATGCCCTGCCCTGCAGCCCGTCTGCAGGCACCCAGGAAGGGGACTCACTTGAGAAAGCAGTGGGCAGCGGAAAGCAGCCAGAGGGGGTCGATGAGGACAGCTCCGCAGACGTGCATGCGCTTGTGCAGCAGGCTGGCCTGCCACGGCCACCGGCCAGCCGCCACATCCCGGCCACCGTAGATCCTCCCAGTCACTTTGGGCCTCCCACACACTGTGGAGACACCCCCCAGCCTGTCCATGATAGAGACAGTGGTGACCCCAAATGATGCGATCACAGAGGCCCTCCTCCTCTTCACAGACATGAAAACTACAGCCAAGGCTCAAGGCGCCTGTCCAAAATCCAGGGGCTGCTGGACCCCGCCTTCCTGACCGCTGCAGAGGACCACAGAGCAGAGCACAGGCGGAACCCTGGAGGAACGAGGGAGGGCCCAGGGTTCGGCTAGAGCAGGGCAAGGGGCACCAGGGGGCCATGGTTGCATCTGCAGGGAAGACAGGCGTCCCTGAACCCACCTTCTGGCGACAGGGCACATCCCAGACGTTTCCTTTGACTAGCACAGTCTACCTCCTCACCTACTCTGCAGACCGGAGAGCTGCAGGTCTCACACGCTACGGGACTTGCTCCAGATCACGTGTCCAGAGGGCTCCTGTGGCCCCTCCACCCCATCCCAGCATCTCAGGGACGGAGGGTCACAGGCAGGAGTCTGGTGCTGCAGGACCCAGGGGAAGCCGCAGCTGCCCTGACTCAGGACGCTCGGTTTCTCGAAGAGGAGGAAGTGGGCTAATGAAGACAGCCCTGGTCCCGGGATTCACACCTGGCGGGCTGGGAGCCGTCTCTTGGGCCCCTCATCCAGCCGCAGTCCTCCCCAGCCCAGCCGCCATGCCAGGGCCAAGCCTGGCACCTGCCCAGTTCCAGGGGGTCTACAGTGGGGCCTATTACCCGCCTGTGTTGGGGTTTGGGGATGGCCTAGGGCAGCCAGTCAGAGGGGGCCGAGAGAAGAGGGGGCGGCTGCCCCCCCAGCCCCTCCCGGAAGCCCCTCCGCCCACACGCCTCAGCCCAACGCACCAGCTTCGGGCGCCAACCGCTGTGCTCCGCCCTCTGGCCGCCCGGGCTCCTCTGAGCCGTCCTCTTCCGGAGCGGGGGCCAGGGCACCGGAGGCCACCGACCAGGACCCTCGCATGCCTGCGGGCGGGAACAGGAGCCAGAGCAGGGCCGCCAGCCAGCCTCGGCCGCGGGGTGTCGGTGCCTCTGTACCCATACCCAGGGCTGCTGACCCCAGTCTGACCCGACCCGACCTGACCCTACGCCCTGACCCCGTGCGGATCCCGGGCCCTGCCCCTGTCCCCACCCTGACGCCCCCTCACACGTCCCAGCACCACCTCCTCCTAACCCTGGGCCCTGAGCCTGCCCAGCCCCCAGCCCAGCCCTGCCCACCCTTGCCCAGCTCTGACCCAGGCCTAGCCTCCTCCCCACACCTGGTCCTGACCCTCAGGGCCTGACCTCCGGCCCAGCTGGTCCCAGCATCACCCAAACTCAGGGCAGTCAAGTGCTCCTCTGAATTCAAGAGAAAAGACAGTAGACTCCACATAGTCAGATGGGAACTGTGTGAGAAGGTGATTCATGGGAGTGGGGATGTGAAGGGTCCACAGGCAGGAAAACATGCTCAGTCTAACTGGTAATCTCGAAAATGAGAGGGAAACATTACAGTCTGTCACTCTGAACCATCTAATTGCAAACATTTCCTGAGATGGATAAAGACCCCTAATCCTTCGTGCGCCATTGATTTCTCTGTAGCTGAAGGGGAACATCCAAATGTCAGATGTGCTCCCTATCGTGTGCTCCTATATAATACCCTGAGTTTATTCATATTTGGAGTGAGAGCCCCTCATTTCACACTTACTTCCTTGGGTGTACAGGGAACTTATTTTATTCACCACCTATAGGGACGAGAGAATAAGGGAATTAGAGTTGCACACTAAAATACACTGAAATACCAATGTTTTGTTGTGTTCTGGAGACAGAGAGAGAGAGAGACTGTGTGAGCAGGGGAGGGAACAAGGCAGAGGGAGAGAGAATATTAAACAGGCTGCCCGCCCAGTGAGCAGCCAGACATGAGACTCAATCTCACCACCCTGGGATCATGACCAGAGCTGAAACCAAGAGTCAGCCCCTTAACCGACTGAACCACCTACGTGCCCCTGAAATACCAGTTAATTTTTTTAATTAAAAAATTTTTTAAACAATTTTATTTATTTAGTTGACAGAAACACAGCTATAGAGGGAGCACAAGCAGACGGAGTGGGAGAGGGAGAAGCAGGCTTCCCACTGAACGGGGAGCCCACTGGGGGGGCATGGGGAGCCCAATGGGGGGCCCAATCCCACGCCTTGGGATCCTGATCTGATCTGAAGGCAGACACCCAATGACCAAGCCACAACGGTGCCCCGAAATACCAGTTTAATAGCCACTATGGTTATTTAATGAAAACAGAAGCACACAGCTTTACTTACTAGTTAAGAACTTATACTTCAATAAATTAAAAAAATCCACTCTTAGGTTTTGGTGAAACTATACTAGTGTTGGGAAACATTTATATTTCATATGGAGCCTGGAAGAATAATTCATGAACCTCGTCGAAGGGAATCTAAGGTCAAGGGTGAAGGTGAGGTGGACCCTGAAGACCATATTAAATGAATCAAGGTTGACATTTCTGTGGAGTATGCAGTTGGATTTGTCCAACAGGCTTTTGGAAGTACCGATTTAGAATTTGGGGAAGTATCTTGGGGTTGGAGATAGAGAGCACTTTAAGGTTCAAGGTGGCAGCTGAGGCCATAAGAGTGGATAAAATCATTGAAAGAAACATGTAGAACAAAATTACAGACCAAAACACAGGAAGGAGACAAATAAGAAGGAGCCAGTAAGAGACTGAAGATTGCATGGGGTGAATGGAAGTCATGGAAACACTAAGTCACATGGCTACAAGATTTCCTGTCCACTTTCAAGCAGCTTTATGGGGATATAACCCATAGACCATAAAATTCATACCAGGGACAATTAACTTCGAGAACGGTGGAACAATCATCAGATTGCCGGCTATCTCTGCTCCCACCGAAGGCTCTTAGACAGCCCCTGATCTGCTTTACATCCTTCTGCAGTTGTGTTCTCCGGACACTGCACATAAATCGAATCCCATACTATGTAGTCTCTCAGGTCTGATTTGTTCACTCAGTGTGACAGCACTCCCGGGGCCTCAGCGGTGAGCTGGCCTCACGCCTACCAGCTCCTTCTCGCTGCCCTACGAGAGGCGAGCCCCCAAACCTGAGGTCGGACCCTGTTCTGCCGGGCAACACTAGCACATTGTTTTGGAGGTTCGTGCATGCTGGGGTGTATACTGGTATTCTGCTCTGGTATGGGGGTACCATGTTTTGATGATCCATTTACAAGTTGATGACATTTGGACTGTTTGTAATTTTTTTTTTTTTAAGAGAGAGAGAGTGCCCACCTGCAGGTGCGTGCAAGCACAGGAAGAGAGAATCCCAAGCAGAATTCCCACCCAGCACAGGGCCCACACCCAGCTCGATCTCACGACCCTGAGATCATGACCAAATCAAGAGTCTAACGCTTAACTGACTGAGCCACCCAGGCGCCCCTGTTTGCAGTTTGGGGATATTACAAACAATGCTGCTGTGAGTATTCACGCGTTGGTCTTCATGTGGACAGCTGTTTTCATTTTACCTGGGTAGATTCCTGGAAAGGAATGAAAGTGCTGGGTCATACGTAAGTTTATCTTCAAGGTTGTATAAGCTGACAAGTGGCTTTCCAAAGAGTCTGCATCATTTCACATTCCTGCTCCCACGTAGAAAGCTTCTGGTATATTCCATGGGCTTGCCAACACTTGTGTTTTTATTATAGTCCTCCTAAGGGTGTGAGGTGCTCTCTTCCTATAGTTTTAACGTTCCTTTTTTTTTAAGATTTTATTTATTTATTTGACAGAGATCACAAGTAAGCAAAGAGGCAGGCAGAGAGAGAGGAGGAAGCAGGCTCCCCATTGAGCAAAGAGCCCAATGCAGGGCTCGATCCCAGGACCCTGGGATCATGACCTGAGCTGAAGGCAGAGGCTTTAACCCACTGAGCCACCCAGGCGCCCCTCTCTTCCTATAGTTTTAATCAGCTTTCCCCTAACGACCAATGGGTTCGAATGTGTTTGCATGTGTTTCATTGCCTCTCACATATTTTCTTTAGTAAAAATGCCCATTCAAATCTTTTGCTTATTTCAGAAAGTGTTTTGTCTTTTTACTGAGGTGTTATCTATGATCTTTACCAGGTATGCAATATACGAGTATTTTCTCCAAGTCTCTGGCTTGTCTTCTCACACTTTCCACAGTGGCTTTTGAAGAGCAAACGTTTTTAATTTTGCTGATGTTTAGTAAGTTTGGTTTTTCTATGGATCCTGCTTTTGGTGTCATAGCTAAGAGATCATAAAGGCCTTCTGCCGTTTTCCTTGAAAAATTACATTCAGGTTGATTTTTAGTTCATGGTTGTTAGTGTGATGTAAGCTTTTCTGTTTATTGGGTTTATGGATTTTCTTATGACTCATCCATTTGTCCCAGCACCATTTCTCAGTTAAAAAAAAAAATTAGACTTTCCCGCATTGAATTGTATTGGGAGCTTTTTTGAAAATCAATTTATAATAAAAGGTAAGATTTTCTTTCTTGTGCACATTATTTCAATGTGCCATTGTCCTACATGCCGGACTTCCATTGTCTGGGCTATATGTGTTGTTGCAAATTTTGAACGAGGGAGATCAAGGTTTCCAGATTCGTTATTTTTCCAAACTACTTAGGCTATTTCAGGCCTTCAACATTCCCATATATATTATAGGATTAGCTGGTCAATTTATATCTCCAAAAAATTTGCTGGGATTTCCACAGGGACCGCATTAAATTTTACAGGGAAGTTGACAGTTGCTTTCTTGATAATATGACATCTCCCAATCCATGAAAAGAAATCTTTCTTGATTTAGATCTTTAACTTTTCTCAGCAATATTTTATAGTTTTCAGTGTACAGATCTTGTACATCTTTGTCAAATTTATATCTAAGTATTTTCCATACTACTATGAATGAAATTATTTTGTTAATTTCTTTTCATATTTCCATAGCTCATGTACAGAAGTGCCATTGACTTTTGTAAGAAATGTTGCTTCTTTGGATCTTCAACCTTTATTAATTCTAGTCTCTTTTATTTTGTTTTGGTGGGTTCATTGGAATTTTCTACATAGAGGGTCGTGTCCTCTGCAAATAAAAGTTCTACTTATTCCATTCAAAGTTGGGTTACTCTAATTTCTTCTTTCTTTCCTTCTTCCTTTTAGAGACCATATTTATAAGGACTTTGCTTTTCGACTATGGTCCATACATCTCTACGTTTATATTGGAGTGTTTGACTATTGCCAGTTAGGTGATTATTGATATGGCTGCAACCGCATTTTCCAGTTTTCTCCTTGTTTTCTGTGTGTCTCTTACCTTTTCCCCACTTAACTTGTCTACTTCTTTCTTCTCCACATTTTTTATTGTGCCATCTAATTCCTGTTAATTCTCTAACTATATTTTTAGTGACTTTCATAGTGACCACTGAATTTGTTGGGGTCCTCCAGAGAAACAGAAGGAATCAGGGGAGAGAAAGACAGAGAGAGACAGAGATTGATCAGTTATGAGGGATTGACTCACATGATTACGGAGGCTGAGAAGCCCCACAATCTGCCACCTGCACAGTGGACCCAGGAAAGTGAGTGATGTGATCCTCGTCTGAGTTCAGAGCAGGAGAAGGATTTCTTGTTGCTGGCATGAATATGGTGGGGCAATGTGGCAAGGGATGTGGTGGTCTCGTGCAGTGAGAGTGGCCCTCCACGATGCCAGGAGGAAACCAGGACCTCAGACCTTCAGCTGCATGGAACTGAATTGTGCTGAAAGCAAGAACAAGCTTGGGCGTGGATTTTCTACCCAGAGCCTCCCAATGAGAATGCAATCCTGTAGAAAGCTGCACGTCAGCCTCAGAGGACCCTGGGTGGTGAATCTCCTGTGATTTCTTCCAGTTCTCTGCTGCCCCACACATGCCTCTATTCCTCCCATGTCCCATGTGTGCCCATACATGTCACAACACTTCCAGACAGTGCTGGGGTTCCTTTGAGCACCTCCATCCCCCTGATGCTGTTGGGGGCTCCTCTGAGCCCATCCCTGACCACCCCATTGCTGCTGGGCCTCCTCCAAGCCCCCATCCACCCTGACATATCTGGGGCTCCATGGGTCCTGCAACTTCTCCAAGGACCCTGTTCCTCGACACAACTGTTTGCTTGTAGGTTGTTATTGACCCCAAATCCCTGGGGATCTTCCCATGCCCTCTGTGCCCCCAGAAACTACTGTGACTCTTTACAAGCTGCTGGTGCCCCCCATACCCCCGTGACCACTTCCAAGTTCTCTCTGTGCTCCTAGATACCACTGTGACTCCCTTTCAGTCTCCTGTGACCCAATGGTCCATGTCTCCTGCAACTAGAGACACTGCCACCATCTCCACTTAATAAGAGGGAAGAGCCACCTGCCCAGGTACTGCTGGCTCTGGTATTGGGGTCCTTGTGCCCCACTGACCTAGGCTTTCTTGGCCTGGGGTCAGCCTGGGGTGGAAGCCTGGGGTCTTGTCTGAGTGAGTCTTCCCTGTCCTGCACATGGCTTCCCAAGTTCCCCTGGGAGAGTAGACAAGCTACTTTCAAAAGTCCTAATTTCCCCAAGTCTCACCCTCAGCTTATCTCCTGGGCTTGGAATGGTCTGTTTTATGTCCGTACAGAATCTCCTAAGTCAGGTGTCTGTTGGTTCAGAGTGGTCTTGTAGTTTATAGGCAGTGCCTGGTCATTTTCCCATGTGTCTGAGCTGTACAAACAGACAGGAGTTTCTGGACTCAGGCCTTCGGGAAACCTCAGACAGGTTAGAATGATGGCACACAATTATTTGTAAGTGAGGTCAGCTCTGCTCCCTCACACTGGAGGAGGGGAACCAGGAACCAAGCTGATGCTGGCCAGAAACTGAGACCATGGCCATGCTGGGGCATGGGGGGTGGGAGGAGTGGATAAGGGCCAGTAACAACACCACAAAATTTTCTTATTTCTTTGATCAGGCATGGGCTGGTCACTAGAAACTTTTGACTATTTTCCGGAGCTCCTACAAAGTTGGTTCAGAAATTTCTGGTGAGGGGGTTGTTTTGTTTCTTTTGACATTTTTTTTTTAAGATTTTATTTATTTATTTGACAGACAGAGATCACAAGCAGGCAGAGAGGGAGGCAGAGAGAGAGAGAGGAGAAAGCAGGCTTCCTGCTGAGCAGAGAGCCCGATGTGGGACTCGATCCCAGGACCCCGAGATCATGACCTGAGCTGAAGGCAGAGGCTTAACCCACTGAGCCACCCAGGCATCCCTCTTTTGACATTTCTGTGGGGAAACAAGATCTTGGTCAGTCCTAGTCCACAATTTTACTGATCATCCTTCCTTGCACTTTGATATAAGTTTTAGTATAAGTTTGGAGGCACCTGGTTGGCTCAGTCAGTGAAGCGACTGCCTTTGGCTCAGTTCATGAACTCGGGGTCCTGGGATCGAGCCCTGTGTCAGACTCCCTGCTCAGGGGAAATCTGCTTCTCCCTCTCCCTCTGATCCTCCTTCAGCATGTGCTCTCTTTCTGTGTCTCAAATAAATAATAATAATAATAAAGAATGTTTGTTGATTTTTTTTGAAATTTTAATAGTTTATTAAAAAAACTTTTTTTTTTAATTTAAAAATTTTTAAATAAACATATAATGTATTATTAGCCCCAGGGGTACAGGTCTGTGAATTGCCAGGTTTAAACACTTCACAGCACTCACCATAGCACATACCCTCCCTAATGTCCATAACCCACCACCCTCTCCATACCCCCCTCCCCCCAGCCACCCTCAGTTTGTTTTGTAACATTAAGAGACTCTTATGGTTTGTCTCCCTCCCGAGCCCATCTTGTTTCATTTATTCTTTTCCTATGCCCCAAACCCCCCACGTTGCATCTCCACTTCCTCATATCAGGGAGATCATATAATTGTCTTTCTCCAATTGGCTTATTTCACTAAGCATAATACCCTCTAGTTCCATCCACGTCATCACAAATGGCAAGATTTCATTTCTTTTGACGGCTGCATAGTATTCATTGTATGTATATACACCACATCTTCTTTATCCATTCATCTGTTAATGGACATATAGGTTCTTTCTATAGTCTGGCTATTGTGGACATTGGTGCTATAAAGATTCGGGTGCACGTGCCCCTTCGGATCACTACATTTGTATCTTTAGGGTAAATACTCAGTAGTGCCATTGCTGGGTTGTAAGGTAGCTCTATTTTCAACTTTTTGAGGAACCTTGGTGCTGTTTTCCAGAGTGGTTGTACCAGCTGGCATTCCCACCAACAATGTAGGAGGGTTCCCCTTTCTCTGCATCCTCGCCAGCATCTGTCATTTCCTAACTTGTTATTTTTAGCCATTCTGACTGGTGTGAGGTGGTATCTCATTGTGGTTTTGATTGGTATTTCCCTAATGCCGAGTGATGTGGAGCACTTTTTCATGTGTCTGTTGGCCATCTGGATGTCTTCTTTGCAGAAATGTCTGTTCACGTCCTCTGCCAATTTCCTGATTGGATTATTTGTTCTTTGGGTGTTGAGTTTGCTAAGCTATTTATAGATGGTGGATACTAGCCCTTTATCTGATATGTCGTTTGCGAATATCTAATCCCATTCTGTCAGTAGTCTTTTGGTTTTGTTAAATGTTTCCTTTGCTGTGCAAAAGCTTTTGATTTTGATGAAATCCCACTAGTTAATTTCTGCCTTTGCTTCCCTTGCCTTTGGCGATGTTCCTAGGAAGAAGTTGCTGCAGCTGAGGTCGAAGAGGTTGCTGCCTGTGTTCTCCTCAAGGATTTTGATGGATTCCTTTCTCACATTGAGGTCCTTCATCCATTTTGAGTCCATTTTCATCTGTGGTGTAAGGAAATGGTCCAATTTCATTTTTCTGCATGTAGCTGTCCAATTTTCCCAACACCATTTGTTGAAGAGGCTGTCATTTTTCCACTGGACATTCTTTCCTGCTTTGTCAAAGATTAGTTGACCATAGAGTTGAGGGTCTATTTCTGGGCTCTCCATTCTGTTCCATTGATCTATGTGTCTGTTTTTGTGCCAGTACCATGCTGTCTTCATGATGACAGCTTTGTAATAGAGCTTGAAGTCCGGAATTGTGATGCCACCAACTTTGGCTTTCTTTTTCAATATTCCTTTGGCTATTCGAGGTCTTTTCTGGTTCTATATAAATTTTAGGATTATTTGTTCCATTTCTTTGAAAAAAATGGATGGGATTTTGACAGGGATTGCATTAAATGTGTAGATTTCTTTAGGTAGCATAGACATTTTCACAATATTTGTTCTTCCAATCCAGGAGCATGGAACATTTTTTCCATTTCTTTGTGACTTCCTTAATTTGTTTCATGAGTACTTTACAGTTTTCTGAGTATAGATACTTTGTCTCCTTGGCTAGGTTTATTCCTAGGTATCTTATGATTTTGGGTGCAATTGTAAATGGGACTGACTCCTTAGTTTCTCTTTTTTCTGACTTGTTGTTGGTGTAAAAAAAAATGCAACTGATTTCTGTGCATTGATTTTATATCCTGACACTTTACTGAATTCCTGTATAAGTTCTAGCAGATTTGGAGTGGAGTCATTTGGGTTTTCCACATATAGTATCATATCATCTGCAAAGAGTGACAGTTTGACTTCTTCTCTGCCTATTTGCATGCCTTTAATTTCTTTTTGTTGTCTGATTGCCGAGGCTAGGACTTCTAGTATTATGTTGAATAGCAGTGGTGATGATGGACATCCCTGCCGTGTTCCTGACCTTAGTGGAAAAGCTCTCAGTTTTTCTCCATTGAGAATGATATTTGCAGTGGGTTTTTCATAGATGGCTTTGATAATATTGAGGTATGTGCCCTCTATCCCTACACTTTGAAGAGTTTTGATCAGGAAGGGATGCTGTACTTTGTCAAATGCTTTTTCAGCATCTATGGAGAGTGTCATATGGTTCTTGTTCTTTCTTTTATTAATGTGTTGTATCACATTGATTGATTTGTGGATGTTGAACCAACCTTGCATCCCTGGAATAAATCCCACTTGGTCGCGGTGAATAATCCTTTGAATGTACTGTTGGATCCTATTGGCTCGTATTTTGGTGAAAATTTTTCGTCTGTGTTTATCAAGGATATTGGTCTGTAATTCTCTTTTTTGATGGGATCTTGTCTGGTTTTGGGATCAAGGTGATGCTGGCCTCATAAAATGAGTTTGGAAGTTCTCCTTCCATTTCTATTTTTTGGAATAGTTTCAGGAGAATAGGAATTAATTCTTCTTTAAATGTTTGGTAGAATTCCCCTGGGAAGCCGTCTGGCCCTGGGCTTTTGTTTGTTTGGAGATTTTTGATGACTGTTTCAATCTCCTTACTGGTTATGGGTCTGTTCAGGTTTTCTATTTCTTCCTGGTTCAGTTGGGTAGTTTATATGTCTGTAGGAATGCATCCACTTCTTCCAGATTGTCAAATTTTTTGGCATAGAGTTGCTTATAGTATGTTCTTATAATTGTTTGTATTTCTTTGGTGTTGGTTGTGATCTCTCCTCCTTCATTCATGATTTTATTTATTTGGGTCTTTTTTCTTTTTGATAAGTCTGGCCAGGGGTTTATCAATCTTATTAATTCTTTCCAAGAACCAGCTCCTAGTTTCGTTGATTTGTTCTATTGGTTTTTTGGTTTCTATTTCATTGATTTCTGCTCTGATCTTTATTATTTCTCTTCTCCTGCTTAGGCTTTCTTTGTTAAGTTTGTTGATTTTAACCAAAGAAAAGTTCTCCTGGGAACTGATGGGAATTGCATTTTAAGCCTATAAATCAATTTCAGAGGAACTAACATTTTCCTGCAACGGCTCTTCAAATCCATGAAAGCAATACCTCTCTGCACTTACTTACTCTTGCTCGTTTTCATTAGTTCTACAAGTTTCATTTCTGGGTCCTCTACATTTCTTAAAAGATTTATACCAAACATCTCATTTTGGAGGGAACTATGGTATAGGTTTTTAATTTTGGTTTCCAATTGTTTGTTGCTAGTCTATGGTAATATGATCAGCTGCATATTACACTAATCTTTTATTCTGAGACTTTGCTAAAGTAATCTATTATAATTTATTTTGAGTTTTCTCATAGAGAGTCCTGAGAATCTTCAATGTAGACAGTTATATCGTCTGCAAATAATAACAGGAATAATTCATCTTTTCCAGACCATATGTCTGTATTTCCATATCTTCCTAAACCACACTAACTAGAACCTACAATAATAAGTTGAAAATGGGATGAGAGAAGATATTCTTGCCTTGTTTTTGAACTCACAGGAAAAGCTTTATCCTTGTTCTCCTCCTCCTCCTCCTCCTCCTCTTCTTCTTCTGATTAGTAGTAGTAGTAGTAGTAGTAGTAGTATGATGTGTTGGTCACCACACAGTACATCATTAATTTTTTTAAGGTTTTTATTTATTTATTTATTTATTTGCAGAGTGAGATTACAAGTAGGCAGAGAGCAGGCGGTGGGAGGGGGGCGGAAGCAGGCTCCCCGCTGAGCAGGGAGCCCAATGCAGGGCTCAATCTCAGGACCCTGGGATCATGACCCAAGCCAAAGGCAGAGGTTTAACCCACTGAGCCACCCACATGCCCCAACATCATCATTAGTTTTTGATGTAGTGTTCCATGATTCATTGTATCCACATAACACCTAGCGCTCCATGCAATACGAGCTTTCCTTAATACCCACCACTGGGCCAACCCATCCCCCCACCCCCCTCCCCTCTAAAACCCTCAGTGTGTTCCTCAGAGTCTATAGTCTCTCATAGTTCGTCTCTGCCTCTGATATCCCCCCTTCATTTTTCCCTTCCTTCTCCTAATGTCCTCCATGTTATTCCTTATGTTGCACAAATAAGTGGAACTATATGATAATTGACTTTCTCCACTTCACTTATTTCGCTCAACATAACATCTTCCAGTTCCATCCATGTTGATGCAAAAGTTGGATACTCATCCTTCTTAATAGCTGAGTAATATTCCATTGTCTATATGGACCATATCTTTTTTATCCATTCATCTGTTGAAGGGTATCTCGGCTCTTTCCAGTCTGGCTGTTGTGGACACTGCTGCTATGAACATTGGGCATGTGGCACATCTTTTCATTACATCTGTATCTTTGGGGTAAATACCCAGGAGTGCAATTGCTGCATCCTATGATAGCTCTATTTTTTAACTTTTGAGACGCATTTACACTGTTTTCCAAAATGGCTGGTAGGAGGGTAGGGTAGGAGGGTAGGAGGGTTCCCCTTTCTCCACAACCTCTCCAACACTTGTTCTTTCTTGCCGTGTTAATTTTTGCCATTCTAACTGGTATAAGGTGGTATCTCACTGTGATTTGGATTTGACTTTCCCTGATGGTTAACGATGTTGAATATTTTTTCATGTGTCTGTTGGCCCTTTGTATGTCTTCTTTGGAGAAGTGTCTGTTTATGTCTTCTGCTCATTTTTTGATGTGATTGTTTTTTGGATGTTGAGTTTGAGGAGTTCTTTATAGATCTTGGCTATCAGCTCTTTGTCTAGAGTGTCATTTGCAAATATCTTCTCCCATTCTGTGGGTTGCCTCTTTGTTTTGTTGATTATTTCCTTTGTTGTGCAGAAGCTTTTTATCGTGATGAAGTCCCAGAAGTTCATTTTCCCTTTTGTTTCCCCTGTCTTTGGACACATGGTTTGAAAGAAGTTACAGTGGCCAATGTCGAAGAGGTTACTGCCTATGTTCTCCTCTAGGATGGTGATGGATTCCTGTCTCATATTGAAGTCTTTCATCCATTTAGAGTTTATCGTTGTGTATGGTGTAAGAGAATGGTTGATTTTCATTCTTCTGTATATAGCTGTCCAATTTTCCCATTATTTATTCCCACCATTTATTGAAGAGACTATCTTTTTTCCATTGGGTATTTTTTCCTGCTTTGTGGAAGATTATTTGACCATAGAGTTGTGGGTCCATATCTGGCTCTCTATTCTGTTCCATTGGTCTACGTGTCTGTTTTTGTGCCAGTACCATGCTGTCTTGGTGATCACAGTTCTGTAATATAGCTTGAAATCAGTCAATGTGATGCCCCCAGCTTTGTTTTTCTTTTTCAACTTTTCTTTTTCAAAAGCAGAAGGCTTTTGCACTCCAACAATACAGGATCCTGGAGTCTCCCTCCCCCTTCTGTTTATCTTTTTTTTTTTAATTTCTTTTCAGCGTAACAGAATTCATTGTTTTTGCACCATACCCAGTGCTCCGTGCAATGCGTGCCCTCCATAATACCCCCACTTGGCTACAGAAAGGGAAATTAGAGAATCGATTCCACTTACTATAGCACTAGGAACCATAAGATACCTGGGAATAAACCTAACCAAAGAGGTAAAGGATCTATACTCGAGAAACCACAGAACACTCATGAAAGAAATTGAAGAAGACACAAAAAGATGGAAGACCATTCCGTGCTCTTGGATCGGAAGAATAAACATTGTTAAAATGTCTATACTGCCTAGAGCAACCTATACTTTTAGTGCCGTTCCGATCAAAATTCCACCGGTATTTTTCAAAGAGCTGGAGCAAATAATCCTAAAATTTGTGTGGAATCAGAAGAGACCCCAAATCACTAAGGAAATGTTGAAAAACAAAAATAAAACTGGTGGCATCACGTTACCTGATTTCAAGCTTTACTACAAAGCTGTGGTCACCAAGACAACATGGTACTTGCATAAAAACAGACACATAGACTACTGGAACAGAGTAGAGAGCCCAGATATGGACCCACAACCCTATGGTCAAATAATCCTCAACAAAGCAGGAAAAAATATACAGTGGAAAAAAGACAGTCTCTTCAATAAATGGTGCTGGGAAAATTGGACAGCTATATGTAGAAGAATGAAACTCGAACATTCTCTTACACTGTAAACAAAGATAAACTCGAAATGGATAAAAGACCTCAATGTGAGACAGGAATCCATCAGAATCCTAGAGGAGAACATAGGCGGTAACCTCTTCTGTTTATCTTTTGATATCTGCCCATAGAATGATGGCTCCCCGCTTCATACCTCAAGACTAACCACCTGAGATATTCTGTTTATGGAGATCCAGATGTACCTCTTTACATCACAGGCTGATTTTGTGGGTGTTCAGAATGGTCTGGTAGACATCCAGCTCAATTCAAGGACCAGTTGAAACAGGGTCCCCTACTCCTCCACCATCTTTGACCCTGTCAAGGAGTGCACTTGTGATCCTCACTTTTATCTATATATAACTTAGAGTTTAAACTTTGGACATATTAGATTACAATGCAATTATATTTTTTCAGTTAACCTTATATGACTTATTCAAATATCATTGGCGAAAACACTTTTAACATCAATTTTTTCTAGAAATTCTCAATATTTTGCACCTTCAGAGTAACCAACAGGAGAATGCCCATAAAATATGAAGCCCAGATACAGGACACACATTTATCAGAGTACCCAGAGACTGGAACAGTACAATATCTTCTGCTCTCTGAGACAGCACTAGGGATCCTGCAAAGCCAGTGTCCAGGTAATAATAGGGAGGGAAGAATGGGGTCTGATCTTAATCCACCTCCTAGTTCTGAAGATACCACCATACTTTCACTGTCACTGGTTGATCTGTTTGTATATACTTCTGAGACTATCTTGGCACAATGCCTAGAATCCACATTGGATTGAAAGGTACAGGAAAAATTTTCCATGAACTAGATTTCCATTTATATATTTTTAGGAGTCTTATAAGCTACAAAAACCTTAGGAATCCCTCTGCAATTTATGTTTGTGGGTGGAACACATCTCTACGTACAATGTCCAGACACGTTGTACACTTTCACACAACACGCATCCCTGAAACAGGATCCTCAGAATGAACCAACACAAAGTACATTCCAAACACAGACGATAGAATGAGAGTGGGATCTGACTTTCAGAGACCCGGGGAGGATGGCAGAGGAACCCTCAGACAGCACAGCGTAACCACAAGGTATTTTACGAAAATGAGCACCAAGGGCCCTGGTGTGCACAGGCATACCAGAGGGAACAGGCCCTCAGAACTCAGGGAGTCATGTCTGGGGCCTTTCCAGTGGATGTGCTGGGTGGTGGGGGCCCCTGCCAGCTTGTCTGGAGGAGGGTCCCACCAACAAATACGCCAGGGGGCCGACAAGTGGCGACTATCCAAGCCCAGACTCTCCAGAGCAGACACTTGAGCAG
>NW_019154117.1:2760116-2819754 GCF_002288905.1 Enhydra lutris kenyoni | reverse complement strand
GTGGCGACTATCCAAGCCCAGACTCTCCAGAGCAGACACTTGAGCAGGAATGGCTCCAGCTCGCCCCACTGTCTGTCTGAACACGCAGCCCCCACACCATCCTTCTTGGCCAGAGCCTCTATGACACCTGCGTCCAGGGACAGTGGATGATGAATGGAGGCGTGGACACAGGCAGAGCCTGCCCGTGACCAGCCGCTGGGCGAGCGCCATGTGTGGGGGCACTGGGGCGCCCTGGCCAGGATCCCACAAGCTGGCTGCTCTCCTCTGGCCGCCCAGCGCACCGTGGCCCGTGGGACACACGCATCTCTGAATGAAGAACAAACATGCAGGCACGGAAGGGTGGCCACGGGAGCCCGAGCTTCCCGGGTGCCCTCAGGAGGCACAGCATTGTGATCAGTGGTGACAGGAATGCTCCTCTATCCAAGGGATTCCCCAGAACTCCAGGACCCATTGCTGGATCTTGTCCTAGGGGAGCAGGAGGAGGCTCTGCAGCCAAACCCGCAAGGCCGACTGACAGGGCCACCCCGGTCCCCAGACTGCCCGGAGCCCACGGTGCTCTCGGGAAAGCGTGAGCCTGGCTTCCTGCAGGCTCTCTGGAGACCCAGCGAGCTGACCGGGACCTGCCCCGCTGGGTGGTGCAGAGCACAGCTGGGCCTGCTCTGGGTGAGCACCGGGACTTCCCCAGGGGCCCGGATGACCTGGTCCTCACCGCAGATTCGTCCTCACTTCCTGGGAGCTCCCTCCTGATTTGGCCCTGCCACACCGTCCCCGCAAGCTGTCACCTCTCCTAAGTGTTTCTGTGGCGAGGAAGGTTGGCCGCCATAAAAATCTGAAACGTTTCTCCACTTAATTTCCTTCCCGCTGCACAGACCTTCTGTTTTCCAAGGAAAAGAGGCCCATCTTCGCGGATGCCGTTAGCATCCAGCGCCCGCTAGGCGCACACCATGGACAGGGACACGGCGGGGTGACAGGCACGGGGGCGGCCTCTGTTTGGGTCTGGTTGGGCCCCTGAGCCCCTTCCTCTCTGTGAGGCCCAGCTGGACAGGGAGGGGCAGCCGCTGGGGAGTGCGACCAAGAGGAAACCTCTGCTTCAGGAAGGGGCAGGAGGGTGGGGAGCACTCCAGAGCCGCCTGCCTGGAGAGGGAGGAGCCCCTGTGGGGTGGCCTGCGGATTCTCTACAGCGGGATGAGGACGCCGGCATGAGTTCCTTTCTGCACCAAACTCTTTGCTGGGGTCGGGAGGAGGGAAGCAGAGGGCCAGGTGTCCCTTGGCCCTGGATGGCCTTGGCCCCATCCTGCTTGCGGGAACAGCACATCTGGGAGTGCTGAGTGCTGTAGGGGCCTCACCAAACCCGGAAAAGGCACCGGAATCTAGGACCTGGAGAGGAGGCCTTGGCTGGGAAGGAGGCGGGTGAGGGCCTGAGTGCTGGCTCCTGGGATCAGAGCATCTGGGTGGGACAGGGGTAGGGGCTGGAAGGGACCAGCACTCCCAGTGAGGGGAGGTGGGCGGACTGGGAGGTGCAGGGCAGTTGTGGGGGGCAGCAGGGTCACCTCCCTGCATGGTTGGAGAAGATGGCCCTGTCCAGAAATCCCGCCACGGGACTTGCCGCCTGCGCCACAGCTGTGGTTCCTGCGTGCACACCGTGGCCAGTGCCCCCATCTGCCCTCATCCATGCCCCGTGTCTGTCCTCACTGGGATTGGGAGGATCCCCCACTGGCCCTCCTATTTCGGTGATCCCACTGGGACCAGAAGACACTCCTGCTACCACGAGCCCGAGGCCCAGAGCCCATCTCCTCAGGCCCCGCACAGGGAGCCCTGCAGGAGCTGAGGACCACCCGCCCAGTCGGACCCGTGGCGGAAGCTTCGGGGACGCAGAGGGAGCTCCGGAAGATGGGGCTGTCTGCGGACTTCATTCTCAAAAACGGTCGTGGTGCAGAGGGCTCCCTATCCCTGGACCTTCAGGGGTCCGGATGGTGACGGGAGCCCCAGGAAGCCCCTCTCAGGCCCTTCCATCCCGTGGGGAACCCTCTCCCGGCGGCAGCCCACACGCCAGTAGGAAGACAGTGGCCCAGAGCGTTAACCACAAAACTAACTTTATTCCCCATTTACACACGGTGCCCCAGTGGGCTGCTGCCACCCCGCCCCCACGGTCATGACCTCCCTCCCTCCCTCCCTCCCTCCCGACCTCCCTCCCTCCCTCCGTCCCGACCTCCCTCCCGACCTCCCTCCCTCCCACCTGACCTCCCACAACCAGGATCAGCACCAGGACGAGAAGGACCCCCTAGGCTCCTTGGGGGGGCCCCGGGGTGTGCCGGCCCTGGAGGGCAGGCCCACTTCTCCCTACTGGCTGCAGTGACGCTTCCTTCTCCTCCCTGTGACCAAGGAGTCACACCTTCTCTTTGCAGGCTGTGAGGGGTGAACCAGCCCCACAGCCAAGGCCGGCCTCCCAGACACCCTGAGGTTGGCCCCAGGCAGGGGCGTCTTCGCCACAGAGGCAGGACCCTCACACAGAGCCCGCTTCCTGGACTTTGTAGCTGGGGGGGTGGCCGGGCCGAGGCCTATTCTCCGAGGAGAGGGGGTCCGTGGAGCCCCCCGTGGCCCCCAACCGCCAGGGCTGGGGATGACTGAGGCAGGAGCGGGACTCTGGGAGAGCCCCCAGGGCAGCAGGCTGTGCTGAGAGGCCAGGAGGAAGGCCAGGCTGGGGAGCTCCTCCTCGTCCTCACTGGACCCATCTGCCAGCCCTCGAGTGTCCCTAGCAGGAGGGGCCTCTCTGAGAACCGGGGCACCCCTGGGGCCCAGTCCAGGGTAGGCGCACCTTTGACCCTGGGGAGGGGAGGGGACCCGTCTGGCCCGGGGTGCAGGGGACGCCTGTCGTCCGGGAGAGAGAGCAAAGGCTCTGGGCCCCGACAGGCGTGTCTGTGCTCGGCCGTGCCTCTGAAGGTCCTGGCCGTCAGTGTCTGCTGGGCAGGCTTTGTCGCTGACCCCCAGCCCCTTCCCGGGACCGGTCTCGTGCTCAGGAGTGGGGCCCGACCGGGCTGCGCAGAGGCGTGGGGGTGCCTGCACACCCTCCTCCGTATTCAAGGCCATCAGTCGTTTCTCCACCAGCTGAGGAAGGAGGTGACAGTGAGTGGCCAGCCTAGGCCAGTGAGATGGGGGGTGGGACGGTGGCACGGGGAGAGGAAGGGAGGGTGACCCACGAGGCTGTGGCTCTGCTGTCATCCCCCTGAGTTCCTCCCTCCCTCCCTCCCTCCCCAGGCTCCCCATCTTCCACTTCCCATTCTCGCCTCTGTGCCCACCCGACGCTGGCCTCCCCAGTGCTGTGATTCGCAAGAAGCAAAGGGGGGACAGAGTCACGTGGGTCTTTGTTTTGGAGACCCTCCTCGGGCTCACCTGGGACCCCACTCCCTCCCCTGCATCGCCTGGGTCCCCTCCATCCCCCAGCTTGCCTGGGACCCGTCCTTCCCGTGGCTCACCTCTGCAAGGCTGAGTCCTTCCTCCTGCTCCAGTTTCTCAGCCAGGGCCAGGAGGTCCAGCTGTGGTTCCGAGGACAGCAGTTCCGCCAGGAAGCAGGGGTGGATGACTGCCTCCACCTGGGACAGAGGAAAGAGGCTGGGGCCATACTTGGCAGGGAGCCCCCTGTGAGCCAGGAGGGTCTGCAGGAAATGTGGGAAAGTGAAGACTCACCCATCCTTCTCCAGATGGTGGGAGAAGTTTTAACATTACAGTCACTGGCCCCACTGTCTCTCTCTCTCTCTCTCTCTCTCTCTCACACACACACACACACACACGCATGCACATGTGCAGACACACAGACATTCACACATATGTGTACACAGACAAAACCTGGGCATGCACACACACACACACACACACAAACACCCCCAAAACATACGTGCACTCTCAGAGACACAAAGGACATACCCCTAGGCAGACGCACACGTGAGCAGACACACAGGACCACATGCAGACATACACAAAGACATCCACACAAGGCACAAATACACACACACATGCCTCTACGCACACAGACACGGGTATGCACAGGTACAAACACGTACACACAAACACGATGCTTGGGCATGTGTGCACACACATGTCCATGTGCGTACGCACGCCTGCACGCACAGAAGTATACAGACATGCCTGCATGCACACGGGCAAATACACAAGTATGCACGCACACATGCACACACAGCCCAGGAACAAGGAAAGAGCTTAATGCCAAAGGCCTGAGCTCAGCCCCGATCTGGGCGTCGGAGTGCCAATCCCTGGAATCTTCCAGACACCAGGCTGCGGGCCAGCGCACCTTGGTGACGAAGTCTTCCTGGGAACACAGCTCGTCAATGTAGCTCAGGAGACCCGGGTCCGGGTAGGTCGCGGCCTCATCCTGCTGTGGCTCCTTTCCATCCTCTCCCCATTCACCTGCCGGGCCCCCCCGGGGCCGAGTGGCCAGGCCCCAGCAGCCCCTCCATGATGTCCACGTACTCTCTCACAGCCTCTGGAGGGATCTCCTTGGGCGCCTTGCTCTCCGGGCGCCGCGGGGGTCTGCGTGGCTGCTGGCGGGAGGGCTGGGCCCTGGAACCCGCCTTCCTGGGAACGCACGCTGAGGCAGAGCGGGGAGGAGGGAGGAGGCGTGAGGGGCTCCGGCAGAGCATCGGGAGGGCAGAGTTTGGGGGACACTGATGTCCCTGGGGGCTGGGTCAGGGCCACCGGAAGCTGTGGGCACCGTGGGACTGGCAGAGCGGGGAGGAGGAGCGTCTCACAGCCAGCCACGTGAGCAAGGGCGGACCCACCGATCCTCCAGGGGTCTCCCCACAGCCCACTTCCCAGGCAGACTTTGTGCCGGGTCCTCTGACAGGCGTGGGGAGAGGAGTCAAGAAATTCACTAGGTCAATACCCGTCCTGACAAAGGGCAGCTGAGACCCCCGGCTGCTCTGGTCAAAGACCAGACAATGTCCCCTTGTGGGAGCAGACACGACACAGGGACAGTGGCCTTCCCTCGGCCCCCACTGCCACGGTCCACCAGCTGTCACGGGAACGCGGGGGCCTTACCTGGCTGCGGGCCCGCTTCCGCGGCTGGGGGCCCCCGCCGTTCAGGCTTCGGGGGCGCTGGGGGAGGCAGGCCCTGGGCCACCTTCACCCACTGTAACTTCTGCATCTGCATCTCCTCCTCCATCTCGAACTCCATGAACCTGGGGGTGAGGAGGCCCAGGCCACACTGAGGAGGGGGCCCGGCCCTGGAGCCAGCAAGGCCAGCAGCAGGTTGAGGGACCGGGAGAGGCGGGGCCTTGGAGGGACGGCCGTGGCCCCGGCCACCAAGGAGGCAGCAGGCGGGCTGTCCGGCGCATCGCCTCCACAACCCCCTCGGAGGGAGTCCGACCCCAGGCGAGGCGGCCTCAGGTTCCCCGACCCCGTCCTGAGACCTTCTGGTGGAGGCAGCCGTGGGTCCAGAGCAAGGGAGGGTGGAACCGCCAGGGAGGCGGGGAGGGCGGCCCTCTGGGACAAGCGAGCATCGGCACAGCCAGACCCTGCCCCCGGCCCACTCGCCCAGCAGCCCCGGGCCAGAGACCCTGACTCACTTTCCCGCCATCTCGTAGTAGATCAAGCGGTCAAAGTTG
The DNA here is from genome assembly GCF_002288905.1 of Enhydra lutris kenyoni. NCBI lineage: Eukaryota > Metazoa > Chordata > Mammalia > Carnivora > Mustelidae > Enhydra > Enhydra lutris. Next base: position 2,814,136 of record NW_019154117.1, on the reverse strand, counting down.
CTTCTGCTCTGCCACTCCTGCACGGCCCGCCACACTCCCTCTTCCAGCGTCATCGTGGGCTTCAGGCGCGCCAGGGACCGCAGCACCGGGCTGTAAGCCGTCGGGGTCAGGGGCCGGCTGCAGTCCGGTCACCCCCAGCCTTCCCCGGGTCCTCTGGAGCCCGTGTCCCCCACCCAGCATGACCGAGTGCTGGCAGGTGGCAGGGGGTGTCGGGGCGTGCCAATCCACCTTCTCAACCACCACGGTCACCGCCTCCCACCACACCAGCCCTGGGCCCTGGGCTCCAGGCTGACTGTCCACTGACAGGAGCAGGGACGTGGTGGCCTGGCAAGTCAGTCCTTCTGGACTCTGCCTCTCAGAGGAATAATACTCGCGGACATTAAGGTGCCCAGCAATGAGTCCAGCCTCTGCAGGAAGTGCCATCACCCCGTGTTCGGGAGGGACCCCAGATGCCATGGTCGGGCCTGCCTGGTCAGAGCTCTGCAGGAAGGATCCCACACCCTCACCCCTGCACCACCTCTGCTCCCTCCCCTCCCGTTCTGAGGGATCCTCTGGGACAGCGAGGGTGGGGCCCGCACAGGACCTCTGCGGGCCCTGCACGTCCCAAGCCTCCTCTGCTGGGCTGGTCCCCTGGCCGTGAGATGCCCCAGGCCCATGTTCCCAGGAGACAGGGGTGACAGAGAGCGCGGCACCCACACCACAGCCCCTCCTCTGACACCCGGACCCTCTCTGCCTGTGAGTCCCCGGCGAATGTCACCGTGATGTCTCTGGAAGGTACAGGTTGGCTGGACAACCCCCCCCACCACCACCCCAATGTCAGTTGAGATGCGTGACTGAAAGGTGTCCTGGACCAGAACGTGCCTTCCTAGAGCAGGGACCCGGCCGCAGCTCTTCTTCCCAGCGGCCCTAGATCACCGCCCTGTGTGCGCGCCCCAAGGTGGGCTTGCGTGAGGGCTGCAGGAGAGCAGAGGCCACTCACATGAGAAAGCAGGAGAGAGCTTCTGCGTCGGGGCTCTGCGGGAGGTGCCTCCGGGCCAGCGACTTGAAGCGCTGCCAGCGCCGGAAGTTCTCGTAAACACTCTTGGGGTTACAGGAGTCCTCGGGCGAGGCCGTGGTCCGGCTCCTGGAAGCTCCGTGAGGCTGTGGCCTGGCGTTGACTGGGGGCACGACGGTGGTCAGCTGCGCGACTGGGGGCTGAGCCGGAGGTGGAAGGCTTGGGGCCAAGCCTCCCTTGCCAGCCTGGGAGCCCCCATGGGCCGAGGCAGGCATGCTGGTCTCCGCCGCAGAGGCTGCCACGAAGAGGGGTGCGGGACACGCAGCACCCCCACAGAGGGCCCCTGGAGCACTCCAGCTGAGGGGGGCCTGAGTGAGGACGATGGTCTGAGTCTGGGGGGTCACTGAGCACCCCTGTTCTGAGCGGACCTGCACGATGACATTGCAGGTCCCAGTCCCATTGGGGCCAAGGCCAGCCTCTCCTGCCACCAGCGGAGTCCTGGAGAAAGCTGGCAGCACCAGGGGGCCACCAGGAGGGAATGGCGGGGTCCTGAGGGGCGGCAGGTGCTGCCCCCAGAGTGGCCGGTGACGGGCGCCGGCAGTGGGTGCGGGGAAGGGCCGTGCCATGAAAGCAGACAGGGAGGCTCCTGGGTCCGTGGCCACATGGGGTCCCAGCACTGCAGATGCTGTGGACAGAAGGAAAGGGCCGGATGGGGTCAGAGAACCCGCAGCCGGGAGGGAGGACCCGGGGCCCCCTTAGCCCCGGGGAGCAGAGCAGTGAATCCCGTGGCATCGCGTGAGGGACATCACGGGAAAAGGTGCGGTTTGCCAGTGTCCGAGAGTGACTTCCATGCTCTGGCCTCCCGCAGGGAACTCCCGCCCCCGCCCCTCCCAGCACGACATCCTGTCTGCACAGGCGGTTGGGCCAGCACTGCCTCTGAGAACCACCCACGGACCCCCAGACACGACTCTCCAGCCTCACGGGCTGCCTCCCAAGACGTGGGCCTGGCTGGACCCCTGACCTGTGGGAAATGGCCTCAGCAGGCCCCCTGGCAGCTGGGGACCTTCTGCAAGGTCCCTCCGAGGCACCTGTAGGGCCTCTGTGAACAGACAGCGTCTGAACCATTCGGGCCCCTCTCCCGCCAGCCTTCCCGTTCCCGACGCTGCCTGGGAATCCCACCCTCTCCTTCCCGGCCCAGCACAACCGAACAAGAACGCTTGACCTGGATCTCTGCCAGGAAAGCTCCCCCCAAACCCTGCGGTAAGCCCGTCTCAGAACCATCCACACACCCGGGACACAGGGCCAGGGTCGGCAGCCCAGAAAACAGGACAAGAGGAAGCAGGTGGGAACTGCGTTTCCTCAAGACGGAGAGCGACCCAGAGCGGCTGAGGAACCCAAGCCCTACCTTGAGGCCTCCTGGTGCCCCGACCCTGCTGAATCCAAGACAAGGCCTACGTGGCCCGGGGACACGTGGGCTCAGAGGGACCACCGGCCCAGGTCTCGGGGAGGACACGTCATTGCACACTTGGCCGCACACAGCCCATGCGACGACGTTCTGGCTAAGACCGCCTCTCCGCCTGCCCCGGCCTGCGCCGCCGGCATGACACACTCCCACCTCTCCCTGCAAACTGCCCAAGGAGGCGTGTGCCCCCGGAGAGAATCGGCGAGACTGCCGCCATCCTTTCTCCACACACGGGGCGTTTCCCCCGACAGGGCCTGACCCACGTCCAAGGAGCCCCCTCCCCAAGGTCCTTGCAGGTTTCTGCAGACTCCCGGCCTCTCAGCCCCCAGGCCAGCTGTCCTTGGGGGTCCAGTGCGCTCCCTTCCTCTGCCTAACCCCAGCGAAGTGCCCCTGGCCGGCGTCACATTTGAATCCCAAGGACTTCAGGGGTGGCCTGGGCCCTGACACGTCCAACCCAAGCCAAAGGCTCACCTCCTTGTAAAGCCATCCCCACAGGCAGAGGACGCCGCCGCCTGGCAGCCTCCACACTGAGGAAAGTCAGGTCCGGGTCCCACACGGTGAGCTGCTCCAGGAGACACTCAGGACCCAAGCCAAGGACGGAAAAGTTTGAATCTAAACAGGGCGAGAACGCAGGACTTCATGACATTCTGTGGCGGGGGAGGGGCGGAGGGCCCCTGCCCTGGCTGGGGGTGGGGAGACATTCCATGAGTCAGGCTCTGGCAGGTGGGCCAGAACCCCAGGTTCCTTTCGAACGATGCAGGGGCAGCACAATTGGGGCGCGCGCCTTTCCAGGCAGTTCAGACACTGTTTTCCGGATTCACCGCACCAAGGTGTGACCCGGTGCTCCTCTGGTTCGATTTTGTATCCAGAGACCTCGGTTTGTGTCCCTCCACCCGCTCTGCTTCCTACCTGGCTCTCGACTCCTTCAACAGGGGCTGCGCAGGGGCGCCTCTTCCTCCCACCTCTTACTCCTGGCAACCCGGCCCCTTTCTCCCAGGAACCCACTGTTACCTGTGTGTTTTTGATCTTTAGAGAGATGCATTGTGCCTCAAAAAGTCAATGTACGCTCTTCGTTTCTTGAAGAAGGAAAGCCTATTTCTCTCCGGTTGAAGGTTGAGAGCGGTCCCAAAATGTGTGTGGATATGCACAGTGATTGTTCTTGTCCTGGTAATGTGGCTCCTCTCCTCCTTTCTGGAGGCTAGATTCCCAGGAGAAGTGCTACAGTCCTCTCAAATTCGAAGGGCCCCATCGAATGGGGTGGCCAATTTTAGCAAATAACAATAATGGACACTCAATTAAATTAGGATCGCAGATAAACATGGAATCAGCGTTTACAAGAATTGTGTCCCATGCAATATTTGAGATATACTTTTCATGCAGATCTTTCCCCCCTTTATCTAATTCTGCATTTAGGTGGGATTCTGTATTTTATCTGGCATCTCTACCAAAAATGTGTCACGTATCCAGTTATTATTAGTCCCTTACCTGTGAGAAAAAGGTCTTGGATATGAACACTCCAGAGTGGTATCTCGGCTTCACTGCAAAGCTCATTTGTGTGTACACACACACACACACACACACACACACACACACACACACACAGAGTGTCTGCGGGCTCTTTGAATGATTTGGAATTTGGAAGAGCCATCATATATCACTGAGTGTCTAGGCTTAGTGGGGGGTGAGGACAGAAAGAAGGCATAGGAGATCTTCCCCTTTCTTACTTCGAAGGGGCACAGAAAGACCCGATAGCCCTGGTTTTTTGAGCTGTTACAATCACTGCTCATGAAATGGATGTGCCCCTTGAGACAAAGCCTCCTGGGGTATCCACTCCTATCCATTTCCCACTCACACAACCAGCTTCCTCTAAGGGCTGGCCGGCCACTCTGAGCCTGGAAGCCCGCTCTGGGCTTGCAAATGGTAGACCCTCGTTCTTTGGAATCCAGGCTCACACTGAATGTGGTCCCATGTACGTGGGAATCATGGTAGCACCCCTTCAAAATCTCACTGACTCTTATCTTCATGGTTCACGTCAATGTCAGTTTATTGGGAACACAATGATGCGAAGGAGCATTGGTGTTTTCTTTGTGAGAAGAGAGGACTGTTAGGAAATGGGCCAAGGGTGATGAGGGCTGAGAACTGCAGAGGCTGAAGCCAGATGTCTCGGGAGACAAGCCTCATTCCCACCGCCATGACGGCAGAGTTCCTACGACAGCAGGGTGTTGGGGAAGGAAAGGGAGCTTTAGAAGGATGGCTCCACTCTGAACTGGCACTGAACAAGAACTCCTTTTGGTTAAGGCGCTGAAACAGTTCTTGCCTCCCTGCACCCTCCTCAAAGGAAAGTTGACTCCAAAGACCACTGTTGTGTGAAAAGGAACCTGGGGCCATTTTGAAGGGGAAGGGCCATGGACTGTGAGCCCAGGGCCTGGGCTTCTTCTCCCCCCTCACCCCGTGTTACAGTGGTGAAAAAAGTCACTTCTCAATTCCTGCCCCATTTCCTCATGATTTTAAGTGTTCTCCCAACACACCCCGTGACTAGGTCTAGGCGATATTTATATGGAATACTTCAGGAGCGTCCCACCAGCCACCTGAAGGAAGGGAGCTGCATGGTGTGGCCCTATGGGACCCTTCCCAGGCCTTTCACCCTACGCAGCCCTCACGTGGCCCTCCACACACACCCCTGCCTGTTCTCTCCCGCAGCTGCTCCACGCACGCTTCCTTGATCTTAGCTGGGGACATGAGCTGAGAGCAATTCAAGCAAATCTCAGTGAACTTAATTTCAAAGATCCGTGTTGGGGACTGGAAAAAGAAACAACTTGGAGACATTACTCAGGCCTTGAGCTTTTATCTTGGGAAGCCTGAAATGATTTTCAGCCGACTTAAACTGTTGCACCTGGCAAAAGCACTTCCTTCCTGCTTCCTGCCCTTGTCCTGTCAGTCCGTCAAGTTGCCACAAGATTCTCACTCATGGCTCAGATGTAGGATCTGAAGGAGCCTTCTCGGGGCCACTGATACAAAAGTGGCACTGTGGGAAAAGGAGCTCGTCTCAATTCCGCAACCATTTCTGTACTGCTTCAAAATCCTACAGCCCAGAAGCAGACGGAATCAAATTCGCCCAAATGCAATTTGGGAAGACCGGTCGTGGAAGGCACCACCAGAAATCCTTCCCGTGCTGGTCTCTGAGCATGCCTGTAGTGACTGCTGAGAGAGAGCCATCTCTGGACAGGGCTCACAGGTCTGCGAAGGACCATGACCTCCACCCAGTCAGAGGACACTGGCAGAAGGCGAGACAGCAGGCTTGTGGGCTGTGGAGTCTTCTTCCCGTGCACTTGGAGGTGGGCCGTGCGAGGCTCCCGAGGTCCGCGGTGCCCGGAAACAGCCCTCCTCTGGCAACGGACTGGAAAGAGATGGGATGACTGAAGCTTCTTCCAAAAATGTCCCACAAAGTCAGGGCAATCCGTTGCATCCTTTTTTCACGCGCACTGAAGTTCTTCGATATTCCAGAAGAGGAGGGAGGGCAGAGCAAAACTGCGGCCATGCCGCCTGCTAGGTCACCTGAAACAGGCGCGTGCCGACCCAAGGCGGAAGACGAGCCTTGCGAGGAAAGCTGTGTGGACGACGCTCACAGTCACTGAGCAGCTCCGCCAAGAAACCTGTTGTGTACAGGCTGTGCCCCGGGGAAAGTCTGGGAATGGAGTCAGGGCAGATCGCGTCGAGTGTTCCCCGGGTCTGAATTCTCCGCCAGAACTGTGCTTCCATGGAACCTTGCGGGGCTCAGGGGTTCAGCCGGGCGCAGAGGGCGCAGAAAGGCGGGAAAGAGCAGCCGACGCGCAGTCCGGACGGAGGTGGCCGGCCGCCCGCGGGGCCCTCGGGCTTCGGAGGCACCTGTCCCAGGTCGTTCGCAAGGTCGCGTCTGAGGCCAGGGAGTGCACGTCTGCGATGTTAGGGCCGTGAGCGCTCACTTCCCACGCGCTGGCTAGAAGGCAGGAGGACCACAAAGAGTGCGGGAGGGTAGTCGTCCCCGTGCAGCCCCCGGCTCCTGGACTTATGTCTTCGGGTCTCTCTGGCACGATTCTCAGGTCCCGTTTTGGCCTACCACGTGCGCACACACGTACGCGCCCGCCACGCACGCGCACGCGCACATCTCACCGGGGGGGCGGGGCTGAAAGTCTCCCGGACCCTCCCCTGCAACGGCCCCCAGCATCCGTTGAGGCTTCCGGTGGGATAAGGCGCGCCTGCGCACGCACGGGGGTGGGGGGTCCCTAACGGTCCTCTGGCTGAGGGCGGGGCCGTGCGTGGCCGCCTCGTGCTTGCGTGAGGTAGGCTTGAGGAAAAGCGCGCGTGCTCCCTGGTGTGCAGGGGTGGTGGCCCGCGGTCTGTGCACTACTGAGGTTTGGCCCGCGGGGACTGGAGTCCTGGTCAATCAATGTCTGAGGCTTCGCCGCATGCTGAGGTGCGTCGCGCAGACCCTCGGGCAGTTCGGTGTTCCAGCTTGGGTCCTGCTGTGGTGAGTACGGTTCCTGCGAGTTTCCTGCGGGGTCCTCGTGAGGTGACGGGTTTCGGGCCTGGCGTCCACACTTGGGGACCTGGGGTCCGGGCTGCCCGTCGGTCTGGGGTCCGTGCTTGGGGGTTTGGGGTACTGGAGACACGAGGGTCTGCCTTCCGTGCTCGGGGATTTGGGGGTCTGTTCTCTGGTGTTTGGGGAACCAGGGGCCCGCGGGTCTGGGTTCTGCACTCGGTCTGGGATACGAGGAGGGCCGAGGGTTTGGGGTCTGTGCTCGGGGATTTGGGGTCTGCGTTCGGGCATCTGGGGACATGAGGGTCTGGCTTCCGCACTCGGGAATATTGGGGTCTGAGTTCGGGTGTCTAGGACACTAGGGCCCCCGGGGTCTGGGGTCCGCGCTTGCGGGTCTGGGGTACTGGGGGCCCACAGGTCCGGGTTCTCGTTCGGGGGTCTGGGGTCCAGGCTTCGCACTGGTCACCTCCGTGTCCCGGGGCCTGCTGTGTGGAGCGGGTCTGCGGCAATTAGGGGTGGTAGTTCGCCGTGTGAGTATAGGCGCTGTGGAGAGGTGCGCGGAGCGCAGGTGGGGCTGATGGAGGAGCGAAGCAAAAACAAAGGATGGCCGTAGGTATCCATTAGGTGTATGGAATTTACAAAGAAGAGTGTTGTAGCTATGTAATTACTGGTAAATACGTGCTGCACATCCGTCATGTGGTTCAAATTAAGTGTGTGTGTGTGTGTGTGTTTGAATTTTTGGGGAGAGCTGGTTCTGATTGTGAAGCCTTGGCCAGCCCACTACTGCGTGTTCATTTGGGACTTAAGGTGGTGTATGCTCGTATTCTGTGGGACTGAAGGGACTGTGTGGGTATGTTTCTAGTGCAAGATGTATGTCTGTGTGTTCTTGGGTTGTTGAGATTTTGCACTTGTTTTGGGGGGTTTGTGGTGTGTATCAGGAGATGTGGTTTATGTGTCTTGGCGGTCTCTGGTGGATTGTAGAACTTCATGGCAGTGGGTGGTTTTGTGCATGTCATATTCGAGTCTCCTGGGAATATGTTTAATGACTTCCTAGTTTGAGGTTTATTTGTGTTTTTATATAGTAGGAATCTGACTGGGATATCCTCATGTGTGGGTTGGTGAGGTCTATGTGGATATTTGGGACTAACAGGAAGTCCTGGGTGTGTTTTTTTGAGGGTGGGGGGAGTTAAGTTTATTTAGAGGGTTTGAGTTGTAATTCAGGCATACTCAAGGTGTTTGAGTAACGCGCTTGTGATTTAGGACTTTGGGAATGTCTGTGTATGGGTGTTAGCCCTGTGAATGTTGGCAATTTGTGTGTAATGTCAGGTTTGGAAGGGTTGTTATTTTTGGCATAGCGTCTATTTAAATATTTTCTGTGGAAATGAATAAAGGAAACCCTATTTAATAGGGACTTGGAAGCTCTCGGGCACTACCACTCACTCCCATTTGTAGACCCAGTAGGAAAAAGCATTCTTGACTACTCCAGCAGCGGAAGATTTTTCTCCTTGCCCACCAGCAGCCCAGCGAATGAAAAGCTGCCACCAACCTGAACTCTTGATCTTCTCCAGTGAACTTTGATTCAAACCCCCTCCTCCCAGCTTACCCCTTTCCTCTCTAAAAACAAGCCCCTCTCCTTTGTTCTCTGCACTGCCTACAATTTATCATAGTTATCGTGTTCCAAATTGTACTTCCTCTGCTGTTCCTGAATAAAGTCATTCTGCTGGTAAACTGACTGGCTATTTTTTGTTTAAGGTTGACATTTTGATGTCATCATCCGTTACAGATGGATCCTCTGTGTATTCAGGGCACACTGATTACATGCATTTTTTTGGTGATTTTCAGGAGCTGTGAGCACATATCTGGGGGTGTAAGGGCAAGTGTGTGACTTACAGGATTGGTGGTATGTCCCATATATGCAGATGAATGGGTTGGTGTATGAATGGGGAGTGGGTAAGGTGTAGGCTTAATCTGTATTCTGTAAGATGGTGGAGTTATTGAGTATTTGAGAGTGATTATGTGTTTGTGGGTAATGTGAAGCTTCATGTGTATTTGGGGGTATAAGGTAGTATGTTTTCATTTTTGAAGCATGCTGGGTAATTTGGGGTATATTGGGGGTATGAGAAACCTGTGTTTGTTTATGTTCATGGAGCATGGCAGATGGGGTAAATATTTTTATGGCATGTATTTTCATTTTCATTAGGGGATTATTAGTACATATCTGGGAGTACTTTTGTACTGATACAGTAATGAGATACGTTTATACAGGGAGCTGGATTGTATTTGCATGTATTGGGGGTATGTAATATGGTTTTGTGAGTATTAAGGAATGTGGAAGTTTGAAATCCTTTTTAAATTGGGACCTGGAAGGGTTTTACATGAATTTATATATGATGTGCTAGAGATGTTTCTTTGTGTTGTAGGAGTGTTTACTGGTTTGTATTTACATTTATCAGCACGTGGTGAATTATATAAGGTTATTCATAGGATTCGGGGTTGTCAGGAATAGTCAAAGTGATTTTCTTTGGAGTATGCTAGGGTTTTTGTACATTTTTTGGAATGTCTGGGGATTGTGGTGGTAACGTTGTATTCTAGAAATGTGAGGATGGTGTATAGTGTTTTGGGTAATGTCTATTTGGAGATTGGGGGAGTGTATGTGTGTTTGTGTTCATGGGTGTGTAAGGGTCATGAGTGTAGGGTACAAGGGTTGTTGGTGTTTTGAGTACATCTGAGTGTGAAGGGTGTATGTATATTCATGGCTAGTTTGTGAGTATGTATGTTTGTGGGTTCAGGGATCCACTTCTGTTACTTCTGCAATGTAATGGTTGAAGAACTTGGTGGGTTGCTTATATGCATGCTTTCAGTGTTTGTGGGGTATTCTTTTATGGATTTGGTAAGTTGGGTTGATTGGCTGTGTGTGTATTTGGGTTCATTGGTGGATTATGGGGTATGTATTCTACAAAATGTGGATGTTTGGTGTGTGTATTTGGAAACAGTCTGTGTAGGTTGTGTATGTTTTCAGAAATTGTAGAGTATGTGCATTTTAGAGGTGTGAGATTGTGGGAATATTTTTGGGTGGTTCATGAAACAACTGTATATGTGGTATTTTTTGAGAGCCTGTCCTTTTCCTTTTAGGCTATTTATTGTAAGCTTGTGGCTAACATGTTAGCTGTTTGTGTGTGGGCATGTGTGTATATAGTTGTAGGCATGGCATGTGAGTATCTGAGGTAGGTAGGATTTTGCCTGTAAAAATCTAGTTAGTAAGAAGAGGTTTGTGTGTGTATTCAGGGTGCAGCTAGCAACTGTATGTGTTTAAGTGTACGGAAGACTGTACATTCCAAGATGTATTCTGGAAATATGTGGTATGTTTCTGTTTGTCTGTTCAGGGTATTACTTGGGGTACAAGTGGATTGTGTGCGCATGTCATATGAAAGGAGATAAGGTGCAATGGAACTGGCTTGTAGTAGCTTGGGATAGTTAATGGTGCATATATCTTCCTAGTTCTGTGACTTTAGGTGGAATTAGTCATGCTGAGAATATTAACACCAGGTGAATTGTTAAATGACACAGATTAATGCTTTACCACCTACTCCTAAGGAGCATCTTATGAAGCATTTGCCAGTATTTACCACTGGTGTGTGTGGCTGTGGTGTATGTGAAGCATACATTCAGGCATTGGTGGGTATGTTTATGGAGTCTCTACATGAACTGTTTGTGGGGCATCTGTGGCTATAGTCTTTGTATGTGTGCCTGGTCACTGTGAATCACCATGTTGCTCCTAATTGGTTCGTCCATTCTTTGGGGCCAAAGAATATCTCCATTAATGTTAGTGATTTTTGGCTTCTCCTTATTTTTTAAAAAACTTATTTATTTGACAGAGATCACAAGTAGGGAGAAAGGCAGGCAGAGAGAGGAAGGAAAGCTTGCTCCCCACTGAGCACAGAGCCGATGCAGGGCTTGATCCCAGGATCCTGGGATCATGACCTGAGGCGAAGGCAGAGGCTTTAACCCACTGAGCCACCCAGGCGCCTCTTGGCTTCTCCTTATGCAGATGGATTCAGGGGTGTCTGTAGCTGAACAGTTGGATGTTCCTTCAACATTCATGTTATCTTGTAGCCCCTATTACCCCTTTACCTGATTCTCACACACTAAGCCAATACTCCTCCTGACCTTAATCATCCCAGGGTTAGACACCAGGCAACAAGAGACAACCCCTATAGCCTAAAACCCACCAGAACTGTTCAAGCCAGGCAATCCTAAACTGTTTATTCAGCCCTGCCTTGCCTTTTCTGTGGACACTCCAGTAAAGAATCTGGCATAGGCTTCTTCCTTACTCCTGTTTCTGCCTTGTGCCCAAAACTGGTGTTTCCCTGGGGCTGTGCATGGTGTACTGTGCCCTCCTGTTTGGAGAAATGCAAGTAATGAATGCTGCTTTCAGTGGCATTGGTGCTCCATGTCATCATTCAGTCACCTCTATAAATTAAATCCTGGGTATAATTTTAGAACAGTTTGCACAACCAGCAGCATGACTCAGTGTTCAGTAGAGGGGGCTTACCTCTGCATTGCTCTCAGCTTCCCAACTGATATTACCACACAGCTGGTTCTGCCTGAGAAGGCACTACCAGCTGTTGGCACAGTTGTGCTTGGTTGCTACCACTTTGTGCCATGTCCTCTGTATGCTGTCTTGGCATTCCAACTAAAATTTTTATAGCATCTTAAAGGTGGTATAGTGTAGGTCTGCAGGGGCCATAATTCCCTACTTCATGCCTTCCTCAGGAGGGTTGATCTCATCAGTCTTTTTCCTGAGACCTACATGACTAGCTTCTGGGCTGGGGGACCCCAGGGGTTACTAGAATAATGGGCTAACATACAAGGCAGAGGATTTCCCCAAATGTGAGCAAGGGGAGTCTTCCTCCACTAGACTGTGTTGGGAATGAGTCTGATCATCTAAGCCAATAGCGCTGATTCAGAAGTAGGCTACTGGTTTTTTTCCATCGTTATTGAAGTATAATTGACATAGAACATTGCTTAAGATGTGTGGTGTGATGCTTTGGTACACTTATATATTGTAAAATGATTGTTACGAGAGGATTAATAAACACCTCCATCACTTCACATCATTTTTTGATAGTTAAACCATTAAAGATCTTCTTCTTAGCAATGTAATATCGTTAATGATAGTCACTGTGTTGTAAATTAGGTCCCCAGAACTTACTTGTCTTATAAATGAAAGGTTACGTCTTCGACCAACATTGTCCTGTTTTCCCCACTCTCTGGCTTCTGGGAATCACAACGATTCTGCTCTGTTTCCATGAGTTTAGCTTATTTACATTCCCTGTATAAATGAAATCATATAGTATTTGTCTTTCTCTGACTCACTTCACTTAGTGTAGTGCCCTCAAAGTCTATCCGTATTGTTGTAAATGGAAGAATTTCTTTCTCTTTCATGGCTGAATATTCCAGTGTGTGTGTAATTATCTATGTATCTGTTGATGGGCACTTAGGTTGTTTACATATCTTGGCTGTTGAGAAAGCTGCAGTGAATATGAGAGTGGAGCTATCTTCTGATGAGGTGATTTCATTTCTTTTGGATATATACCCAGAAGTGGGATTTCTGGATCATATGTTAGTGCTATTTTTAAAAAATTTTGAGGAACATTCATATTGTTCCCCATAGTGGCTGTACCAGTGTACATTACCACCAGTAGTGCACAGGGGTTCCCTTTTCTCCATTTGTTATCTCTTATCTTTTTGATGATAGCCATTCTAACAGGTATGAGGTGATATCTCAGTGTGGTTTTTTTCCTCTTCCAATTTTTATTTAAATTCTAGTTATCTAACACATAATGTAATGTTGGTTTCAGAAGGAGAATTTAGTGATTCATTACATACATGTAACACCCAGTGCTCTTCATAACAGGTGTCCTCCTTAATACCCATCACTTCTCACTATGTTTTTTATTTTCATTTCACTGATGATTATTGATATTGAGCATCTTTTCATATACCTATGAGTCATTTGCATGTCTTTAAAAAAACTGTGTGTTTAGGTCCTTTGACCATTCTTAATTTGATTATTGGCGGGGGGAGGTTTGTTACTGAGTCGTATGAATTCCTTATATATTTGGAGTACTAACCCTTTTCACTGTAGGTTTTCTTTCCATTTAGTTGAATATTTCTTCGCTAAAGCAGTAATGTTTAGTTTGATGTCCATTTTTTTGTTTATGATTTTTTAAAAGATTTTTACTTATTTATTTGACAGAGATTACAAGTGGGCAGAGAGGCAGGCAGAGAGAGAGAGGAGGAAGCAGTCTCCCTGCTTGAGCAGAGAGCCCGATGCAGGGCTCGATCCCAGGACCCCGAGATCATGACCTGAGCTGAAGGCAGAGGCTTTAACCCACTGAGCCACCCGGGCACCCCTTGTTTATGATTTTGTTTCTGGTTTTGATGTTATATTAAAAAGCTTGTTGCCAAAACTGATGTCAAGATTATTTTTTCCCTGTGGTTTCTTCTAGGAATTTTACAGTTTCAGATCTTGTGTTTAAATCTTTAATCTATTTCTAGTTAATTTTTGTGAGTGGAGTAAGGTAGGGACCCAACTTGATTCTTCTGCATGTGATTATCCAGTTTTCCCAACACTATTTATTGAAGAGACTGTCCTTCCCCCAGTGAGTATTCTTGGCTCCCCTATCAAATATTAGTTAACTGTGTATTCATGGATTTATTTCTGGGATATTTACTCTGTTCTGTTAGGCTGTGGGTCTTTTTTTAATGCCAGTACCGTACTGTTTTGATTATTGTAGTTTTGTAATAAAGTTGGAAATGAGGAAGTTTGATACCCCCAGCTTTATTCTTTGTCCATATTGCATTGGCTATTTGTGGTCTTTTCTTACTTTGTACAAATTTTAGGATTTTTTTCCTATTTCTATGAAAAATGCCATTGAGATTTTGATAGGGTTTGCATTGAAAATAGAGTGGCCTTGGGTAGTGTGGATATTTTAATAATGTTAATTCTCCTGATCCATGAAAGATGGCATATCTTTCCATTTGTTTGTCTCTTCAGATTCTTTCACCAAAATCTTACTTTTTAAAAAAAGATTTTATTTATTTATTTGACAGAGATCACAAGTAGGCAGAGAGGCAGGCAGAGAGAGAGGGGGAAGTAGGCTCCCTGCTAAGCAGAAAGCTCAATCCCAGGACCCTGAGATCATGACCTGAGCCAAAGGCAGAGGCCTAACCCACTGAGCCACCCAGGTGCTTCAAAATCTTACTGTCTTAAGTGTTTAGATCTTTCATCTCTTTAGTTAAATTTATTTCTAAGTATTTTATTGTTTTTGTTGCTATTGCAAGTGAAATTCTTTTTGATTTCTTTTTCAGATGTTTGGTTGCTAGTGTATAGAAGCATAACTAAATCTGAAATGTTGATTTTTGTATCCTGTAATTTTACCTAATTTATCAGTACAGTTTGTTGGTGGGGTCTTTAGGATTATCTGTATATAAGATCGTATCATCTACAAACATAGACAGTTTTACTTCTTCCTTCTGATTGGCATGCCTTTTTTTATTTCTTATTTTGCCTAATCACTCTGGCTAGGATTTCTAATACTTTATTGAATAGAAGTGGGGAGAGTAGACATTCTTGTCTTCTTGATCTTGGAGGAAAACTTTCGGTATTCACCATTGAGTACAATGTTAGCCATGGACTTGTCATAAATGGCCTTTATTCCCAACGTGGTTTTGATTTGAATCTCCCTGCTGGCTAATGATGATGAACATTTTTTTAATGTGTCTGTTAGCCATTTGTATGTCTTTGGAGAAGTGACTGTTCGTTTCTTCTGCCCATTTTTTGACAGGATTATCTGTTGAGTTTGAGGAGTTCTTTATAGATCTTGGATATCAGCCCTTTGTCTATAGTGTCATTTGCGAATATCTTCTCCCATTTCATGGGTTGCCTCTTTGTTTTGTTGACTGTTTCCTTTGCTGTGCACAGGCTTTTTATTTTGATGAAGTCCCAAAAGTTCACTTTCACTTTTGTTTCCTTTGCCTTTGGAGACATGTCTTGGAAGAAGTTGATGTGGCCAATGTCAAAGAGGTTACTGCCTGTGTTCTCCTCTAGGATTTTGGTAGATTCCTGCCTCACGCTGAGGTCTTTTATCCATTTCAAGTTTATCTTTGTGTATGGTGTAGGAGAATGATCGAGTTTCATTCTTCTATACATAACTGTCCAATTTTCCCAGCACCATTTATTGAAGGGACTGTCCTTTTTCCATTGGATATTTTTTCCTTGTTTGTTGAAGATTTTTTTTTTTTTAGATTTTATTTGTTTGACAGAGATCACAAGTAGGCAGAGAGGCAGGCAGAGAGAGAAAGGGGGAAGCAGGCTCCCCGCCGAGCAGAGAGCCCGATGTGGGGCTTGATCCCAGGACCCTGGGATCATAACCTGAGCCAAAGGCAGAGGCTTTAACCCACTGAGCCACCCAGGCGCCCCTGTTGAAGATTATTTGACCATAGAGTCCATATGTGGGTTCTCTACTCTGTTCCACTGGTGTATGTGTCTGTTTTTGTGCCAGTACCATGCTATCTTGGTGATCACAGCTTTGTCGTAAAGCTTGAAATCAGTCAGCGTGATGCCCCCAGTTTTGTTTTTCTTTTTCAACATTTTCCTTGGTGATTCAGGGTCTCTTCTGGTTCCATACAAATTTTAGGATTGTTTGTTCCAGCACTTTGAAAAATGTCAGTGGAATTTTTATCGGGATGGCATTGAAACTATAGATTTCTCTAGGCAGTGTAGACCTTTTAACAATGTTTATTCTTCCGATCCATGAGCATGGAATGGTTTTCCATCTTTGTGTCTTCTTCAATTTCTTTCATGAGTGTTCTGTAGTTCCTCAAGTATAGATCCTTTACTTTTTTGGTTAGGTTTATTCCCAGGTATCTTATGGCTCTTGGTGCTATCGTAAATGGAATCAATTCTCTAATTTCCCTTTCTATATTTTTGTTGTTAGTGTATAAGAAAGCAACTGATTTCTGTACATTGATTTTGTATCCTGCCACATTACTGAATTGCTGTATGAGTTCTAGTAGTTTGGGGGTGAAATCTTTTGGGTTTTCCATTCAAAGTATCATGTCATCTGTGAAGAGAGAGAGTTTGACTTCCTCTTTGCCAATTTGAATACCTTTTATTTCTTTTTGTTGTCTGATTGCTGTTGCTAGGACTTCTAGTACTATGTTGAACAAGAGTAGTGAGAGTGGGCCTCCTTGTCATGTTCCAGATCTCAAAGGGAAGGCTGTCAACTTTTCCCCATTGAGAATGATATTCGCTGTGGGTTTTTCATAGATAGATTTTATGAAGTTGAGGAATGTTCCCTTTATCCCTATACTTTGAAGAATTTTAATCAGGAATTGATGCTGTATTTTGTCGAATGCTTTTCTGCATCAATTGAGAGGACCATGTGGTTTCTCTCTCTTCTCTTGATTTGTTCTATCACATTGGTTGACTTGCAAATGTTGAACCACCCTTGCATCCCAGGGATGAATCCCACCTGGTCATGGTGGATAATCATTTTAATGTACTGTTGGATCCTATTAGCTAGGATCTTGTTGAGAATCTTGGCATCCATATTCATCAGGGATATTGGTCTGAAATTCTCCTTTTTGATGGGGTCTTTGCCTGGTTTGGGGATCAGGGTAATGCTGGCTTCATAGAAAGAGTCTGGAAGTTTTCCTTCTGTTTCCATTTTTTGAAACAGCTTCGGGAGAAGAGGTATTATTTCTTCTTTGAATGTTTGGTAGAATTCCCCAGGGACTCCATCAGGTTCTGGGCTCTTGTTTTTCGGGAGGTTTTTGACTTCACTCTTGTTATTAGACATTGGTCTATTCAGGTTATCAATTTCTTGCTGTTTCAGTCTTGGAAGTTTATAGGTTTCCAGAAATGCATCCATTTCTTCTAGGTTGCTCAACTTACTGGCATATAGCTGTTGATAATAATTTCTGATGATTGTTTCTATTTCCTTGGTGTTAGTTGTTGAGATACTACCTTACACCAGTTAGAATGGCCAAAATTAACAAGACAGTAAACAAGTGTTGGAGAGGATGTGGAGAAAGGGGAACACTCTTACACTGTTGGTGGGAGTGCAAGGTGGTGCGGCCACTCTGGAAAACAGTGTGGAGATTCCTTAAGGAATTAAAAATAAAACTACCCTATGACCTGGCAATTGCACTACTGGGTATTTACCCCAAAGATACAGATGTAGTGAAAAATAGGGCCATCTGTACCCCAAAGTTCATAGAAGCAATGGCCACAATTGCCAAACTGTGGAAAGGGCCAAGATGCCCTTCAACAGACGAATGGATAAAGAAGATATGGGTCCATATATACAATGGAATATTGTGCCTCCATCAGAAAGGATGAATACCCAGCTTTTGTATCAACATGGACGGGACTGGAGGAGATTATGCTGAGTGAAAGAAGTCAAGCAGAGAGAGTCAATTATCATATGGTTTCACTTACTTGTGGAGCATAAGGAATAAACACAGGACATTTAGGAAAAAGAAAGGAAAAGTGAATTGGGGGAAATTGGACAGGGAGACGAACCATGAGAGACTCTGGACTCTGAGAAACAAACAGAGGGTTTGGGAGGGGATGGCATGGGGGTTAGGTGAGCCTGTTGGTGGGTACTAAGGATGGTATGTATTGCATGGAGCACTGAGTGTGCTGCATAAACAATACTGGAACACTGGAAAAAATAAAATTTTAAAAATTGTCTTTATACAGAATTCATGGATAGTTTTTTTTAGGGTTTTATTTATTTGAGAGAGACAGTGAGAGAGAATACAAGTGGGGCGGAGAGGCAGAGTGTGAGGGAGAAGCAGGCTTTCTGCTGAGCAGCGGGTCTGACATAGGACTTGATCCCAGGACTCTCAGATCATGACCTGAGCTGAAGGCAGATGCTTAATGACTGAGCCACCCAGGTGCCCTCCTGGATAGTTTTTAACATAAAAGTATATTTTGTTTTGTCAGATGCTTCCTTTTGCATCTGTGGAGATGATCATTTTATCTTTTTACCAATGTGGTGTATTGTATTTATTGATTTTCATATGTTGAGCCAGCCTTACATCCCAGGAATAAATCCCCTTTGATTGTGGTTATGACCCTTGTAATATGCTGTTGAATTTGGTTTGCTAGTATTTTGTTGAGTAATTTTCATCCATATCTGTCGGAGATACTGGTCTGTAATCTCTTCTTATAGTGTTTTAATCTGGTTTGGGTATCAGAGTAATACTGGACTTATAAAATGAGTTTGGGAGTGCTCCCTCCTTTTCAGTTTTTTGGAAGAGTTTGAAAAGAATTCAAATTTAATTCTTCTTTAAGTCTTTAGTAGTATTCACCTGGGAAACCCTTTGTCCTGGGCGCTTTTTTTCTTTATTAGGAGGTTTTATATTACTGGCTCAATATCCTCACTTACTTGTGTGTTCAGATTTTCTGTGTCTTTATGATTCAGTTTTGGGTGGTTGTATGTTTGTAGGAACTTACCTGTTTCTTCTAGGATGTACAGTTTCTTGGTGTATAATAGTTCATAGTAGTCTCTTGTGATCCTTTGTATTTCTGTGGTATCAGTTATAATATCTCCTCTTTAATTTCTGCTTTTGAGGTTTTTGTCCCTTTTTCTTAGTCTACTCAAAGGTTGTCAATTTTGTTCATTCTTTCAAAAATCAGCTGTTACTTTCCCTGGACTTTTCTGTTGTTCTTCTGGATTCTATTTATTTTTGCTCTGGTCTTTGCTTTTTCCTTCCTTTTTCTAACTTTGGGTATAGTTTTTCTAGTTTCTTGAGGTGTGAAATTAGGTTGTTTATTTGGGATCCTTGTTTTTAATGTAGACATTTTATCATTATATGCTTTCCTCTTAGAACTACCTCTTCTATATCCTTTAAGTTTTCGTATGTTGTTTTCCATTTTCATGTTTCAAGATATTTTATTTTCCTTTTGATATCTTCTTTAACCCTTTGGTTTTTCAGGAGTGTGTTAATTCCACACATTTGTGAGTTTTCCAGTTTTCCTCCTATTACTGATTTCCAGTTTTATAATATTGTAGTTTAAAAGATGCTTAGTATCAGTTCAGTCTTCATCTTTTTGTTAAGTAAGACTTCTTTTGTGACCCAGCATATGATCTATCCTTGAAAATAGTCCATGTGCATTTTAGAAGAATGTGTATTCTTTTTTAAATTTTTATTTATTTAATTTTATTTTTCCTTATGTTCAGTTAGCCAACATATAGTACATCAAAAGTTTTTGTTGTAGTGTTCAGTGATTCATTAGTTGCATTTAACACCCAGGGCTCATCCCAACACATGTTATGCAGCTGTTGAATGGAATGCTCTGTATTCATCTGTTAGGTCCATTTGGTCTAAAGTATGGTTTAAGTTCAGTGTCTCCTTACTGATTTTTTTTTTGGTCTAACTGATTTATCCATTGTTGAAATCCTCTGCTATTATGGTATTGTGGTCTCTCCCTTTCAATATGTTAGTATTTGCTTAATATATTCAGGTGTTCTGATGTTGGGTGTATATAAATTTATGATATGTCTTCTTGATGAATTGACTCCTTATCATTATAAATGACCTTCTTATTATTTTATTGTAGTATTTGAGTTAAAGTCTATGTATCTAAGTGTAGCTATTCATGTTCTCATTTGCATGGATGATTTTTTTTTCCATCCCTCACTTTCAGTCTTTGTGTGTCCTTGAAGCTGAAATTAATCTCCTGTAGACAGCATATCGTTGGGTCTTTTGGTGGAGGGGGTGTCTTTTTTTTTTTTTTAATACATCTGCTATGCCTTTTGATTAAAGAAGTTAATCCATTTACATTTAGAGAAACTACTGATAGGTAAGGAATTACTAATGCCATCTTATTAATTGTACTCTGGCTATTTTATAGCTCCCTGTTCATCTCTTACTGTCTTTCCTTGTAAACTGATGATTTTCCATATGGTATACTTTAATGCTCTTCTCCTTGTTTTTTGTGCATCTACAGATTTTTCTTTTTGGTTACCATGAGGCTTACCTAAAACATCTTAGAGATAAAACAGTCTATTTTAAGCTGATAACAACTTAATTCCAATTGCATACAAAAACTCTATCCTTTTACTCTCACATTTATAAACTCGCATTTTTAATCTCATTTTATGTTTTGGGTGTCAAAATTGCATCTTTTTATATTAGGTATTCTTTAACAAATCATTTCAACTATTGTTATTTTTAATACTTTTATTTTTTTAAAAGATTTTATTTATTTATTTGAGAGAGAGACAGTTAGAGAGAACATGAGCAAGGAGAAGGTCAGAGGGAGAAGCAGACTCCCCATGGAGCTGGGAGCCCGATGTGGGACTCAATCCCAGGACTCTGGGATCATGACCTGAGCTGAAGGCAGTCGTCTAACCAACTGAGCCACCCAGGCGTCCCTTAATACTTTTATTCTTTAGGGGTGCTTGGGTGGCTTAGTCAGTTAAGTGTCTGTCTTTGGCTCAGGTTATGGTCCCAGTGTCCATTTCAGGCTCCATGCTTAGTGGAAAAGTCTGCTTCTTCCTCTCCCTCTGTTCTCCCCTGCCCCACTCATTTTTCCCTCACTCTGCTCTCTCTCAAATAAACAAAATCTTTTAAGAAGTAGTTTTATTCTTTAATCTTTGTGCTAGAGTTAGCTTATTTTCACAAAACCATACTACATTATTATTTTTTTAAAGATTTTATTTATTTATTTGACAGACAGAGATTACAAGTAGGCAGAGAGGGAGGCAGAGAGAGAGAGAGGAGGAAGCAGGCTCCCTGCTGAGCAGAGAGCCCCATGTGGGGCTCGATCCCAGGACCCTGGGATCATGACCTGAGCCGAAGGCAGAGGCTTTAACCCATTGAGCCACCCAGGCGCCCCATCACCATACTACATTATTACTCTATTCTAAATTTGTCTGTATACTTACCTTTAGCAGCATGTTTTATATTTTCATACATTTTCATTTTATCAATTAGTGCCATTTCCTTTCAACTTTAAGAACTTTTGGGGGCATCTGCATAGTGCAGTCAGTTAAGCATCTGACTCTTGGTTTTGGCTCAGGTCATGATGTCAGGGTCATGGGATCAAGCATGCTCAGCACAGAGTCTGCTTGAGATTCTCTCTCTCACTGCCCTTCAGACTCATGCTCCTTCCCTCCCTCCCTCTCTCAAAATACATACATACATACACACACACACACACATACATACATACATCTTTTAAAAAAAGAACTTTCAGTATTTCTTATGAAGAAGGTCCAGTTTAGATCTGTGCCCTCAGCTTTTGTTTTTTTGAGAAAATGTCTCTCCTTCACTTCTGAAAGACATCTTTGCTGGGTAATGTATTCTTATTTGGCAGTTTTTTTCTTTCTGCATTTTGAACTTATCATCCCACTCTCTCCTGGCCTGCAGGGTTTCTGTTGAGAAATCCACTGATATCACTTTATGGGGTTCCTTTATATGTGAGGGTTTTCTCTTAATGCTTTTAAAATTCTTTCTTGGGGTGCCTGGGTGGCTCAGTTGGTTAGGCAACTGTCTTTGGCTCAGGTCATGATCCCAGGATTCTTGGATTGAGTCCCGCATTGGGCTCCCTGCTCCTCTCGGAGGCTGCTTCTCTCTCTCCCTCTGCCTGCCCCTCTCCCCTGCTTGTGCTCTCTCTCTCTCTCTCTGTCATATAAATAAATAAAAATAAATAAAAATTAAAATTACTTCCTTCCCTTTGACTTTAGGCAGTTTTTAAATAATGCATATTTGAGATCATTTTGGATTGATATTTTGGTATGACTTATAGATTCATGAACTTGTATGTCCAAATCTCTCCTTAGGTTGGAAAGTTCTCAAACTTTACATTTTTTTTTCTTTTTCTTCTTTGGCTTAAAACAGAAATTTTTGTTATTTTATACATTGTTGTATTCATTTCAGATGTACAATATAATGATTCACGAGTTCCATATATTACTCAGTACTCATCAAGATAAATGTACTCTAAATCCTCATCACCTATTTCACCCATCCCCCTACCCACCATCAGTTTGTTCTCTACAGTTAAGAGTCTGTTTCTTGGCTTATCTCTTTCCCCCCATTTATTCATTCATTTTGTTTCTTAAATTTCACATGAGTGAAATCATGTGTAGTTTGTCTTTCTCTGACTTATTTCACTTAGCATACACTCTAGATCATCCCTGTTGTTGCAAATGGCAAGATTTCGTTCTCTTCGTGGCTATATAATATTAAATTATATGTATATACGCTGTCTTCTTATCCATTCATCTATCAGTGGATACTTTGGCTGCTTCCATAATTTGGCTATTGTAGCTAATGCTGCTGTAAACATTGGGGTGCATATATCCCTTTGATTCAATATTTTTTTATTTGGGGGGCAAATACCTGGTAGTGGAATTACTACATTGTAGGGTAGTTCTATTTTTTCCCCCATTTTTTTCTTATTGTGTATTCTGGAAACCCATTTTCTCAGATTTAGGGTTGCTGTTAGGATTATAATTAGGACATGTGCCTGTTATTTTTCAGCCCAGAGAATTCTTCAGAAGCTTGGGTTAGGATTAGGTTTAGGTTTAGAGTTAAGGTTAAGTTTATGGTTAGGGTTACAGTATGAGCCTGGTATTTTGCTGTTCAGGGATCTCTACAGAGAATAAAACCCCAGAATTATGCTTGGGTGAGAGCAGACATGGCAACCATTTACAAAGCTGAAGCAAGGAGGGTATTAGGGAACCTAAGTATTCTTTAAATAGATCTTGAATTGGTCCTTCTGTTTTTATCTCTACCTTCACATGCACTTCCACTACCAATTAATCTCCTGGGGTCATCTACAGGATAACTAGGCTACTTTTCAGCTCTCCTTATCATGTTCCAGAGGCTACTTCCTCATATCTAGGGTGGTTAGAGTTAGGGTTAAGATATGTGTTAGGGTATATACCTGGTATTCTGCAGGTCAGAGACTTCTCTAGAGAATAAAATCCTAGACCTCTGCCGAGGTTATGATTAGTGTTTGATTCAGGGTTAGCCATTAGGGGTAATTGGTTAGGAGTTACGAGTTAGGATTTAGGGTATGTGCCTGGTATCCTGAAGTTCAGAGACCTCTCCAGAATGTTAGGCTTAGTGTTTAAGTTAGGGTTTAGTGTTAGGGGTTGGAGATTATTGTTTATGGGTTATGGTTATGGTTAGGTTTAGCTTTTATGGATTAGGATTAGTGTCAAATTCAGGTTAGGGTTAGGATATGTGTCTTATATTTTGCAGTTCAGAGACCTCTCCAGATGTTAGGGTTAGGGTTAATTTTGGAGTTAGGGTATGTGCCTGGTATCCTGTAGTACAGAAACCTCTTCAGAGAATAAACCCCCAGACTTCTGCTGGGGTGAGAATAGACATGGCATCCACCTAGGGTAATTATATTTTAATTTTTTGAGGAATCTCCAGTGGCTTCACCAGTTTGTATTTCTTCAACAGTGCATGAGGGTTCCTTTTTTTCCACATCACTGCCAACACTTGTTTTGTCTTTTTTTTATTTTAGCCATTCTGACAGGTGTGAGGTGATGTGTCATGTGTTTTTGATCTGCATTTGATGATGAGTGACGTTGAGTGTCTTTTCATGTGTCTTTTGGCCATCTGTATGTCTTTGGAGAAATGTCTATTCATGTCTTCTTCCCATTTTTAAATTGGATTTTTTGTTTCTTTGGTGTTGACCTGTATAAGTCCTTTATGTATTTTGGATATTAAGCCCTTATCAGATGTCATTTGCAGATATCTTCTTCCATTCAGTAGGTTGTCTTTTAGTTTTGTTGATTGTTTCCTTTAGTGCATATAAGCTTTTTATTTTGATATAGTCCCAATATTTTATTTTTGCTTTTATTTCCCTTGCCTCAGAGATCTATATAGAAAAAATGTTATGGCCAGTATCAGAGTAATTACAGCCTGTGCTCTTCTCTATGACTTTTTGGTTTCAGATTTTATATATATATATATATTTTTTTTAAAGATTTTATTTATTTATTTGACAGAGAGAGATCACAAGTAGGCAGAGAGGCAAGCAGAGAGAGAGGAGGAGGAGGAAGCAGTCTCCCTGCCGAGCAGAGAGCCCAATGCAGGACTTGATCCCAGGACCCTGAGATCATGACCTGAGCTGAAGGTAGAGGCTTAACCCACTGAGCCACCCAGGGGCCCCAGATCTCGTGTTTAGCTCTTTCAGTCCATTTTGAGTTTATTTTTGTGTACGGTATAAGAAAATAGTCCAGTTTCTTCTTTTGCATGTAGCCATCCAATTTTCCCAACACCATTTGCTGAAGATCTTTTCATAGTTTAAATCCAGAAATCTATTCCTGATAATTTCTCATTCTCTTCTTTCCCCTACACCTGGCAACCATTTATTTTTTCTATCTTTGTGATTTTTGACTACTTTGGGTATATATCATTTAAGTGAAATTTCACAATATTTCTCTATATTTTATGACTGGCTTATTTCATTTAGCATGTCCTTAAAGTTTATCCATATTGTGCTACATTACATCCTTTTTAAGGCTAAATAATATTTTATTTTCTCTCTATATAGCACATTTTGCCTATCTGTTCATTGGTTGGTGGACCCTTGGGTTGTTTTAAATAATGTGACCAATGCTGCTATGAACATGAGTGTACAACTGTTTCTTCAGGACCCTATTTTTTGGGGGGTATGTTCTCAGAAATATAAGTGCTGGGTCCCATATTGATTTTATTTTTAATTGATTGAGGAACAGTCATACTGTTTTCCACAGTAGTCATACCTTTTTACCATTTTACATTCCCAACAGTGCACTAAGTCCTTGCCAACACTTTTTTTTCCTTACAGTAACCATCTTGATAGGTGTGAGGTAATATCTCATTGGGGTTTTGCTTAGCATATCCCTAATGGTAAATGATGTTGAGCATCTTTTCATGTGCTTATTGACCATTTGTGTATCTTCTTTTTATACAACAACTGCCCATTGTTGAATCAGTTTTTTGTTGTTGAGCTTTAGGAACTCTCTATTCCGGATAGTGATCCATTATCAGATACATGATTTACATATGTTTTCTCCCATTCTATATGTTGCCTTTTTACTTTGTGTATAGTGTCTCTTGATGTTAAAATTTGATTTCGCTCATATGTGGAGTTTAAGGAAAAAAAACAGATGAATATAGAGTAAGGGAAGGAAAAATAAAATAAGGAAACAGGGAAGCAAACCATAAGAGACTCTTAACTATAGGAAATAAACCGAGAGAGTTGCTGGAGGGGAGGTGGGGGAATGGGGTAATTGGGTGATGAGCATTAAGAAAGTCATTTGATGGAATGAGCAGTGGGTGTTGTATGCAACTGATAAGTCACTAAATTCTATCTCTGAAACTAATAATACAGCATGTTAATTAAGTTGAATTTAAATTTTTAAAAATTTTTTGAAAATTTTCATAATGTCCAATTTTCTATTTTATATTGCCTGTGTCTTTGGTGTCATTAAGGAGGGCACTTGTTGTGATGAGCACTGGCTGTTATATGCAAGTAATGAATTGTTGAACCTCTACATCAAAAACTATTGATGTACTGTATGGTGGCTAACTGAACATAATTTAAAAAAAAAAAAAGAAAGAAAAAATTGTTGCCAAATCCTGTGGCATGAAGCTTTAGTCCTGTGTTTTCTTCTAAGAACTTTATGTTTTAGGTCTCACATTTAAATTTAAGTTCTTGATCCATTTTAAGTTAATTTTAGTTATGTGGTGTTAGGTAAGGTCCAGCTTCATTATTTTGCACATGCATAACCAGTCTGCAGAAAAGGCTGACTTCTCCATTGAAAAGTCTGGGCACTCTTGTCAAAAATCATTTGACTGTATGCAGGGGTTTACTTGTGGGCTCTCTGTTCTATTCCATTGGTCCATATGTGGTTTCTTTATGCCAGTACCACACTCTATGGATTAATGTAGCTTTGTAGTAGGTTTGAAATCAGTGTAAATTTTGTTCTTTTTCAGTATTATTTGGCTATTAGGGTCCCTTGAGATTCCATATAAATTTTAGAGTAGGTTTTTCTATTTCTATTTCGGCAAAAATTCCATCGAGACTTTGGTAGGTATTGCATTGAATCTTTGGGTAATATTGACATTTCAGCAATATTGTCTTATAATCCATGAGGATGGGATATGTTTCCATTCATTTTTGTCTTTCTAATTTCTTTCAGCAGTGTCTTAGAGTTTTCATTGTGTCTTTCACCTCCTTGATTAATTCCTAAATACTTTATTCTTTTTGATGCTATTGTAAATGGAATCGGTTTTTATGATTCCTTTTCAAATTGTTCATTTTTGTGGATAGAAATGAAACTGATTTTTGTGTGCTGACTTTATATCCATCCTGTTACATAGCTGAATTCATTCTAACATTTCTTTTGTGGAATCTTTAAGGTTTTCTACATATATCATCTGCAAACAAAGATAATTTTGTTTGTTTTTCTTGCTTATGCTCTGGCTAGGACCTCCTATTCTCTGTTGAATAGAAATTGTGAAAATGAGGATCCTTGCCTTGTTTCTTTTCTTTTTTCTTTGAGGGAACAAGAGCACACATGTGAGCATGAGCCATGGAGGGGGACTAACATGCCCAGTATGGAGCCTGATTTGAGGCTTGATCTCAGGATCCGGAAATCATAACCTGAGCCAGAAGTCAAGAGTTGAACGCTTAACTGACTGAGCCACCCCAGGCACCCCAGCCTTGTTTCTGATCTTAGAGGAAAAGTTTTCAGTCTTTCACCTTTAAGGATTGTTTGCTGTGGATTTTTCCTACATGGCTTTTATTATGTAGTATTAATTTTCTTCTATTCGTGTCTTGTAAAGTGTTTTTATTTTGAAAGAATGTTGAATTTGGTCAAATGCGTTTTCTGCATCAATTCAGATTATCATGTGGGTTTTTTCCCTTCATTCTGTTAATGTGGTGTAGTGATTTGATTTTTCTTTGTTGAGCCTTCCTTACATTCTAGGAATCCCATTTGGTCATGCTGTACAATCCTTTTAATATGCTGCTAAATTCTGTTTGCTTTTATGTTGAGGATTTTTGCATAAGTGTTTATGAAGGATATTAGTCTCTAGTTTTCTTCTGCTGTCTTTGCATGGCTTTGCTATCAGAGTTATGTTGACCTCATAGAATGAATTAGGAACTGATCTCTTCAATTAATATGGAAAAGTATGAGAAGGGTTAATACTGCACTTTAAAATGTCTGGTAAGGGAGCCTGGGTGGCTCAGTGGGTTAAGTCTCTGCCTTCAGCTCAGGTCATGACCTCAGGGTCCTGGGATCAAGGCTCTCTGCTTGGCAGGGAGTCTGCTTCTCCTTCTCTCTCTCTCTGCCTGCCTCTCTGCCCACTTGTGATCTTTCTCTCTGTCAAATAAATAAGTAAAACCTTTAAAAAAAATAAAATGTCTGGCAAAATTCACTATTGAAGCCATCAGGTCCATAAGAAACATATTATCAGTATGTTTCTTTACTTTGTTTTCTTTGTTGGGCAATTTTTAATAACTTATTCAATTTCCTTACTAATTATAGTTCTCTTCAGATTGTTTTCTTCATGGCTTCAATGTTGGTAGGTTTTGTATTTCTAGGAATTTGTCTCTTTCATGTAGGTTAACCAATGTTTTGGTGTACAGTTGCTTGTTATTCTCTTATAATCCTTTTTATTTCTTTAAGATCAGTAGTATTGTCCCCACATTCATTTCTGATATCAATTTGAGTCTTCCCTTTTCCTTAGTCCATCTAGCTAAAACTGTCAATTTTGTTGATCTTTTCAAAGAACTAATTTTTCATTGACTATCTCCATTTTTCTGTTCTCTATTTCACTTATCTAGTTCCTTTATTATTTCCTTCCTTCTGCTAGTTTGGGTTTGGTTTAGTTGTTTTTTCTGGTTCATTAAGTTGTAAATTTAGGTTGTTTATTTGAGATCTTTCTTGTTTTTTAATGTGTTTATAGTTACAGATTTACCCCTTAGCACTGTTTTCATTGTGTGACACAAATTGTTATATCATCGTTTCTCAGTTAAGTATTATCTAATTTCTCTTATGATTTCTTCTTTTATCCAGTAGTTGTTTAAAACTGTTGTTTAATTTCCACAATGTTGTGAATTTTCCATTTTTTTAATGTTACTGATTTCTATCTTCATCCCACCATGGTTAGAGTAGATACTTTGTATGATGTCTATTTCTTTAAATCTACAGACTTAGTTTCTTTCCTAATGTAGGGCCTATCCCAGAGGAAAAATGTGCACTTGAGAAAGAATGTGTATGAATTTGTTATTGGGTGGAGTGTTCTGTATATGACAGATCCAATTGGTTTATTATGTTAAGTTGTCTGTATCCTTATGTTCTATTTAATGGTTTTATACATTACTGTGAGGGGGTGTTAAAGTCTCCAACTATTATTTATTTATTTATTCATTTTTTCCTTAAAAAAATTTTTTTTAATTTCAGTTAGGTAAGTTATAGTGTATCATTGGTTTTTTTGATATAATGTTCAATGATTCATTAGTTCAGTATGGCACCTAGTGCTCACCATATCACATGCCCTCTTTAATGCCCATCATCCAGTTGCCCCTCCCCACCAAGACCTCCCTTTCCACAACCCTCAGTTTGCTTCCCAGAGTCCAGAATCTCTCATGGTTTGTCTCCCTCTCTGATTTCTTCCCATTCAATCCCCCCCCCCAACATTGTACTTTGTATTATTCTCTATATTCCAACTATGAGTGAAACCATATTGTGTGAGGCCATAATGCTGGCCTCATGGAATGCATTTGGAAGTTTGCTTCCATTTTTATTTTTTGAAACAGCTTCAGTAGAATAGGTGTTATTTCTTCCTTAAATATTTGGTAGAATTGCCCTGGGAAGCCCTTTATCCCTGGAGTCTTGAATTTTGGGGAGGTTTTTGATTACTGCTTCAGTTTCCTTCCTGGTTTTGGGTCTGCTCAGGTTTTCTTTTTCTTCCTGTTTCAGTTTTTGGTAATTTATAAGTTTTCAGGAGTGGATCCATTTCTTCCAAATGGCCTAATTTGCCGGCATATAGTTGCTCATATGTTCTCATCATTGTATTTCTTTAGTGTTGGTTGATGTTTCCTCTTTCATTCATGATTTTACTTATTTGGGTCTTTTTTCTGTTAGCAAAGCATTTGTTGATCTTACTAATTCTTTCAAAGAACCAGCTCCTAGTTTCATTGGTCTGTTCTACTGTTCTTGTGGTTTCTTTTTCATTGATTTCTGCTCTAATCTTATTAATTCTCTTCTCCTGCTGGGTTTAGGCTTTATTTGCTCTTCTTTCTCCTGCTCCTTTAGGTGTAAGGTTAGCTTTTGGATATGGGATTTTTCTAATTTATTGAGAGAGGCTTGGATGGCTATGTACTTTCCTCTTAGAACTGCCTTTGCAGTTTCCCATAAGTTTTGAACTGATGTGTTTTCATTCTCTTTAGTTTCAGTGAATTGTTTAAGGTCTTCTTTAATTTCCTGGCTGACCCATTCATTCTTTTTTTTTAAACATTTTATTTTTTTATTTTTTAAGATTTTATTTATTTATTTAACAGAGAGAGACATAGCGAGAGAGGGAATACAGCAGGGAGAGTGGGAGAGGGAGAAGCAGGCCCCCCGCCAAGCAGGGAGCCCAATGCGGGGCTCAATCCCAGGACTCTGGGATCCTGACCCGAGCAAAGGCAGGTGCTTAACAACTGAGTCACCCAGGTGCCCCTGACCCATTCATTCTTTAGCAGGATACTCTTTATCCTCCAGGTGTTTGAGTTCCTTCTAAATTTCTTCTTGTGATTGAGTTCCAGTTTCAAAGCACTGTGGTCTAAAAATATGCAGGGAATAATCTCAGTCTTTTAATATCAGTTGAAACCAATTTGTGACCCCCTATGTGACCTATTCTGGAGAAAGTTCCTTGTACACTTGAGAAGAATGAGTATTCTGTTGTTTTAGGAATAGAATGTTCTATATGTCTGTGAAGTCCATCTGGTCCGATGTGTCATTCAGAGTCCTTTGTTGATCTTCTGCTTAGTGTTGAAGTCTCCTACTATTAATGTATTATTATCAATATGTTTCTTTACTTTGGTTAATTGGTTTCTATAATTGGCTGCTTCCATGTTGAGGACACAGATGTTTATAATTGTTAGATCTTCTTGTTGGATAGACCTTTACGTATGATATAATGTCATTCTGCATCTCTTACTGTGGTCTTTGGTTTAAAATCTAATTTGTTTGATATGAGGATAACTGCCCCAGCTTCCTTTTCAGATCCGTTGGTATGGTAAGTAGTCCCCCACCTTCAATCTGGAGGTGTGTTAGGTTCAAAATGAGTCTCTTGTAGACAGGATATGGATGGGTCCTGCTTTTTTATCCAGTGTGATATTATGTGTCTTTTTATTGGAGCATTCAGCCCATTTACATTTAGAGTAACTATTGAAAGATAAGAATTTAGTGCCATTGTGTTATTTGTTAAGTCCCTGTTTCTGTAGATTGTCTCTGTTACTTTCTGGTCTGTGTTACCCTTGGGGTCTCTCTTAAAGGATCCTCCTTAATATTTCTTGCAGTGCTGGCTTGGTGGTCATATATTCTTTAAGCTTCTGTCTGTCCTGGAACGTGTTTATCTCTCCTTCCATTCTGAATGACAGCCTTGCTGGATAAAGTATTCTTGGCTGCATTTTCTTTTACCTAGTATATCTCGCCAGTTCTTTCTGGCCTCCCAGGTTTCTCTTGATAGGTCTGATGTTATTCCGATGTTCCTCCCTCCATACATAAGAAATCTCTTCCCCCTAGCTACTCTCAGGATAGCTTCATTGGCTTTAAGATTCACAAGCTTCACCTTTGTATGTTGGGTTGTTGATCTATTTTTATTGATTTGGGGAGGGGTCCTTTCTGCCTCTTGGATGTGAATGTGTGTTTCCTTCCCCAGATTAGGGAAGTTCTCAGCCATGATTTGCTCAGATATACCTGCTAGCCCTCTCTTTTTCTCTCTCTCCACCCGTCTTTTATCACACTGATTCTGACACTGGTTCTTTTCAATGACTTAAATTCTCTTAAGTCTCTTTTCATGTGCTATGAATTGTTGTTCTCTCTTTTCTTCAGTTTCTTTCCTTTCCATCAGCCTACCTTCTAAATCACTTATTCTCTTTTCTGCCTCATTTACCCTGGCTTCTAGAGCATCCAGTTTAGACTGCATCTCATTCATAGCATTTTTAAGTTCATCCTGATTAGATCTCATTTCTGCCCTTAGTGATTCTGTATTGTCAATCCTGGCTATTAGCTTTATAATTGCTATCTTGAATTCTATCTCTGACATCTTGCGTATATCCATATCCATTAGTTCTGTGGCAGAGGATATTGTCTCTGGTTCTTTTCTTTGTTGTGAGTTCCTCCTCCTATTTTGCCAAAGGATAGTTGAGTGAATGGACAGAGTCTAAAATATCAACCACGACCCAAACAAAATGTACCCTGGAAAAAATCCGTAGTGGTCGGGAGCTACTACAGATACTCAAACAAAGCCACGGTGATCCAAAACAATAAAAAGAAGGGGGAGACTATAATCTCTCAGGGTAGATAAAGCAGGGTAATCTATCTGTTCCTGATTGCTTTTTGGTTTCTGTGTTAGAAGACGCTAAATTGCAAAGAAATCAAAACTCATATATGTATATCAAGATAATGTTGAATAGAGTGAAAAATGGACTAGTATGGGGCATAAATCTACAAAACATAGATGTGGGGGGAAAAGTTAAAAAGCAACTTAACATAAGTTGGGAAATAATCTATTTGAAATGGGAACAGGGTTTTTAAAAATGTGAAGTTTTAGCTTGAAATATAAACGAATCATGATGGAACACTTGGAGCTCAATATATTATTTTCCCCTGATGCTGGAGCTTGTCATTCACCTGTTCCTCTAGTCTGTGTTTTGGGGAGGGAACTGCTGCTTGGCTTCTCAGATGTCTTTGCCTGGGTGGAGTTGCCTCGCCCCTTGTCAGGGGAATGGGCTTAATGTGAGTTGGTTGTCTCTGTGGCTTTAGTTCCATGGAGGCTTTCCTCTTTAGAGGATCAGAGCAAATATGGCTGTACAGTAATCTCTGGCCCAGAGCCACAAAGTCGTGGTCCCCATTCTTCAATAAATCCTCCAGGTCAAACCATCTCTACTTCTGTGTGTACCAAACTCCACAGACTCACGCTATTTGCAACTCTCCCAGGGGAGTTCTGGGGGTAACTTCCTTCGCCTACCAACATCTCTGTGGTTTTTGCCTTTGCAATTGTGAGCAGCCATGGGCTAATGTATGTGCCCTCTTCCAGGGTTCCTAGCTCATGGCTGGGTACCATCCCAGTGACCTTTTGGCAGAGACACTGCCCTGAGAGTTGTTGTCCAGTCATGGATGCAGCCTCTGTGTGTGCCAAACCCCTGAATCCTGAGGTTTATGCCCACGGCCACTCTCCCAGGGGAGTTCTGGGGACCCTTGAGCATCTCTGTGTTTTGTGTCTTTGTGACTGCTCATGCACACGCCCAGTTCCACTCTTCCCAGGTCATGGCTGGGTGCTACCCAGTGTCCTTCCCAGGGTTGCTGCCACCCTGAGAGTTGTTGCCCAGTTATCACCACAGCCATTTTGTATCTCCCCTGGATGTTAATCAGCTCCCACCTTCTAGTCCTTTTCAGGGTGCACAGGCAGAGAACAGTCTCCCTACTGATCTGGCTTGGGGTTTATGGCGACCAGAGCTGGGAGTCCCTTCTGGGCTCACTGACCATAACCAGTCTCCCCACTCCACTGCTTGGGCACTCTATAGGTTCAGGCTTCTCTGTTTTTTCTGAGTCTCTTGGGATCCTGGGACCACAGTTATCCACCTAGAATTCTGCCCTACTCACCCCCTGTACCCTTTTCTGAAAGAGATGCCTCTCACTGGAGCAAATTTCTAAGGGTCCCGATTTTCCTTCTGGTGTTCTATCACTTTCTGGTGGCTGGCTTATGGAGGCTCCCTCCCCACTCCATTTATCTTCTGATATTTCCCCCGAAGATTCAAGATTCCTCACCTCCTACCTTGCAAAAAGTAGTCGTTTTTCTGCTTGTAGAGATCCAGATAAATTGTCTTACATCTCAGGTTGAATTCATGTATGTTCAGAATGCTTTGATAGATATCCAGCTAAATTCAAGGGATCAGATGAAACGGGGTCCCCTACTCTGCTGCTGTCTTGCCCCCAAAATATTTATATTTATTTATTTTTTAATAAAGTGTGAAGATTGGGCTCATGATCCTGAGATCAAGAGCTGAGCTGAGTGAGATCAAGAGTCAGATGCTTAACCAACTGAGCCACCCAGGCCCCCCTAAGTCTCCAACTATTATTGTAGAAGTAGTTCTTCAACTCTGTCAGTTTCTGCTTTATATACTCTGATGATCTGTCATTAGGTGTATAAATGTTTATAATTGTTTTAGCTTGCTATAGTGAACTTTTTATTAACATATAATGTCCTTTGTTGTTTCTTGTAACTTTTTTTCTATTTAAACTCTTGTTTTGTCTGAGAAATAATGAGTGTTGGTGAGGATGTGGAGAAAAGAGAACACTCATGCACTCTCAGTAGGATTGTAAATTGGTGTAGTCACTGTGGAGAACAATATGGAGGTGGCATACTCCAGCTCTCACTACCACTCAGCTGCTGGCAGGTGGCATGAGGATAACATGAACATGTCTGTCACTTCCAGGGAAGGTGTGAGGTTCCTACCTGGGAAGTGTGATCATTGTTTATAAACATTAAAGTGGCAAAAGGGAAATGTTATAATACAACAGACCCAATTATAAAAGTGATAGGCCAGTACATCCATGTGACTCAAGAAAGGTTCATTAAATTTGCTAGACTTTGTGAAGAGGAATGTGTATTTCTAGCTGCAGTTCATTAATCATCACTTAAAAATTTTACCATTTTGTGTTTTGGGCCTATATTTTTGTTTGGGTCCCAGATACCTGATAATATAAATTCTAAGACAATAAAAAATTAATTTTCTTGTTCTGTGTTCTATAAAATAATTACAGACATCCCTGGAAAATTATACAAATTGAAAACAATTTTGGACAAAGAAACTAGTCAGTTTTAGTTTTTCCACTTATCTGTTAACTGGGTAATTTTAGAGAACGGAGAATTGTTAATGTTCTGTGAATATCCTCACACAAACTGAATGCCATCTTAAGGTGAAAATCCTGTTTTATAATTGATAAACTAGAGACTCTCTCAAATCTGAGAGATCTGAGGACTTCTGACAGAGCTATGCCTTGGGTGCCTTAATTATCTCAGTCACTCCAGAGATTAACAGTGCAGTGATGTTCTGCCATATCATTCATCTCTTCAAATCCAAATCCCAGAGTGACCCAGCTGAGCATAGCCTATAGCTGGTTTTTCCAACATTCACTATTCTTTTTATAAACAAAATCTTTTAGAATGGTCTATGTAACTGTAGGTGTGTAGGATTTTTCTCTTCTTTCCATTTTTACTTCTTCTCTGTCCCCTACTACCCCGCTTTCTTTTTCCTTTGGGTGTTCATGTATTAACTCTTGGTGGTCCTGAGTGGCCCTTGCTGTGTGTAGACTGCCCTGTCCTGGGCATCCCAGTTAGCCTCAGATGGGCTGGAGTCAGCATCTTGGATGGGAGTGGTAGCAGCATCCTGAGTTTTCAGTGGTAGGTTTGAGGAAGGAACTCAGTATGCTAGTGGGCACTGGCATTTAGGAGTGCCCAAACACATTGACTGGGAGATTTGTGATATTAAGTGTGTTGAGAGACCTCCTTGGGTATCTTGGGGGATGAGAATGAAGTGCCCCTTCCCCTTGACAAAGATTCTGTTCTGGGAAGATTCTACTCAGGGTACTCTGAACTTTCCAACTGGCATTCTTCTGAGTTCTCTGCATTGTCCAGAGTCCTGCTAAGTCATTTCAGCCAGATTCCCCACCCCTGGTATCTGGTCAGGTTCCTTCTCATCTTCCACCACCTCCCAGGGGGTGTCTGATCACCCTGGCCTGCGCCAGCAAAAATCCTATGAGGTCCATTTAGCCCTGGTCAAGGACAGGCTAGGATCATACACATGCTTCTGATGCCCTTTTTTATCAGACCTCATGGTGACTCCTGGAGCTTTGTATGATCGCCCCCCTCTTATCCAAATCTGGATTTTGACCTCTATCATAGTAGGCTTGCATGACATAGGGCTTGGTGGTCAGGCTGAGGACTGGAATGTGGGATGAGTAGGAGGGCAAGGGGAGCACAAGCAAACACAGAAAGGTTTAGTAGTCAGCAGACATGCAGGACTGTGCACAGGTCAGAGAGGCACTGGGACGTACTGGGATACAGCATTCTTTCACTGTTGGCATCAGAAAAACCTGTGGATTTTAGGTCCTGCTTAATGGGCATGCATTGCAAGGGAGATACTGGGTTTGAGGACCCTGTGAGGACTACAGAAAATTGCCACCTTAGCGCAAGTGACAGACTGTCAGTGCACAGTTGTTGGAAAGGACATCTCCCCTTAGTTTGCAAAGAACCACTTGTAAGCCAGACATTTGCCCTGCAAGTACTTTCACATCTCTCTTCTAGTCCAAGACAGTCCTGCAGGAATGCATGTCTGAGGGTGGGCATGCCTCCTCCACCCGCACTGGCTTGCAGTGAAGGGGTGATGCTGTTATTTCTGCCCATGTTTGTACTGAGTGCACACATATGCCCCTGTATGAACACCTGAGAGATTGAGGGGTGGAAGAGTACAGTATGTCTGGTTAGTTGTAACTGTGCCTGAAGGCACAAGGGCTTCTGTCTGTGCCTGTCTTTAGCATGACATGGTTCTAAGGACATGCACATATATCACCACCTGTAAGTTTGGACCTTTGTTGTCCAGTATGATAACCATAAGCCACATGTAGCTATCTGAATTTTTTAAAAAAAATTTCTAGGGTTGTCTGGGTGGCTCAATTGGTTGAACAGCTGCCTTCAGCTTGGGTCACGATCCCAGGGTCCTGGGATCAAGTCCTACATCAGGCTCCATGCTCGGTGGGGAGCCTGTTTCTCCCTCTGCCTGCTGCTCCCCCCGCTTGTACTCTTGCACGCTCTCTCTCTCTCTAGCAAATAAATGAATAAAATCTTTAAAAAAAATTTTTTTTACATTTTTTTTTATTTGAGGGAGAGAGAGAGAGCCCAAGTTGGGGGGAGAGGCAGAGGGAGAAAGAGAAGCAGACTCCCCACTAAGCAGGAAGTCTGATGTGGGATTCAATCTCAGGACACTGGGATTATGACCTGAGCTGAAGAGAGATGTTTAATCCAGCTGAGCCATCCAGGCATCCCTTAATTTAAATTTAAGTAAAATTAAGATGGTGGGAATGCAAGTTGGTGCAGCCACTTTGGAGACCAGTGTGGAGATTCCTTAAATTAAAAATACAGCTTCCCAATGACCCTGCAATTGCACTACTGGGTATTTACCCCAAAGATACAGATATAGTGAAAAGAAGGGCCATCTGTACCCCAATGTTTATAGCAACAATGGCCACAGTCGCCAAACTGTGGAAAGAACCAAGATGCCCTTCAACGGATGAATGGATAAGGAAGATGTCCATATACACTGTGGAGTATTATGCCTCCATCAGAAAGGATGAATACCCAACTTTTGTAGCAACATGGACAGGACTGGAAGAGATTATGCTGAGTGAAATAAGTCAAGCAGAGAGAGTCAGTTATCATATGGTTTCACTTATTTGCGGAGCATAACAAATAACACGGAGGACCTGGGGAGATGGAGAGGAGAAGGGATTTGAGGGAAATTGGAGGGGGAGATGAACCATGAGAGACTATGGACTCTGCAAAACAACCTGAGGGTTTTGAAGGGGCGGGGGGTGGGAGGTTGGGGGAGCCAGGTGGTGGGTATTATGGAGGGCACGCATTGCATGGAGCACTGGATGTGGTGCAAAAACAATGAATTCTGTTATGCTGAAAAGAAATAAAAATAAAAAAAAAATTAAATAAAATTAAACAAAACTTAAAATTCAGCTCCTTGGTCACACCAGCTGCATTTCAGAGTGCTCAATCCATATATTGTAGTGACTGCTGTATTGGACAGCACAGATCTAGAACATTTTCATTATTACAAAAACTTCTACAGGACAGCCCTGCTCTAGAGTGGTGTTTGTGCACCTATGTGTTTGTGCGTGTCTTAGTTCTTGAATGTATCCTTGGGTAAATCCCCATTTGTGCATGAGGGTCGGGTTTGTCCATGTGCTACTTCATGTATGTATCCAGAAATGCTTCATGAGTTCACATGGTTGTGTGTGCTCCTGGCTCTGCAGGTAGAATAGTGGCTGCAAGGAGTCACATAAGGTTAGATGTCAGTTTGGGACAGAGTTCAGCTTCACTGAGCTTCAGTTTCCTCACATGTAAGACAGCACCAGTTATCCTTTCCTGCCACTGTGTTGTTGTAAATGATGGAGTGCTGATCATTATCATCCTTATTTCAGCTCTAGCAGAGATCTTAGAGATATATTGCAAAATACAACATAAGTGGTTACTGTGTATGACACCCCTATTATGATTGTTCCTGAATATCTTTAGTGAAAATATGTTGTTAGTGGGTGCCTCCAGACACTGGGAGATATGCTCATTACCCTGAGCTGTAATATGCCATCTCTACCAGCTAACACTAGTCCTTCTATCAGGGTACACACAGTCTTTACCCAGTGATAGTCCTTGAGTTATTTGAAGGCAATATCTTGTCTTGTACAAATCTTCTCTACCAAAAGTTCACTTCCACACTTCTTGCCAAACTGATCATGTCTTCTAATATGTCGTGTTTTTATTTTTTTTAAAAAGATTTTATTTATTTATTTGACAGTGAGAGAGAGCTCACAGGCAGACAGGCAAGCAGAAAGAGAGGGGGAAGCTGGCTCCCCGCTGAGCAGAGAGCCTGATGTGGGGCTCGATCCTAGGACACTGAGATCATGACCTGAGCCGAAGGCAGAGGCTTAACCCACTGAGCCACCCAGGTGCCCCAAATATGTCATGTTTTTAAAGATCCCTTTGCTCCTTCCTCCCAAACATACAGACCCACCAGACTCCCTTA
This sequence comes from Enhydra lutris kenyoni, assembly GCF_002288905.1. Lineage (NCBI taxonomy): Eukaryota > Metazoa > Chordata > Mammalia > Carnivora > Mustelidae > Enhydra > Enhydra lutris. The sequence continues at coordinate 2,776,047 of NW_019154117.1, read as the reverse complement.
GAGTGTGGTCTGATTAGGCTATCAAGTATTTGTACTCATTAGTAGTTAGTTGATAATACAAACAAGTTTTGCTAAATCTTTTGTTTCCAAAGGACACAGTTCAAAGTTAAAAATCAGTAAAATTCTCTTGTTAGAAGAAAAAAATGTGTTTTCCTGTTAATTAGAAACATTCCATGTTGTTCAGGTTTTTTGCTCCTGATTAAAGCGGACTGGAACAAACATACATGTATCTGCTCCTAATGACGTTAAAAGGAATAAAGTAATGTTATCAAAGCTTATGGAAAGTCATAGCTAAAATCTGAAAACAGAACTATAAAATCTGTTGTCTTCCCTTCCCAGTGGAAATTTTGAGCTCAGGAACAGGTGGGCCTCGAACCATGTTGGGGAGAGTTCGGAGTCCTCTTTGGAGACCAGAGTTTCTAATGGTCCACTCTTCACAAGAATTTGTACTGATTCATAGAACTATGAATTAATACTGATTCATAGACCCACAGATCCTACCTGATTCATAGAACCATGTCCTACTGATATCTCCAATTCCAGTCCAGCACCACAGAGTACATTATAGCCTTCCTCCTTTACTTTTTCTGTAGTTTCTTTCTCCAACAGAGAGAACCTGGCTGTCATTATCCACAATATATTCACTTCTTCCTTAATCCTAGAATATACACGTGGTGTGGGGTACACAACCCCCAATCTTTATTTTAATGATTTTTGAAGACATGAAAACCAAACATATTTATAAATGTAAGGACTATTAAAAGGTATACCCTTGGGTATACCCAAGTGTTCCTCTTTCTGTTCCATCAACTGTGTTCCCATTTCCCCATCATCACCCCTTGTCCATTCCCATCTGTATCATCTCCTTAGTTTTTATTTCCTGTGGAGATTTTTTGCACATGTGATAGATACATGTATATTTGCCTATTTCCTCTCCCCTCTTGTGTGAAAAGTAGATACTTCATGAGGAAGTTCTTGCCTGTAAGTCCAATCCAATACCTAGACAGATGACATAATCTCAAACATTTAGCAGAAGGCCCTTCTGTATTCACAGAAGGAATTAAGAAAGGCTTCTAAAACTAATCTGAATTATGGACTCTACTTTCTATTTTTCTCTGTCTGTAAACATTTGTGTCCTGTGTATGAGTGTCCAAAGGTACTTAACCATTCAACAAACGTGTAACCACAAAACAGTGGCAGGTACCCATTTACCACTCTGGTAATGTGCTAAATGTGTTGAAATGTGATAGATGTATTGAAACACTCATCTCTGTTTCTAAACTAAAAGTATATGCAAGCTTAGAATCTTCTGATGGGCAAATACAAGAGTTCAGGCTAAGTGGATGGATCTCTGATGCCACTCAGCCCCAAGATTCTGCAGGGCTCTGTTCCCATGGTGTCATGGTTCTAATATTCCAAACTACAGGAGAATCATTTTGCTGAGACATTTACGGGAAGCCTCACTCCTGTCTTGACCTTCCCCTGCCAAAGTTTGACTATGGGTGGAATGGCCTACACAATGAAGAAGCGTACCTTGACAGTAGGAGATCCCATATACCTGCGGAAGGCCCTTGTGAACAACGTTGGAGAGGAGCAGAGGACTAGGCTCCACATTCAAAAACTCCAGAAGGCTTTAGCTATCCGGTTCAGGGAAATTGATAAAGAAAAAGCGGCCCTGATGAAGTTTCTGGGAAAGCTTCACAAGACAACTGGCTATTTCACTCAACTGCCCTTCTGCTGACCAGTGCCACTATGGGTGAGGAATTTGTGGAAAAGGCTCAATACAAAATCATCTGCATCCGCCGCTATCTCTGTATGACCCAAGAAAACAGTATAAGGAACCACTGAGATAAACTGAAAAAGGAAAAAGATGATACAGTTGAAGATCCAAGTAGAACGTCTATAAGGGAGTCAACAGAGAACTCTCCTCCAAAAGAGAGAATAAGGCCTTGTGTTTCCAGATGACCCTATACTATTACAACTTGAAGTGGTAACATGCAGTGCATACACTATTTGCTTTCAAAAGTTCCTTAAGACAAAAATAAAGCTTAGCTATTATAGAGGTTGTTCTGATATTGATCATGGAATACATCATATATTTGCTTTACTTCTTTCTCATTGATAACAATTATTTTCCTGTACTTTAATAGCATGAATAAAAGTTGAGGCAAAACTTAGGAAAAGCATAGAATCTTGAGTTTATAAAAGAACTTGTTTTGCCATGTGTTACCCGTGTGATCCTGGACTTAGAAATCCCTTTCTCTCATTCAAGATGGAGATGATAACACCTCTATTAAAAGATTACTTTAAGGGTTAAATAAGATACTATATATACATGCATATTGCAGATCCCCCAACATGGTAATAGTATTGTAACTGATTAATTATTTTAACTACTATGTAACGGAGCTCTGGTTCTATTCCTAGCTCTTTACTAACATCCTAGGTCTCTAGGCAAGTCTGTTTCCATCCCTGGGCCTTAGCTTTTGCAAGGCTGTAATGTGAGAACCGGACGGACCATTTCCAAAGCCCCTTCCAACTGTGAGCTTGTTAACACAGTACTACTTCAGAAGGTGTTGCAGCACAGAAAAAGGATCCAGAAATCAAAATGCATACCTAGGTGACTAGGGGCTTAGACATTTTCTATTTAGTCATGACTTACTTACCAATCACGTGTTTAAAGATAGATGTTATTCAAATAGGTATATTCTTAGCAGCCTCTTGTGATGTATTTTCTGGATGACAGCAGAGCAAGTGCAGCCTATTTCTTGAAAGCCTTTGGGATTAAGTTGCATGTCTTTATTACTTCTTTAGGCTCTGCCATCCAGCAGACATGGATTCTGCCAGATACTGCTGTGTTATACTAGGCAAGTTAGCGAACACTTAAAATACCCTCTGTACCATAAGTTGCTTCGATTTTTCAACTGTGCAATGGGAATAATAGTACTTCACTCAGAAGACTGTTGTGATGTCTTCCTGTGATACCACGTATATGTCTTAGCACAACATCTAACACATTTTTGAAATTCGTTATTAGAATTGCTGTGGTCATTTCTGGGAATAGGCAACAACTGGAGCTTCTGGGCTAAGAAATGGCATTATGGATTCTGTCAACATTCAGTGTGAGTCATCATTCTTGGATCTCAGATAAGACAACTTTCTTAGCTAGATCTCAGTCACCTAAAACAGAAATGTGTATACATGTATTAAAAAAAAAAAAGGGTGAGCTCTAGAGATAGAATGTAGTGAGTTTGAGGATTTCAAGGCTGATCAAGAAAAAGACATGACCACAGACAGCAGAAGTACACAGTAAGCTTTATGTGGGTGGTGTTTGGTGGGTTACATGAGGGGCAAAGTCCTTTACAGGAGGAGACCTACTAGAGGCAGTGGTACAGGACTACTGCCCAGAAGGGGAACAGAGCATAGGCACTCTAGGAGAGATGAGGTTTCATGCAGGGAGCGAAGGTGTCTAGGCAGTGTTGCTCAGCAACAAGATGGAAGGTACATTGGTTTGCTCAGGCTGCTGTAGCAAGGTACCACAAACTAAATCGCTTAAAACACACTGGTTCTCTCTGTTCTGGAGGCTAGAAATCTAGGGTCAAGGTGTCAGCAGGGCAGGTTTCTCTGGAGGTCTCCTCTTGGCTTGTAGGTGGCTGCCTTCTCCCTGTATCCTCGTAGGGTTGTTCATGTGCATGTCTGTCTCCTGGTCTCCTTGTAAGGCCACAGTTACATCGGATTAGGGCTCACCCTAATGACCTCAATTTTACTTCAGCTCTCTAAAGACCCTATCTCCAAATAAAATCACATTGTGAGATACTAGGGGTTAGGATGACAACATAAATTGGGGCACGTTCATATGGTCTGAAAGGCAGCAGCAGTGTAGTCTTACAACACCAATGTTTGCCTTATCTGTGGCTAGCAAATGCTGGGTGCAGTTGCACAGGGTGTGCAGAGCAGCTGGGCTTTAAGTGGGCTTATTTGGACAGTATTTAAAGCACATATATAAAAATATGTTTTAAAAAATTGAATTTGGTACCAGTATGCTTTGAACTAGAAGTCTCAGCCTGCTGTGAAGAAACAAACAGCATTGGGGCCAATATATGGGGCATCTTTGGCTCATTTTCACAACAGCCCATCTGCTGGCTCCATGTTTGTTTTATAGTTGAAATTGTGTGTTACTTTGTATTGCCTGAATCTGGAGCCAGTAATAAAGCATTCTAAAGATTCCATATCCTACAAAGGCACAAAGCAGGATTTCAAAGCCCATTTACAGCCAGCTGGGGGAGAAGTTCAGGAGAAGAGGTCAGAAAAGGAGATTTTTACTTGTTCGATCTGTCTAGTCAGTGAAGTGGTATTATGGCCCCGTTGATGTATGTCCCTGGCTATCTGTTAAAGCTTGATGAGTATTACCAGTGCAGAAGCAGCAAGGTATGTTAGCAAGTGTTCAGACCCTCCCCGCCCCCCCTAACAGCACTTAAGAAATCTAAGGCTTTGCAATTACCTATTATCATGGTCCTAAAGTACACTAACATTTAGCCAAGAGTTCCAGTCCCTGGGCGGTTTAGTTTCTTTGGATGATTCCATGGACACAGCTGTTTTCTTTTAATTGTTGTGAGGTGTACTGCACACCTGCTGTCCTCAGAATTGGTGGTTGTAGAGTGGTTAACACCAGGGGGACTGCTGGGAGAACTTGTTTGTGGCATTGGAGAGGTTGAGCTAGCATGGTTTGTGGACACAAGTACTTGGGAGAGTCCCTTGCTGAGTAAAAATTTACTGGGATTTTGAGCCAGATACAAGTATATGTATATGCCAGGTTGGAGGAAAGCTTGTGACAGGGAGGCCATTTGATTCTCCTTCAGGTCTACCACACTCCCTCTGCTCCCAGTATGCTCTGTGTTCCTGAGAAAGGTAAGTTTATGTGGCTTAATGCAATTCCAAGTGGGGTCATTGTCTGAGGGGCATGGGTGTTAACTTCACACTCCGCACCTGGGTTGACGAAGTGGGTTTTAGCCCACCACTGCCCACACATTTCTGTGACTAGCCTCACACAGATTACTGGATGTCGGTGCTGCTGTTGAATGTTGTTGAAGGGGAGTAGGTGCATGTTGATGAGTGAGGTTTACTGGAGACTTTGGCAAGGGGAGAACTATTATGCATATGTGCACCAAAATCAAGTTGTCAGAATCAAGACCAGCATGGAGTGGTCTGATTAGGTACATATCATGATGGCTAAGGCTATGCGCAGGTTTGGTTTGGTGAGCAGTTGTGTGTTCCTTCTAGCTCAGATTACTGTGCATTAGTGATTGAGCTTCCCCCAGATTGCATTCAGTGTGCTTTCGTGGGTGTGGAATGAGCCTCACAGGTGCTCTTGGTGGTTTGAAAAGTTGTTCATTTAGCTGTGTACCAAATTAGACCCTTGGCCATGGGGCACTCACACAGGGGGTCCTCACAGGCGGGCCAAGTTATTTCAAAAATAGATGTCAGTTGTATTACACATTTAGCCCATTTCTGCCCGTTTATGAGAATGTTGCTGTGGTTTACAGCTTTTGTAGCTTCACGGGTGGTACCTTGAGAGGTAGTGGTGTGATTACACCAAAAAAGCTGCTCCTGGGTTGGCTTCATTGCCATTTTTTTCATTGTTTCTATTTTCTGTAAGGTAGAATATGTAGGGTTTTTTAAATTGAGATGGAATTGACATATAGTATTGTGAACAACATAATGATTTGATAAATGTATTATTGTAAAATGATCATGATAATTTTAACATCCATCATCTCACAGGTAGAATTTTTTTCTCTTGAGACTTTTTAAGATCTACTCCCTTAGAAATATACAATATTGTTAACTGTAGTCACCAAGCCATACATTATATCCCCAGAACTTATAACTAGAAGTTTGTACCTTTGTAAAAGTTTAGTTTTTTTTATATTGGACAAACTAGACTTTTTATTTTTTCAGTGTTCCAAGATTCATTATTTATGCACCACTCAGTGCTCCAGGCAATATGTGCCCTCCTTAATACCCATCACCAGGCTTACCCATCCCCCCCCACGCCCTCCCCTCTAAAACCCTCAGTCTGTTTCCTGAAGTCCATACTCTAATGTAGTTAACATACAGTGTTATATTAGTTTCAGGTATACAATATAGTTATTCAGCAATTCCATGTATTTAATTAAGGAGGGCATATGATGTGATGAGAATTGGGTGTTACATGCAACTGATGAAACTTATCTGAAGCTTATGACGTACTTACTATATGTAGGTTAACTGAATATAAATTAAAAAGAAAATTCCATGTATTACGTAGTGCTTGTCAAGGTATGTGTACTTTTAATCTCTCACTTTTTCACCCATCCCCACCACCCAGCTTCCCTCTGGCATCCATCTATTTGTTCTCTCTAGCTGAGTCTGTTCCATGTTGTCACAAATAGCTGAATTGTCTTATTTCTTGTGGGTGCATAATACTCCATTATATGTGTGTATGTATATTATTTCTCACAACTTCTTTATACATTTATCCAACAATGGGCTCTTAGGTTGCTTCTCTATCTTGACTATTATAAATAATGCTTTAGTGAACATGGTGGTGCAGATATCTGTTTGAGGTAGTGAGTTCATTTCCTTCAGATAAATAACCAGAAATGGGACTGCTGGATTATATGGTGGTTATATTTCTAATTTTTTGAGGAACCTCCATACTGTTTTCCATAGTGGCTACACCAATTTCCATTCCCACCAGGAGGATGCAAGTGTTCACTTTTGTCCACCCCCTCACCAAACTTGTTTTGTCTTCCTGGTAATAGCCATTCTAACAGTTGTAAGGTGATATCATAGTTTTTGATTTGCATTTCCCTGATGATTAATGATGTAGGGTTTCTTTTTATATATCTATTGGCTATCTGTATGTCTTCTTTAGGCACATTATCTATCCAGGTCCTCTACCATTTTTTAAATGGATTTTTTTGTTTTTGCTGTTATAGGAGTTCATTTTTTTTGTTTGTTGGTTAAACTTTTAATTTAAACATTGGAGTAATATATACATAAAATTTAATATTTTAACCATTTTTAAGTGTACAGTTTAGTGACATTAAGTACGTTCCCACTGTTGTGCAACAACCATCATCCATCCTCAGAGCTTTTTCATCTGCTCAAACTGAAACTCTGTACCCATTAAACAATAACTCCCCATTCCTCTATTCTCTTGGCAACCACAATTCTACTTTGTTTCTATAATTTGACTACTCCAGATACCACATATAGGTTGTATCATACCATATTCGTCTTTTTATGATTGGCTTACTTCAATTAGTGTAATGTCCTCAAGATTCAAACACTCTGAAGCATGTATCAGAATTTGTTTTCTTAAAAAGGCTGAGTAATATACCATTGTGTGTGTGTGTGTGTGTATCACATTTTGTTTCTCCATTCATCTGGATGGACAGTTGAGCTCCTTTCACCTTTTACCTATTGTGAATAATGCTGCCGTTCACATATCTTTTGGGTATATACTCAGAAGTGAAATTAGTGGATCCTATAGTAGCTATGTTCTGTATTTTGAGGAACCAGTGTACTGTTTTCCACAGTGACTACACTATTTTGTATTCACTTTTCACTATTGATAATGTTCTTTTATGCACAGAAGTTTTAATTGAGTTCTTTATATACTTTGTATATTAATCTCTTATTAGATATATGAATTGCACACATTTTCTCTTCTGTAGGTTGCCTTTTCATTTTGTTGATGGTTCACTTTGCGTCCATTAGCTTTTACTTTTATGTAATTCCACTTATTTTTGCTTTGTCTTTGCTTTTGGGTCATATAAAAAAATGCATCAAGATGAATGTCAAGGAGCTTAAATACACCCTATGTTTTCCTCTGGAAGTTCTAGGATTTCGGGTCTTACATTCATATCTTTAATCCATTTTGAGTTAATTTTCTGTATGGTGTAAGTTTTGTCTGGTTTTCCCAAAACGGTTTATTGAAAAGAGTGCCCTTTCCTTATTGCATATTCTTGCATATCATTTATCATAAATTAATAATATGTGCATGAATTTTATTTCTGGGCTTTTTGTTCTGTTCCATTGACCCATGTATCTATTTTTACATGCCAGTACTATACTGTTTTAATTACTGAAGCTTTGTAAGATCATTTGAAATCAAGAAGCATGATGGTTTGTTGTTCTTTCTCAAAATTGCTCTGGGTATTTGGGTTCCGTGCAAATTTTGGGACTGTTTTATTTCTGTGAAAAAGCCATTGGAATTTTGATAGAGATAGCATTTAATCTGTAGATCGTTTTGGGTAGTATGAACACTTTAACATAGTTGTTCTTATCTACGAGCATGGAATGTCTTTCAATTTGTTTATGTCTTTAGTTTCTTTTTTCATTTAATTTTAAATTCCAGTGTAATTAGCATAATGTATATTAGTTTCAGACTTACAGTATAGTGATTCATCAATTCCATACATCACCCAAACTTCATCATGACCAGTGCACTCAATTGCCATCACCTGTTTCTGCCATCCTCCTACGAACCTCCCCTCTGGTAACCATAAATTGTTCTCCATAGTTAAGAGCCTATTTTTCTTTTTTCTTTTTTTTTTTTTTTTCTTAAATTCCACATAGAGAAATCATATGGTTTGTCTTTCTCTGACTTATTTCACTTATGATTATACTGTTTAGCTCTATCCATATCCTTACAAATGGCAAAATTTTATTCTTTTTTCATGGCTGAATAATATTCGTGTGTGTGTGTGTGTATACACACACCATATCTTCCTCATCTATCAGTGGACACTTGAGCTGCATCCATGGTTCAGCTATTGTAAATAATGCTGATATAAACATCGGGGGAGTGGTGGTACACATATCCCTTTGAGTTAGTGTTTTTGTGTTATTTGGTATATAGCCACTGGCGTTATTACTGGAATGTAGGGTAGATCTATTTTAAGTTTCTGAGGAGCCTCTATACTGTTATCCTCAGTGGCTGCACCAGTTTGCGTTCCCACCCCCAGTGTAAGAGTTTTTCTCCACATCCTCACCAACACTTGTTTCTTGGGTTGTTGGTTTTTCCCATTCTCAGAGGTGTGAGGTGGTATCTCATTGTAGTTTTGATTTGCTTTTTTCTGGTGATGACACATGTTGAGCATCTTTTCAAGTCTGTTCACCATCTGGATGCCCTTTGGAGAAATGTCTGTTCATGTTTCTGCCATTTTTCAATTAGATTGTTTTTTGGGTATTGAGTTCTTTATATAGTTTGCATATAAACTCTTTATTGGGTATGTCAAATATTTGCAAACATCTTCTATTCAGTAGGTTGCTATTTAGATTTGTTATCTCCTGCACTGTATAAAATGTTTATTTAATTTAAATGAAATTAACCAACATATCTTAGTTTCACATGTAGTGTTCAGTGATTCATCAGCTGTGTAGAACATCCTGTGCTCAACACATCACATTCCCTATTAATGCCCATCACCCACTTACCCCATCCCCCCACCCACCTTTCTTTCCACAACCCTCCTTTCCTTCTCAGAGTCAAGAATCTCTCATGGTTTGTCTCCTTGATTTCTTCCCATTCAGTTTTCCCTCCCTTCCCCTATTGTCCTCTACACGATTCCTTATTTCCACATTTGAATGAAACCATGTAATTGTTTTTCTCTGCTTGACTTATTTCACTTAGCACGATCTCCTCCATTTCCATCCATGTTGATGCAAATGGTAGCATCGTTTCTGACAGCTGAGTAATATTCCATTGTATATATGGACCTCAGCTTCTTTATCCATTTGTCTGTTGAAGGACATCTCCGCTCCTTCCACGGTTTGGCTATTGTGGACATTCCTGATATTAACACTGGGGTGCATGTGGCCCTTCTTTTCACTACATCTGTATCTTTGGGGTAAATACCCAGTAGTGCAACTGCTGGGTCATAGGGTAGCTCTATTTTTAGTTTTTTGAGGAACGGCCACAGTGTTTTCCAAAGTGGCTGTACCACCTTGCATTCCCACCAACAGGATAGGAGGGTTCCCCTTTTCCCACAGCCTCTCCAACATTTGTTGTTTCTTGCCTTGTTAATTTTTGCCATTCTAACTAGTGTAAGGTGGTATCTCATTGTGGTTTTGATTTGAATTTCCCTGATGGCTAATGATGATGGAACATTTTTTCATGTGTCTGTTAGCCATTGGTATGTCTTCATTGGAGAAGTGGTTGCTCATGTCTTTTGCCCGTTTTTTTGTTGTTGTTGTTGTTTGTTTTGTTTTTAACTTGTCAGTTTTTTTGGGTGTTGAGTTTGAGGAGTTTTTTTTATAGATCTTGGATATCAGCCCTTTGTCTGTAGTGTCATTTGCGAATATCTTCCCCCATTTTGTGGGTTGCCTCTTTTTTTGTGACTGTTTCCTTTGCTGTACAGAAGGTTTTTATCTTGGTGAAGTCCCAGAAGTTCATTTTGTTCCCCTTGCCTTTGGAGCTGTGTCTTGAAAGAAGTTGCTGTGGCCGATGTGGAAGAGGCTACTGCCTATGTTCTCCTGTAGGATTTTGATGGATTGCTGTCTCATTGAGGTCTTTCATCCATTTAGAGTTTATCTTTGTGTATGGTATAAGAGAATAGTTGAGTTTCATTCTTCCATATATAGTAGTCCAATTCTCCCAACACCATTTATTGAAGAGACTAACATCAAGGAAATAGAAATAATTATTAGAAATAATTATCAATAACTATATGCCAATAAATTAAGCAACCTGCGAGAAATGGATGCCTTCCTGGAAATCTATAAAACCATCTATGAGAAGCCCACAGTGAAAATCATTCTTAATGGGGAAAAGCTGAGAACCTTCTCCTTAAGATCAGGGACATGACAAGGGTGCCCATTCTCACCACTCTTGTTCAACATAGTACTAGAAGTCCTTGCAACAGCAGTCAGACAACAAAAAGAAATAAAAGGTATCCAAATTGGCAAATAAGTCAAACTCCTTTTTCGCAGATGACACGATACTTTATGTGGAAAACCCAAAAGACTCCACCCCAAAATTACTAGAATTCATACAGCAATTCACTAAGGTGGCAGGATACAAAAATCAATGCAGAGAAATTGCTGCTTTTCTAACAACTGTAGAAAGAGAAATTAAGCAATTGATTCCATTTACGATACTACCAAAAACCTTAAGATACCTTGGAATAAACCTAACCAAAGAGGAGAAGGACCTATTATTCCCTAGGAACTACAGACACTTAGGAAGGAAAGTGAAGAAGACACAAAAAGATGGAAAAATAAACATTGTGAAAACATCTATGCTGCCCAGAGCAAGCTACACTTTCAATGCCATCCTGATCAAAATTCCACCGGCATTTTTCAAAGTGCTGGAATAAACTATCCTAAAATTTATATGGAATTAGAAAAGACCCCAAATTGCCAAGGAAATATTGAAAAAGAAAAACAAAGCTGGTGGCATCATGTTGCCCGATTTCAAGTTATATTACAAAGCTGTGATCACCAAGACAGCATGGTATTGGCACAAAAACAGACACATAGATCAAAGGAACAGAACAGAGAGCCCAGATATAGATCCTCAACTCTTGTCAAATAATCTTCGACAAAGCAGGAAAACGATCCAATGATTACAGTTTTGTAATACAGCTTGAAGTCTGGAATTGTGATGCCATCAGCTTTGGTTTTCTTTTTCAATATTCCTTTGGACATTCTTCCATTTCTTTGTGTATTCCAGTTACTTTCAAGAGGGTTCTGTAGCTTCCTGAGTACAAACCCTTTGCCTCTTTGGTTAGATTTAGTCCTAGATATCTTACGATTTTGGCACAACTGTAAATAGGATCCACTCCGTAAGTTCTCTTTCTCCAGTCCCATTGCTAGTGTGTAGAAATGCAACTGATTTCTGTGCACTGATTTGATATCCTGCCACGTTGCTGAATTGTATGCGTTCTAGCAATTTGGGAGTGGGGTCTTTTGGATTTTCCACATAGAGTATCATGACCTCTGCAAAGTAAGTTTGACTACTTCTTCACCAATTCAGATACCTTTTATTTCTTTTTGTTTGTCTGCTGAAGCTAGGACTTCTTATACAATGTAGAACAGTTGTGAGAATGGACATCCCTGTCATGTTCCTGACCTTAGGGGAAAAGCTCTCAGTTCTTTTTTTTAGTTTTTAAAGATTTTATTTATTTATTTGACAAAGAGAGAAAGAGAGTGCACAAACAGGAGGAGCAGCATGCAGAGGGAGAAAGAGGAGCAGGGAGCCCAAAGTGGGCTCCATCGCAGGACCCTAGAATCATGACCTGAGCTGAAGGCAGACACTTAACTGACTGAGCCACCAGGCGCCCCCTGGATGATTTGTTTAAATGTGCACGTGCTAAAGCTCAATCTTCGGACCACCAAGTTCTGTGCATTTGGCAGCTGCTTGGCATTCTGTATCCACCACTCCAGGATCGTGCAGGCTAACCCCATCACCTAAAACTCCCCCAGGCTTCCCCTCTGCAATGAACCATTTCCCCTTCCCCCAGACCCTGTCAACAACCCATCCGGTTTTTTTGCCCCTACAGTTTTGCTTTTCCCAGAATGTCATGTGAATACACTCACACAGCATGTAGCTGTTTGGATCTGTGTTCACTCATACAGCAAAATGTATTTCAGATTTCTTCATGTTGATGTGTGAATCAGTAGCTCAGTCCCTTTATCACCAAACAGTATCCCACTGGGTGCTCCACAGTTTATCCATTCACCTACTGAAAGACAACGTGGTTGCATCCAGTTTTTCATGATGAACAAAGGTGTGGTAACCATTGGTTTTCAGCAAACAGGTTTTTGTGTACCCTACGTTTTAATTTGCTGAGGTAAATTACCTAGGAGTGTGATTAATTCAGAGTCCTATGGCAAGTCTATGTTTAACTTTAGGTAGAAACTGCCAACCTGACTTCCAAAGTGGTTGCATCGGAGCACTGGGGGTTATACACAGACAATGAATCATGGAAGACTACATCAAAAACTAATGATGTTCTGTATGAATAACATAATAATAATCTCTTAATTCTTTCCTATTGAGCATGTTTGCTGTGGGCTTTTCAAAGATGGCCTTTCATATTGAGGTATATTCCTTCTATCCCTACACTGTGGAAAGTTTTAATCAAGAGAGGATGCTGTACTTTGTCAATGCTTTTTCTGCATCTGTTGAAGAGGATCAGATGGTTCTTTATTCATGCAGTGTATCACACGGATTGATCTGCGATTGCTGAACCACACTCACGGCCCAGGAATGAATCCCACCTGGTTGTGGTGAAGAATACTTTTACTGTACTGTTGGATCCTCAGTAGGATACTAGCCAGTGCTAGTGTCTAGTTGAGAATATTTGCTTCCATGTTCGTCAGAGATACTGATCTACAATTTTCCTTTTTGGTGGGGTCTTTGGTTTTCAGATCAAGGTAATGGATCCTGTGTGCATTTTGGTCCATTTGTTAGAAAACTAGATCCCAAAATTGTAAAGAAAACAAACTATATATTGTCAAAAATAAATACAATGAAAGGATAGAATGTAACTGTAAAATGAAAATTAGACAAAAAAAGAAAAAGGAATATAAACAGACAAGTGAGCAGAACAGAGCCCCATCCTGAGTGCATTTTCATCTGTTAGAAGAAGCTGCTCCCAAAATTGTAAAGAAAGAAAAACATATATATACAAAAATAAAATTAAATACAGTGATAGGATACAATGTAACTGTGAAGATGAAAACTAAAAAAGATTTTTTTAAAAAGTTGATAAATGGGTTGAAAAAACTTAAAATTGAATGACTCAAGAATCATGGGGGAAAAACCATAAAGTCTATATACTATTTTCTCCTAGTGCTAGAGTTATGCAGTTCTTTGTGATTGGAAAACTTGGTCTTGGCTGGATGTTTCTCCTGCTCTTCTGCGGAAGGGACCTGTTACGCTGATTCTCAGGTATCTTTGCCCTGGGCTGAACTGCACTGCCCTTGACAGAGGGCCAGGCTACGTAAATTGCTCCAGATTGTTCTCTGTGGCTTTTGTTCCCTGAAGGCTGTCCATGCTGCTTATAGGATGACAATGAAAATGGCAACCTCCTGGGTACCTGAGTGGCTCAATCAGTTAAGCATCTACCTTTGGCTCCGGTCGTGACCCCGGGGTCCCAAGATGGAGCACTCCATGTTCACCCAGCCTGTGACTGAGTGTTTCGATGTCATGTGACCCCATTTTAAGTCTCCAAATCCTGTGAACTCCTGTAGCATACACCTGTGCCTTTCCTCCCCGGGGGAGTTAAAGGTGGGGGGAGGTCTTGCAATGGTTCTGTTGCTTGCTGGGCCCCTGCTCAAAGAGCAGTGGCCTGATCATGGTGTGGTTCATGGTTTATGGCAACCCTGAGCTGAAAGCCCACCCCTGGTTCAGCTGATTGCCTCCAGCTTTCGCCGCTGTGATGCCTGGGAGCTCTGCCACACTCAGGCACCCCCGTTCCTTCTGTGACCCTGAGGATCCTGAGACCACATTGTCCCACCTAGGATTCTACCCCATTTCACCACCTGAGCACCTTTCAGGCAGGGACATCCCTCAGTGGAGCAGACTACAGAAAGTTCTGATTTTGTGCTCTACTGCTATCATATGGTAGTCGGCTGACAGAGGCTCCCTCCCTGCCCCCAGTTTATCTTCCCGTATGTCGCCTCAGATTCACTTCCCCATATCGCCTACCTTCCAGAAAGTGGTCACTTTTCTCTTCAGAGTTTCAGCTATTCTTTTCTCAGATATCCAGTTGCGTTCACAAGTGTTCAGAATGATCTGATAGCTATCTAGCTATGTTCCTAGGACCATGCAAAACTAAGGTCTCCTACTCTTCTGCCATCCTGGACTATGTCCTATGTTTTGACATCTTAACATTAAATCTTCCAGTCCACGAACACAGGATTTCTTTCCATTTATTTGTGTCTTTTTTCCTTTAGCAGCATTTTGTAATTCTCAGCATACAAATCCTAAACAAGATTTAAGTACTACCCCAATACCAAAACCAGAAAAAGAATCCACTAAAAAGAGAACTACAGGCCAATATTCCTGGTGAACACAGATGCAAAAAATCTCAATAAAAAACTAGGATATAAAATGCAACAATACATTTAAAAAATCATTCACCATGATCAAGTGGGATTTATTTTTGGGTTGCAGAGGTGGTTCAATTTCACAAATCTATCAACATGACCTACCACATTAATAAAAGAAAGGAACCATATGGTCATTTCAATAGATGAAGAAATTTATCTTTAATAGATACAAAAATGTGTTGATAACACCAACATCCATTTATGATTAAAAACCCTCAACACAATAGGTTTAGAGGGAACATACCTCAATAATAAAGGCCACAATGTAGAACCCCCAGTATCATACTTAATCAGGAAAAACTGAAAGCTTTAACCCTATAGTCAGGAACAGGACAAAGATGTCCACTCTTGCCACTTTTATTCAACTAGTACTAGGAGTCCTAGCCACCGCAATCAGATAAGAAAAATGCACCCAAACTGGTAAGGAAGAAGTAAATCTTTCACTATATGCAGATGATATAATACTATACAGAAAGAACCCTAAAGCCTCCACCAAAAATCTACTAGAACTGATAAATTCAATAAAATAAAATTGCAAAATACAAATTCAGTGTCCAGAAGTCTGCTGCATTTCTATACACTAATAATGAAGCAAGCAGAAAGAGAAATTAAGAAAACTCCAGGGGCACCTGGGTGGCTCAGTGGGTTAAAGCCTCTGCCTTCGGCTCAGGTCATGATCTCAGGGTCCTGGAATCAAGCCCCGCATCAGGCTCTCTACTCAGTGGGGAGCCTGCTTCCCTCTCTCTCTCTGCCTGCCTCTCTGCCTACTTGTGATCTCTGTCAAATAAATAAATAAAATCTTAAAAAAAAAAAAAAACTCCAT
>NW_019154117.1:2607934-2760016 GCF_002288905.1 Enhydra lutris kenyoni | reverse complement strand
AAAAAAAAAAAAAAAACTCCATTTACAATTGTCATGAAATAATAAAATATCTACAAATAAACTTAAGGAAGTGAAAGACTTGTACTCTGAAAACTATGAAACACTGATAAAAGAAATTAAAGATAACAAAAAGAGATAGTAGTAAGATATTCCATGCTCATGGATTAGAAAAACAAATTCTGTTAATATGTCTGTACTACTCAAAGCAGTCTACAAATTTAATGCAATACCTATCAAAATACCTCCAACATTTTTCACAGAAGTAGAATAAAAAAAATCCTAAAGTCTATATGGAACCACATACTTTGAATAACTAAAGTAATTTTGAAAAAGAAAACCAAAGGTGGAGGCATCACAGTTCTGGACTTCAAGCTGTATTACAAAGCCGTAATCATCAAGATATGGTACTAGCACAAAAACACACACACACATCAATGGAAGAGAAGAATCCAGAAACGGACCCTCAGCTCTCTATGGCCAACTAATCTTTGACAAAGCAGGAAAGAATATCTAGTGGAAAAAAGTCTCTTCAATAAATGGTGCTAGGAAGATTGGACACCAACATGCAGAAGAATGAAATTGGACTACTTTCTTACACCATACACAAAAATAAAAATGGATGAAAGACCGAAACGTGAGATGGGAGACCTTCAGAATCCTAGAGGAGAATGCAGGCAGCTACCTCTCTGACCTCAGCCACAACAACTTCTTACTAGACACGACTTCAAAGGCAAGGGAAACAAAAGCAAAAATGAACTACTGGGACTTCAACAAGATAAAAAGCTTTTGCAAGCAAAGGAAATAGTCAACACAACTAAAGGGCAACATATAGAATGGGAGAGGATATTTGCAAATGTCTTCAGATAAAGGGCTAGTATCCATATAAAGAACTTATCAAACTCAAAACCCAAACAACAAAAATCCAGTCAAGAAATGGGCAGAAGGCATGAACAGATACTCCTCCAAGGAAGACCTACAAATGGCCAACAGACAAATGAGGAAATGCTCCATATCACTTTCCATCAGGGAACTACAAATCAAAACCACAATGAGATACCACCTCACACCAGTCAATATGGCTAAAATAAACAAATCAGGAAACAACAGATGTTGACAAGGATGTGGAGAAAGGGGAACCCTCTTAGACTATTGGTGGGAATGCAAACAGGTATACCACACTGGCGAACAGTATGAGGTTCCTCAAAAGTTAAAAACAGAGAAACCCTGTGACCCAGCGATTTCACTATTGGGTATTTATTCAAAGCACACAGACATAGTGATTTAAAGGGACACATGCACCCCACTGTTTATAGCAGCGATGTCCACAATAGCCAAACTGTGGAAAAGAACCCAGATATACATTGACAGATGAATGGATAAAGATGTGGTTGGTATACATATAAAATGGAATATTACTCAGCTGTAGAAAAGAATGAAATCATGCCATCTGTAACAATGTGGATGGAACTAGAGGTTATTACACTAAGCAAAGTAAGTCAGGAAGACAAATATCATATGATTTGACTCATATATGGAGTTTAAGAAACAAAACAGATGAATGTAGGGGAAGGAAAGGAAAAAGAAGATGAAAACAGGGAGACAAATGATAAGACTCTTAACAACAGGAAATAAACAGTTGCTGGAGGAGAGATGGGTGGGGGGTGGAATAACTGGGCGATAAGCATTAAGGAGGGCACTTTATGAGCACTGGGTGTTGTATATAACTGATGAATCACTAAATTCTACCTCTGACACTACTAAGACCCTGTATGTTAGTTAAAATGAATTTAAAATTTTTTTAAAGAAAAAAGCTAGAAGTATCAATTCCAGGCTTAAAGTGATATTACAAAGCTGTACTGATCAAATAGTATGTACTGATCAAAATAATATGGTAGTGAAAAAGGCACATAGGTAAATAGAATAGAAAGCCCAGGTATACACCAACAATTATATGGCAAATTAATCTTCAACCAAGCAAAAAGAATATCCAATGGGAAAAAAGTCTCTTCAATAAATGGTTTTGGGAAAACTAGGTAGCTACATGCAAAAAACTGAAACCAGGCCACTTTCTTACACTATATACAAAAGTAAATTCAAAGTGTATCAAAGACCTAAATGTGAAACATGAACTCATAAAAATCCTAGAAGAGAATACAGGCAGTAATTCCCTTGACATCAGCCGTAGGAATCTCTTTCTAGATATGTCTCCTGAAGCAGGGGAAATAAAAGCAAAAATAAACTACTGGGATTACACTATTCCTGGGATGCAAGGGTGGTTCAGTATCTGCAAATCAATAAATGTGTTAGATCACATTAATAAAAGACAAAAACCATATGATCCTCTCAACTGATGCAGAAAAACCACTTGACAAAATACAGTATCTTTCCTTAATTAAGTCTTCAAAGTTTTTGGATACAGAGAACATACCTCAATATCATAAAAGCCATCTATGAAAAACCCACATCGAATATCATTCTCAAGGGGAAAAACCGAGAGCTTTTCTCCTAAGGTCAGGAACATGACAGGATGCCTACTCTCACCTGCTATTGTTTAACGCAGTACTAGAAGTCCTAGCTTTGGCAATCAGACAACAGAAAGAAATGAAAGGCATTCAAATCGGCAAAGAAGTCAAACTATCACTCTTGCAGATGACGTGATAATTTATGGGAAAAACCCAAAAGACTCCACCTAAAATTGCTAGAACCCATATAGGAATTCAGCAATGTGAAAGGATACAAAATCAATGCACAGAAATCAGCTGCATTTCTATACACTAACAATGTGACAAAGCTGGGGCATCACACTGACTGATTTCAAGCTATATTACAAAGCTGTGATCACCAAGACAGCATGGCACTGGCACAAAAACAGACACACAGACTAACGGAACAGAAGAGTGAGCCCGGATATGGACCCTCAACTCTATGGTCAATTAACATTCGACAGAGCAGGAAAAAATATCCAATGGAAAAAAGACAGTCTCTTCGATAAATAGTGCTGGGAAAATTGGACAACTATATACAGAAGAATGAAACTCAACCAGTCTCTTACACCATACACAAAGATAAACTCTAAATGGATGAAAGACCTCAATGAGACAGGAATCCGTCAAAATCCTAGAGGAGAATATAGGCAGTAACCTCTTCGACATTGGCCACAGCAACTTCTTTCAAGACACGGTTCCAAAGGCAAGGGAAACAAAAGCGAAAATGAACTTCTGGGACTTCATCAAGATAGAAGCCTTCTGCACAGCAAAGGAAACAGTCAACAAAAAGTCTCTTCAAGAGGCAACCCACAGAATGGGAGAAGATATTCGCAAATGACATTAAAGAAAAAGGGCTGATATCCAAGATATATAAAGAACTTCTCAAACTCAACACCCAAAAAACTGGTAAGTCAAAAAATGGGCAGAAGACATGAACAGTCACTTCTCCAAAGAAGACATACAAATGGCTAATAGACAAATTAAAAAATACTCAACATCATTAGCCATCAGGGAAATTCAAATCCAAACCACGCTGAGATACCACCTTACACCAGTCAGAATGGTAAAAATTGACAAGGCAAGAAACAACAGATGTTGGAAAGATTGTGGAGGAAGGGGAACTCTACTACCCTGTTGGTGGGAATGCAAGGTGGTGCAGCCACTTTAGAAAACAGTGTGGAGGTTCCTCAAAAAACTAAAAATAGAGCTACCCTATGACCCAGCAGTTGCACTACTGGGTAAATACCAGTAGTGTAACAGGTATACAAAGATGCAGATGTAGACAAAGATACAGATGTAGTGAAAAGAAGGGCCACATGCACCCCAATGTTCATAGCAGGAATGTCCACAATAGCCAGACCGTGGAAGGAGCTGAGATGTCCTTCAACAGATGAATGGGATAAAGAAGATGTGGTCCATAATATAATGGAATTTTACTCAGCCATCAGAAAGTGTGAATACCCAACATTTGCCCAACATGGATGGAACTGGAGGAGATTATGCTAAGTGAAATAAATCAAGGAGAGAAAGACAATTATCATATGGTTTCACTTATTTGTGGAACATAGGAACTAGCATGAAGGACACTGGGAGAAGGAAGGGAAAAATGAAGTGGGGGGAATCAGAGGGGGAGATGAACCATGAGAGACTATGGATTCTGGAAAACTGAGGGGTTTAGAGGGGAAAGGGGTGAGGGGATGGGTTAGTCCAGTGACAGGTATTAAGGAAGACATATGTTGCATGGAGCACTGGGTATTATATGCAAACAATGAATCACAGAACACTGCATCAAAAACTAATGATGTACTGTGGCTAACATAATAAAAAAAATTGTAAAACAAAAAAACAATGCTGTCATCATCATGTCAGTATGGTACTGGCACAAAAACAGAAACCAGATCAATGAGCAGAACAGAGAACCCAGAAACGGACCCTCAACTCTATAGTCAGTTAATCTTTGACAAAGCAGGAAAGAATATTCAATGGAAAAAAGTCTCTTCAACAAATGGTGTTGGGTAAATTGGACAGCCACATGCAGAAGAATGAAACTGGACCATTTCCTTACACCATACACAAAAAGACTCAAAATGGATGAAAGACCTAAATTGTGACAGGAATCCATTAAAATCCTACAGGAGGAGATGGGCAATAACTTGTGTAACCTTGGCTACAGCAAGTACTTGTTAGGTCTCCAGAGGCAAGGGAATAAAAGCAAAAATGAACTATTGGGACTTCATCAAGGTAAAAAACTTTCCACAGCAAAGGAAACAGCTGACAGAAGCAAAAGAGAATTGACAGAATGAGAGAAACTATTTGCAAATGTCATATGACACAGAGCGCTAGTATCCAAAATCTATGAAGAATTTACCAAACCCAGTAACGAAAGGATAAATAATCCAATCAAGAAATGGGCAGTATACATGAACAGACATTTCTCAAAGAAGACATACAGATGGCCAAGAGACACATGAAAAATGCTCAGAATCACCTGGCATGAGGGAAATACAAATCAAAAGCACAACGAGATACCACCTCACACCGGTCAGATTGGATAAAATTAACAAGTCAGGAAACAGATGTTGGGGAGGATGTGCAGAAAGGGAAACCTTCCTACACTTTTGGTGAGAATGTAAGCTGGCACAGCCAGTCTATAAAATACTTTGGAGTTCCCTCAAAAAGTTGAAAATAGCTAACCTACAGCCCAGCAATTGTACTACGAGGTATTTACCCCAGAGATATAGATGTAGTGATCCGAAGGGGCACCTACATCCCAATGTTTATAGCAGCAATGTCCACAATAGCCAAACAATGGAAAGGGCCCTGATGTCCACTGATGGATGAACTGACAAAGATGATGTGGTATGTATGTATGTGTACATAATGGAATACCACTCAGCCATCAAAAAGTGAAATTCTGGGCACCTGGGTGGCTCAATCGGTTAAGCGGCTGCCTTTGGCTCAGGTCATGGTCCCAGGGTCCCAGGATCTAGCCCCGCATCAGATTCCCAGCTTAATGGAGAGCCCGCTTCTCCTCTCCCTCTGCCTGCTGCTCTACTTGTGCTCTCTGTCAATAAATAAATAAAATCTTAAAAAAAAAAAAAAAAATCTTGACATCTGGAACGATGTGGTTGGAACTAGAGGGTATTATGCCAAGCGAAATAAGTCAGAAAGACAATTATATGATCTCACTCATATGTGGAATTTAAGAAAACATAACCATAGGGGAAGAGAGGGGAAAAGAAAAGACAAAATT
Source organism: Enhydra lutris kenyoni (assembly GCF_002288905.1). Taxonomy (NCBI): domain Eukaryota; kingdom Metazoa; phylum Chordata; class Mammalia; order Carnivora; family Mustelidae; genus Enhydra; species Enhydra lutris. The sequence continues at coordinate 2,754,277 of NW_019154117.1, read as the reverse complement.
AGGGAGACAAACCATAAGAGACTTTTTTTTTTTTAAAGACTTTATTTATTTGACAGAGATCGCAAGTAGGCAGAGAGACAGGTTGGGGGGCGGACAGGCTCCCTGCTGAGCAGAGAGCCTGATGTGGGGCTCAATGCCAGGACCCTGAGATCATGACCTGAGCCGAAGGCAGAGGCTTAACCCACTGAGCCACCCAGGCGCCCCACCATAAGAGACTCTTAATCACAGGAAAAAACTGGGTGGTGTTGGAGGGAAGGAATTGGGTTAACTGGGTGATGGACATTAAGGAGGGCACATGATGTAAGCAGCACCAGGTATTCTATAAGATGAATCACTGACCTCTACCTCTGAAACTAATAATATATTTTGTTAATTTAAATTTTAAAAATTTACATTATGTATGTATTATGTACAATAACAAATTATGTATTATGTACAATTAAAAAGTATGTATTATGTACAATTTAAAAATTACATTATGTATTATGTACAATGAAAAAAAGTTCCTGTAAAGAAAAGCCAACAACCAAATGGCTTTTGGCTTGTGAGTTCTGCCAGACATCTGAAGAATAGCACCAATTATTCACAAATTCTTAAAGCAGGTAAGACACTTCCCAACTGATTCTAATGAGGCCAGCATTATCTTAATACTAAAACCACACAAAGGAGTTTGGTCCGAGATGACAATAGAGGAAGATCCTGAACTCACCACCTTCACAGAATACACTAAAATACACATATTCATAGAACAGTTCCTCCTGAAGAACTAAGGGCTCACAGCAGCTTCTACACAACCGAAGACAAAACAGCCAAAGAGAACCGTAAGAGCTGGAGATCTAGGAGCAAAGGGAGCACCTACCCTGATGCTGCGGACTGCGGGGGAGAAACAGTACTGAGAGACTGGAGACAAATCCGTCTGTCCTCGGCACAAAAGGAAAGCTGCGGTTTAAAAGAGCAACTAGCGTATAAAAGGGACGACGCTTGAACTTTGCCAAATGGCAGAGAGGCTGCAGAAATTCTCTCTGGGTTGGAGGTACGGGAGAGAGACGTGGTTTACACTCCCCCCTCAACCTTAAAAGCCAGCCTGCAGCAGGTCTAGATGCCATAGCTGGCTTGCCACCTCCGTGAGCCCCACGTCCACAAGTCCAGAGCAGACCCAGCTGTGCTATGGCATGAGGGAAACTGGGCAGCATATGCGGCAGCCCGAGCACTCCAGAGCCGCTGAAACACTCTCCACGGGGGAGGGGCCGAGGGGCATGGTCAGCACTCCCTTCCCCCCAAAACAACAGACCAGAGCACAGTATTGGTGCCCTAGGCAGCCTCCTGCCTCCAGAAGTACAACGCTCCTAGCCCACGCCAACCACAACTGCCCCACCAGAGTGGCCACAAAGTGGCGCACAGCAGGAAACCTCGGGCTTGCACCCAGTTGGGCTTCATCTGTCTTACCAGGTCACGCTCAGTGGTGAGAGCGCCAAGATAATCGGGCTTGCAAGCATTTCAGCATTTCAGCTTTGGCTATCCTGCCCGCCAGGGCGTATTTTGCAGAGAAAGCCCACAGACCGCATCAGCCCACAGCTGTCCTGCTAAGGTGCCCCCTGTGCGGAGCACCCCCGGACCTCCTGGCCTGTATCCCACCTCCACTCCAGCTGCCCCTCTGTCGCACGCTCCGTGCAGACAGTCCTGAAACATCCATTTACAGCCACTTCAGCTTTATCCTGCCAAGGTGTCCTCTGTGCATGAGCCCCAGGTCTCCCCTGCTTGGATCCACTTTCGTTTCAGCGACCCTACAAGTGTAGCCTCTGCACAGAGAGCTCAGAGACCTCCTGGCCCTCACCCTATCTCAGCTCTGGCCACCCCACCAGGGCACCCCCTGCACAGTGCCTTGGGACACCCAAGCGTGCACCCTTTTCAGCTCCAGCTATCCTGCTTGGGTGCCCTGAGAGCATGGCGTGCTGGGATGCCCTAGCCTGCATTTGCTTCAGCTTTTGCTGCCTGACAGGGTGGCTGCTGCACAGACAGAGCCACAGGATCCCCCGGCTTACACTCAATTCAGCTTTACCTGTCTTGCAGGGTACCCTCTGTATGGACCTCCTGCGTTGCACACCACCTCAGCTCCAGCTCTACTAGGGCACCCACAGCATGGAGAACCCTGAGACTGCCGGATGTGCACTTGCTTCCGTTTCACTGGTCTTTCCAGGGTGTCCTCACTGCTTAGAACCTTCGGACCCCCCTCAGTCTCCACCCACTTAAGCTTTAGCTCATTTGCCAGGGCACCTGCTGCATGGAACTCTAAAGCCCTGAGATCTGACCGATACCATTTTTCACCCTACCAGGCCACCTTCTGCATAAAGAGCCCTGGGACACCTCACATAACACCCATTTCAGCTTCAGCTATCCTGCCAAAGTGCCCTCTGTGTGCAGAGCTTCAAGACACCTGAGCAGGCAGCCCCTTTGGACCTAGCTATCTCATGAGGGCACCTGCTGCACGGAGGGCCCAGGGACCTCACTGACTGGCATCCATTTCAGCTAAAGCTGATAGAAGGACAGGGTTTCAACTATGGAGGCCCCCAGCCAATGCCAGCCACAGCTTCAGCTAGCAGAAGTCACACACGTTCTACCTAGGGGACAACCAGACACTGGATTACCATTCAGATTTGCAGGGGAGATAAATAGGTTCCCAAACAAAACATAATGGAGTTTATCACCACTGAACCAGCCTTGTAAGAAATGCTACCAGAGTCCTGCGATGGCGGGAGATTAGCGAGACCTTAGTCTCTCCTAGCCCACAAGCCCCGCTAGATAACCATCCAGTCAGACTAAATACCCAGAAAATGACTGGAAGACTGAAAGAACAAAATGCCAACTAAAGTTAGAGAAAAGTCCACATCAAAGAAGGTGGAAGTTTGGAGACACTGTTTAGGGGAGAAAGGGATCACAGGGAGGGTGGGAGGGAGGCAGCTGTGATTGGGGAGAAGGGCCAGAGAGAAGAGCACATGGAGAATGAATAAGAACATCTTCCCCAAAGCCAGTGGGTTGGAATATGAGAAGGCTGAACTTCGTCTGTTCTTGGAACCAGTGGGACGCAGAGCCTGGAGTTTTAAAGATCAGCAGGTTTGGCTGGGGTAGAGCCCAGGATGGGGGGCTGGGGAGCACTGCACTGCTCCTGGAGAGAAGGCAGGCAAACAACCTGGAGGCAGACAGCATGGACACAGAGATCTGAAAAACACTGTGGGCACACCGGGGAGAGATTATTTGCTTTTCCTGGGAGTGCCTTCCTGAGAGGCAGCACTCACGGAGTCGCCTCTGTGACAACAAAGGAGTTGGCTAACACCATTTCCCTCTGCCACACCTTAGCATAAACACGGAGCCGCCTGCGGAAAGCGGCACAGCACCAACAGCAGCTGCCACCTTGATTACACCAAGCTCCGTCCCTTGTGCCCTGGTGTGACCGCCCTTCTAAGTCAAGCTTGCCTCCGTCCCGGCACAGCAGGCACCCCCTCCCCCCACCCAGGAGACCAGTGCAGGCCTCTGCCAACACCATGTCTCTAAAACCTAGTGTGTTTTTGTTTTTTTTTTTTAAGATTTTATTTATTTATTTGACAGATCACAAGTAGGTAGAGAAGCAGACAGTGGGGAATCAGGCTCCCCGCTGAGCAGAGAGCCCGATGCGGGGCTCGATCCCAGGACCCTGAGATCATGACCTGAGCCGAAGGCAGAGGCCCCAACCCACTGAGCCACCCAGGCTGCCCCACTAAAGCCTAGTGTTTTAAAGGTCAGCAGGTAGCTAGGATAGAGCCCAGAGGGCACTGCACTGCTCTAGGAGAGAACGTGGGCAAACATTCTGGGGGAAGACAGCACAGAAATAGCTATTTGAAGAACACTTGGGGCACACAGGGATGAGACTTTTGGCTCTTTTTAGAGGTGTCTTCTGATAAGGAGCATCCATGGAGCTACCTCTTTGGGAACAAAGGCGCTGGCTAGCACCGTTTCACACACACACGGCCCTCGGCATAAACACAGAGCCGCCCTCGGAAGCGGTGCAGCACTCACAGCAGCTGCCCGACTTGCTTCCACCGAGCCCCACCCGCCCTGCTCTCCAGGGGGACTGCCCTTTGCAGTCCGCTTACCTCAGCCCCAGGGTGCTGGGCGCTTCCCACCATCACCAGCACAAACCCCTGCCCACAGATTCAAACCAAAGAGTTCTGCAGGGTTCAGTTCTGACGGAGGTGGTGTCCGGTCTCATTTCCACAAGCACACAAGAGCACACCTAGTTAAAACCGGACACATTCAGGCAAGGGAACAAACACTGCCCACAGCAGGCAAGGACAGCCTCTGCCCGAAGGATAAAGCAGCAAAATCACAACAGCAGAGTGAGCATTCAGCACATGAATTCCTACAAAGAGGAAGAAATAGAAAACTTGAACACACTGATAACCAGCAAAGAAATTGAATCACTAATCAAAAAACTCCCAAAATACAAAAGTCAAGGGCCATGTGGCTTCATATGTGAATTCTACCAGACCTTTAAAGATCAGTTAATACCTATTCTTCTCAAACTCTTCAAAAAAAAAAAAAAAAAAAGGAGGAAGACTTCCAAATTTATTCCATGGAGCCAGCATTACCCTGATACCAAAACCAGATAAAGACCACACTAAAAAAGAAATCTATAGGCCAATATCCCTCTTGAACATGGATGCAAAAATTCTCAATAAAATACTAAGAAAGTGAATCCAACAATACACTTTAAAAAATCATTTATCATTATCAAACAGGATTTATTCCTGGATTGTAAGGGCAGTTTAGTATTTGCAAATCAATCAGTGTGATACACATTAATAAAAGAAAGGATCAAGAACCATATGAGCCTCTCAGTAGATACAGAAAAAGCATCTGACGAAGTACATCCATTCCTGATTTAAAAAAAAAAAAAAACACTCAACAAAGCAAGTTTAGAGGGAACATACCTCAACATAATGAAGGCCACCTATGAAGAAGCCACAGTTACTATCATCCTCAATGGGGAACAACTGAGAGCCTTTCCTCTATGGCCAGAAACAAGAAAAGGATGAACACTCTCAACACTGTTATCTAATATAGTACCGGAAGGAGAGCCTGAGGGGCTCAGTGGGTTAAGGCAGTGGGTTAAGCCTCTGCCTTTGGCTCAGGTCATGGTCTCAGGGTCCTGGGATCGAGCCCCGCATCAGGCTCTCTGCTCAGCAGGGAACCTGCTTCCCCCCTTTCTCGGCCTGCCTCTCTGCCTACTTGTGATCTCGCTCTGTCAAATAAATCTTTTTAAAAAATAAGTACTGGAGGTCCAAACCACATCCATCAGACAACAACAAGAATAAAAGGCATCTAAATCGAAAAGAAGTAAAACTTACACTATTTGTAGACGAAATGGTACTCTATATAGATATCTGACTCCAGAGCAGGCTGAGACTACTTCAGGTAGCGGGAGATCAGCTAGATAGCTTATCTAAAGATTGCAAACACCTACAAATCCAACGGGAGATCGAAGAGAAGAAGAACAGCAACTCTAGAAACAGAAAATCCACCACTTTCTGAAAGGCAGGACTGGCAGAGAAGTGAATCCAAAGCGACAGGAAGATAGACCACGGGGGGAGGGGCCGGCTCCTGGCAAGTGGCGGAGCAACGGAGCACAAAATCAGGACTTTTTAAAAGTCTGTTCCGCTGAGGGACATCGCTCCAGAGGCTAAACCGGCGTGAAGCCCACGCGGGGTCAGCGTGGCCTCAGGTCCCACAGGGTCACAGAAGGATCGGGGGTGTCTGAGTGTCGCAGAGCTTTCAGGTATTAGAACGAGGAAGCCGGCTACAGAGACACAGCTGAGGAGTGAGCTCTCAGCTCGGGGTTACCTTGAACCGGTCGCAAGCTCGGTCAGCTCGGATCGCGGCCAGAGGCCGGGGAGATGGGAGTAACTGGGCGCTGTTCTCCGGGGGTGCACTGAGGAGTGGGGCCCCGGGCTCTCGGCTCCTCCAGCCCGGAGGAGCCGAGAGCCCGCCATCTTCATTCCCGCCCTCCGGAACTCTACAGAAAGTGCTCAGGGAACAAAAGCTCCCAAAAGCAAAACCAAGCGGATTACTCAGCCCGGCCCCAGGTAAGGGCAGTGCAGCTCTGCCTGGGGCAAAGACACTTGAGAATCACTACAACAGGCCCCTCCCCCAGAAGATCAACAAGAAACCCAGCCAGGACCAAGTTCACCTACCAAGGAGTGCAGTTTCAATACCAAGGAAAGCTGCGGAATTCCAGAGGAGGAGAAAGCAAAGCATGGAGCTCATGGCTTTCTCCCCATGATTCTTTAGTCTTGCAGTTAATTTTTTTTTTTCTTTTTCAATTTTTTTTCTTCTGCTGCTAGGTTTTTTATTAACTTTTACCCTTATCTTTTTTAATGTTTTTTAACTAGTTTATCTAATATATATATATATATATATATATATATATATTTTCTGTTTTATATTTTTTTTCTTTTTTTTTTTTTTTATTTGTTTTTTTTTTTTTTTTTAACCCTTTTTTTTTCCCCTTTCTCCCCCCCACCCCACGATTTGGGATCTCTTCTGATTTGGTTAAAGCACATTTTCCTGGGGTCTTTGCCACCCTTTCAGTATTTTACATGCACCTTCATATACTCTTATCTGAACAAAATGACAAGGCAGAAAAATTCACCACAAAAAAAAGAACAAGAGGCAGTACCGAAGGCTAGGGACCTAATCAATATGGACATTGGTAATATGTCAGATCTAGAGTTCAGAATGACGATTCTCAAGGTTCTAGCCGGGCTCGAAAAAGGCGTGGAAGATATTAGAGAAACCCTCTCGGGAGATATAAAAGCCCTTTCTGGAGAAATAAAAGAACTAAAATCTAACCACGTTGAAATAAAAAAAGCTATTAATGACGTGCAATAAAAAATGGAGGCTCTCACTGCTAGGATAAATGAGGCAGAAGAAAGAATTAGCGATATAGAAGACCAAATGACAGAGAATAAAGAAGCTGAGCAAAAGAGGGACAACAGCTACTGGACCACGAGGGGAGAATTCGAGAGGTAAGTGACACCATAAGACGAAACAACATTATAATAATTGGGATTCCAGAAGAAGAAGAAAGAGAGAGGGGAGCAGAAGGTATATTGGAGAGAATTATTGTAGAGAATTTCCCTAATATGGCAAAGGGAACAAGCATCAAAATCCAGGAGGTGCAGAGAATCCCCCTCAAAATCAAGAAGAATAGGTCCACACCCCGTCATCTAATAATAAAATTTACAAGTCTTAGTGACAAAGAGAAAATCCTGAAAGCAGCCTGGGAAAAGAAGTCTGTAACATACAATGGTAAAAATATTAGATTGGCAGCGGACTTATCCACAGAGACCTGGCAGGCCAGAAAGAGCTGGCATGATATATTCAGAGCACTAAACGAGAAAAACATGCAGCCAAGAATACTATATCCAGCTAGGCTATCATTGAAAATAGAAGGAGAGATTAAAAGCTTCCAGGACAAACAAAAACTGAAAGAATTTGCAAACACCAAACCAGCTCTACAGGAAATATTGAAAGGGGTCCTCTAAGCAAAGAGAGAGTCTAAAAGTAGTAGATCAGAAAGGAACAGAGACAATATACAGGAACAGTCCCCTTACAGGCAATACAATGGCACTAAATTCATATCTCTCAATAGTTACCCTGAATGTAAATGGGCTAAATACCCTAATCAAAAGACACAGGGTATCAGAATGGATAGAAAAACAAAACCCATCTATATGTTGCCTATAAGAAACTCATTTTAAACCCGAAGACATCTCCAGATTTAAAGTGAGGGGGTGGAAATCAATTTACCATGCTAATGGACATCAGAAGAAAGCAGGAGTGGCAATCCTTATATCAGATCAACTAGATTTTAAGCCAAAGACTATAATAAGAGATGAAGAAGGACACTATATCATACTCAAAGGATCTGTCCAAAAAGAAGATCTAACGATTTTAAATATCTATGCCCCTAACATGGGAGCAGCCAACTATATAAACCAATTAATAACAAAATCAAAGAAACATATCAACAATAATACAATAATAGTAGGGGACTTTAACACTCCCCTTACTGAAATGGACAGATCAACCAAGCAAAAGATCAACAAGGAAATAAAGGCCTTAAATGACACACTGGACCAGATGGACATCACAGATATATTCAGAATATTCCATCCCAAAGCAAAAGAATACACATTCTTCTCTAGTGCACATGGAACATTCTCCAGAATAGATCACATCCTGGGTCATAAATCAGATCTCAATCAGTATCAAAAGATTGGGATCATTCCCTGCATATTTTCAGACCACAGTGCTCTGAAGCTAGAACTCAGTCACAAGAGGAAATTTGCAAAGAACCCAAATACATGGAGACTAAACAGCACCCTTCTAAAGAAAGAATGGGTCAACCAGGAAATTAAAGAATTGAAAAAATTCACGGAAACAAATGATAGTGAAAACACAACGGTTCAAAATCTGTGGGATACAACAAAGGCAGTCCTGAGAGGAAAATATATAGCGGTACAAGCCTTTCTCAAGAAACAAAAAAGGTCTCAGGTACACAACCTAACCCTACACCTAAAGAAGCTGGAGAAAGAACAAGAAAGAAACCCTAAACCCAGCAGGAGAAGAGGAATCATAAAGATCAGAGCAGAAATCAATGAAATAGAAACCAAAAAAACAACAGAACAAATCAACGAAACTAGCAGCTGGTTCTTTGAAAGAATTAATAAGACTGATAAACCCCTGGCCAGACTTATTAAAAAGAAAAGAGAAAGGACCCAAATAAATAAAATCATGAATGAAAGAGGAGAGATCACAACTAACACCAAAGAAATACAGACAATTATAAGAACATACTATGAGCAACTCTACGCCAACAAATTTGACAATCTGGAAGAAATGGATGCATTCCTAGAGACATATAAACTACCACAACTGAACCAGGAAGAAATAGAAAACCTGAACAGACCCATAACCAGTAAGGAGATTGAAACAGTCATCAAAAATCTCCAAACAAACAAAAGCCCAGGGCCAGATGGCTTCCCAGGGGAATTCTACCAAACATTTAAAGAAGAACTAATTCCTATTCTTCTGAAACTGTTCCAAAAAATAGAAATGGAAGGAAAACTTCCAAACTCATTTTATGAGGCCAGCATCACCTTGATCCCAAAACCAGACAAGGGATCCCATCAAAAAAGAGAATTACAGACCAATATCCTTGATGAACACAGATGCGAAAATTCTCACCAAAATACTAGCCAACAGGATTCAACAGTACATTCAAAGGATTATTCACCACAACCAAGTGGGATTTATTCCAGGGCTACAAGGTTGGTTCAACATCCACAAATCAATCATTGTGATACAACACATTAATAAAAGAAAGAACAAGAACTATATGATACTCTCCATAGATGCTGAAAAAGCATTTGACAAAGTACAGCATCCCTTCCTGATCAAAACTCTTCAAAGTGTAGGGATAGAGGGCGCATACCTCAATATTATCAAAGCCATCTATGAAAAACCCACCGCAAATATCATTCTCAATGGAGAAAAACTGAAAGCTTTTCCACTAAGGTCAGGAACACGGCAGGGATGTCTGTTATGACCACTGCTATTCAACATAATACTAGAAGTCCTAGCCTCAGCAATCAGACAACAAAAGGAAATTAAAGGCATCCAAATCGGCAAAGAAGTAGTCAAACTATCACTCTTCACAGATGATATGATACTATATGTGGAAAACCCAAAAGACTCCACTCCAAAACTGCTAGAACTTGTACAGGAATTCAGTAAAGTGTCAGGATATAAAATCAATGCACAGAAATCAGTTGCATTTCTCTACACCACCAACAAGACAGAAGAAAGAGAAATTAAGAAGTCAGTCCCATTTACAATTGCACCCAAAACTATAAGATACCTAGAAATAAACCTAACCAAAGAGGCTAAGAATCTATACTCAGAAAACTATAAAGTACTCATGAAAGAAATTGAGGAAGACACAAAGAAATGGAAAAATGTTCCATGCTCCTGGATTGGAACAATAAATATTGTGAAAATGTCTATGCTACCTAAAGCAATCTACACATTTAATGCAATTCCTATCAAAATACCATCCATTTTTTTCAAAGAAATGGAACAAATAATCCTAAAATTTTTATGGAACCAGAAAAGACCTCGAATAGCCAAAGGAATATTGAAAAAGAAAGCCAAAGTTGGTGGCACCACAATTCCGTACTTCAAGCTCTAATTCAAAGCTGTCATCATCAAGACAGCATGGTACTGGCACAAAAACAGACACATAGATCAGTGGAACAGAATGGAGAGCCCAGAAATAGACCCTCAACTCTATGGTCAACTAATCTTCAACAAAGCAGGAAAGAATGTCCAATGGAAAAAAGACAGCCTCTTTAATAAATGGTGTTGGGAAAACTGGACAGCCACATGCAGAAAAATGAAATTGGACTATTTCCTTACACCACACACAAAAATAGACTCAAAATGGATGAAGGACCTCAATGTGAGAAAGGAATCCATCAAAATCCTTGAGGAGAACACAGGCAGGAACCTCTTCGACCTCAGCTGCAGCAACATCTTCCTGGGAACATTGCCAAAGGCAAGGGAAGCAAGGGCAAAAATGAACTATTGGGATTTTAAAAAGATCAAAAGCTTTTGCACAGCAAAGGAAACAGTTAACAAAACCAAAAGACAACTGACAGAATGGGAGAAGATATTTGCAAATGACCTATCAGATAAAGGGCTAGTGTCCAAAATCTATAAAGAACTTAGCAAACTCAACACCCAAAGAACAAATAATCCAATCAAGAAATGGGCAGAAGACATGAACAGACATTTCTGCAAAGAAGACATCCAGATGACCAACAGAAACATGAAACACATGAAAAAGTGCTCCATATCACTCGGCATCAGGGAAATACAAATCAAAACCACAATGAGATACCACCTCACATCAGTCAGAATGGCTAAAATTAACAAGTCAGGAAATGACAGATGCTGGCGAGGATGCGGAGAAAGGGGAACCCTCCTACACTGTTGGTGGGAATGCAAGCTGGTGCAACCACTCTGGAAAACAGCATGGAGGTTCCTCAAAATGTTGAAAATAGAACTACCCTATGACCCAGCAATTGCACTGCTGGGTATTTACCCTAAAGATACAAACGTAGTGATCCGAAGGGGCACGTGCACCCGAATGTTTATAGCAGCAATGTCTACAATAGCCAAACTATGGAAAGAACCTAGATGTCCATCAACAGATGAATGGATAAAGAAGATGTGGTATATATACACAATGGAATACTATGCAGCCATCAAAAGAAATGAAATCTTGCCATTTGTGATGACGTGGATGGAACTAGAGGATATCATGCTTAGCGAAATAAGTCAATCGGAGAAAGACAACTATCATATGATCTCCCTGATATGAGGAAGTGCAGATGCAACATGGGGGGTTAAGGGGGTAGGAGTAGAATAAATGAAACAAGATGGGACTGGGAGGGAGACAAACCATAAGTGACTCTTAATCTCACAAAACAAACTGAGGGTTGCTGGGGGGAGGGGGGTTGGGATAAGGGGTGTGGGGTTATGGACATTGGGGAGGGTATATGCTATGGTGAGTGCTGTGAAGTGTGTAACCTGGCGATTCACAGACCTGTACCCCTGGGGATAAAAATATATGTTTATAAAAAATTTTAAAAAAAGAAAAATCTGACTCCACTAAAAAACTGCTAGAACAGAAGATAAATTCAGTAAGGTCACAGGATACAATATCAACATACAGAAATCTGTTGCATCTCTGTACACCAATAATGAAACAGCATAAAAAATTAAGGAATCAATCCCATTTACAACCTCACCAAAAAATCATAAGATACCTATGAATAAAACCTAACTAAAGAAGTTAAAGTCCTATACTCTGAAAACTATAAAACACTGATGAAAGGAATTGAAGATAACACAAAGAAATGCAAAGGCATTTAATACTCATGGAATGGGAGAACAGATATTCTTAAAATATCTATACTACCCAAAGCAATCTAAATATTTAAGGCAATCACTATCAAAATACCACCAGGATTTTTCACAGAGCTAGAACAACTGTAAAACTGTATGGAACCACAAAAGACCTTGAATGGCCAAACCAACCTTGAAAAAGAAAAGCAAAGCTGGATGTGTCACAAGTTATATTACAAAGCTGTAGTAAAACAGTACGGCACTGGCACAAAAAGAGACACATAGATCAGTGGAACAGAACAGAAAACCCAGAAATGAACCCACAAGTATATGGTCAATTAACCTTTAACAAAGCAGGAAAGAATATCCAATGGAAAAAAGATGGTCTCTTCCACAAATGATGTTGGGAAAACTGGACAGCAACATGCAAAAGAATGAAACTGGACCACTTTCTCACATCACACACAAAAATAAATTCGAAATGGATGAAAGACCTAAATGTAAGCCCTGAAGCCATAAAAGTCCTAGAAGGGAGCACAGCCAGTAATGTCTCTGACGTTAATGGTAGCATCATTTTTCTAGATATGTCTCCTGAGGCAAGGGAGACAAAAGCTTCTACAAGGGAGATAAAAGGGATACAAGGGAGATAAAAAGCTTCTACTCAGTCAGGGGAACAACAAAACTAAAAGGCAACCTACGAAAATGGGAGAAGCTATTTGCCAGTGATATATCTGATAACAGTAGTATCCAAAATATATAAAGAACTCAACACCCAAAGAACAAATACTCCCAACACCAAAGAACAAATAATTCAGCCAAGGAATGGGCAGAAGATACGAATAGGCATTTTTCCATAGACGACCTACAGATTACCAACAAATCCATGAAAAGGTGCTCAGCATCACTCATCATCCCTGAAATACAGATCAAAACTACAATGATGCAATTTTAAATGGCATCAATTCCTTGATTTCCCTTTGTTCTGCCTCATTGTTAGTCTACAGAAATGCAACTGATTTCTGTCCATTGACTTTGTATCCTGAAACTTTGCTGAATTTCTGTATCAGTTCTAGCAACTTTGGAGTGGAGTCCTTTGGGTTTTCCATATAAAGTATCATGTCATCTGCAAAGAGTGAAACTTTGGCTTCTTGTTTGCGGATGTTTATGTCTTTTATTTATTTATTTTTTTTTGTTTGATTGCTGAGGCTAGGACTTCTAGTACTATGTTGAACAACAGTCGTGAGAGTGGGCATACCTGTCATGTTCCTAACCTTAGGGGAAGAGCTCTCAGTTTTTTCCTGTTGAGGATGATATTCACTGTGGGATTTTTGTATATGGCTTATATGATATTGAGGTATATTCCTTCTATCCCTACAAGGTGGAGAGTTTTTAATCAAGAAAGGATGTTGTATTTTATCAAGTGCTTTTTCTCCATCAGTTGAGAGAATCATTTGGTTCTTATCTTTTATTAATGTGAGATATCACCTCACACCAGTTAGAATGACTAAAATCGACAACACAAGAAACAGCAGGTGTTGGCTAGGATGCCGTGAAAGGGGAGCACTCTTGCACTGTTGGTGGGAATGCACACTGGTGTAGCCGCACTGGAATACAGTATGGAGCAAAAAGTTAAAAACAGAACTACCCTATGATCCAGCAATCGCACTACTAGGTATTTACCCAAAGAATGCAAAAATACTAATTCAAAGAGATACATGCACCCCAGTGTTTACAGCAGCATTATTAACAATAGCCAAATTCTGGAAAGAGTCCAAATGTCCATCAACTGATGAATGGGTAAAGATGTGTTGTGTATGTATAGACACACACACACACACACACACACACACACACACACACACACAAATTATGGAAATAGCCGGTGTTCATTGACTGATAAATGGATAAAGAATGTGTGCTGTTGTGTACACACACACACACACACACACACACACACACACACTGGAACATTAATTGTAAAAAAGAACGAAATCTTGCCAGCTGCAGTGACATGATAGGAACTAGAGAATATTATGTTGAGTGAAATAAAATCAGAGAAAGGCAAATACCATATGATTTCATCTATATGTGGAATTTAATACATAAAACAAATGGACAAAGAGGGGAAAAAGACAAAAGGGGAAGCAAACCAAGAAACAGACTTTTAACTAGAGAGATCAAATTGAGGGTTACTGTATGGAAGGTTGGTGTGGGGATGGGTTAAATAAGTGATGGGGACTAAGAAGTGTGCTTATTCTATATGTTGGCTAACTGAACATAATTTTAAAAATATAGGAAAAAAACTGTACTTATTGTGATGAGCACTGGGTGTTGTATAGAAGTGCTGAATCAATATAGTGCACACCTGAAACTATATCACACTGTATATTAACTATAACTTAAATAAAACTTTAAAAAATAAAATATACCTTAAATGTAAATAGTTGTTATATTCAACTAATGAACTGCTGAGCACTACATCAAAAACTAATGATGTAATATATGCTGGCTAACTGAACATAATAAAAGTAAAAGTAAATGTTCTGAGTCCTCCAATCAAAGCACATACGGTGGTGGAATGGATTTAAAAAAAAAAAAAAAGAACCCATCTACATGCACCCCAAAAGCAACTCACCTCAGACCTAAAGAAACATAGAGACTGAAAGTGAAGGGATGGAATTTACCATGCAAATGGAAGTGGGAAAAAAAGCTGGGCTAGCAGTGCTTATATCAAATAAAACAGACTTTAAAAGGAAGACTTACCAAGAGACAAAGAACAGCATCACATAACGATAAAGAGATCCATGCAACAAGAGAATATAATAAGTATCTACACACCCAACACAGGAACATCTGAATATATAAAGCAGATATTAATGGACATAAAGAGAGAAACTGATGGTAATACAATGATAGGGGACCTTAACAGTCCACTTCCCTCAATGGATAGGTCATCCAGACAGAAAATTAATAAGGAAACATCTTTCAATGACACACTAGACCAGACAGACATTACAGATATATACAGATCATTCCATCCCAAAACAGTGCAATACACATTTCTTTCAAGTGCACATGGAACATTCTCCAGAACAGATCACATTTTAGGCCATAAAACAAGCCTCAATAAATTTAAGAAGAGTGAAATCCTACCATGCACCTTTTCTAACCACAATGGTATGAAACAAGAAATCAATCACGAGGGGGAAAAAAAAAAAAAGCGGAAAAAAGGCAAAAACATGTGGAGGCTAAACAATATGACACTAAACAACATGGTTCAATGAAGCAATCAAAGAATAAATTTTAAAATATATGAAGACAAATGAAAATGAAAGCACAATGGGCCAAAAGCTTTCGGATGCAGTGAAAGCCATTCTAAAGAAAAATAGTGATACAGGTTCCTCACAAAATAAGAAAAACAGCTCAGAAAAATCTAATCTTAAAGGAAGCAGAAAAAGAAAAATAAGGCCCAAGGTGAGTAGAAGGAAGGAAATAATAAAGACCAGAGGAGAAATAAATGACACAGAGACTTAAGGAAAAAAAATCAATGTACCCAAGAGCTGGTGCTTTGAGAATGTAAACAAAACTGGTAAACCATTAGCCAGATTCATCAGGAAAAAAAGAGAAATGACCCCAATAAATAAAATCTAAAACAAGAGAGAAGTAACAACTGATACCACAGAACATACAGAAGCGTAACAGAGTAACACAAAAAACTGTATGTGACAATAATACAAAAAACTATATGCCAACAAATTAGAATACCTAAAAGAAATGGATAAATTCTAGGAATATATAATCTTCTAAAACTGAATTAGGAAGAAATAGAAAATTTTTACAGACTGACTGCTACTAATGAAATTGAATCAATAATCATAAGATCTCCAAAACATAAAAGTATAGGGCCAGATGAATTCACAGGTGAATTCTACCAAACATTTATGTTAGAGTTAGTACTTATCCTCAAACTTTTCCAAAATATAGAAGAGGAAGAAAATCTTCCAAATACATTCTAGGAGGCTAGCATTACCCTGATACCAAAACCATAAATACCACACACACACACACGAAAACTACAAGACAACATCCTTTATGAACATACATGTAAACATCCTCAATGAAATAGCACCAAGCCACAAATAGCACCAAGCCACATTCGAGAATACCTAAAAGGATATTTCATCATGATCAATTGGGATGTATTCCAGGGATGCAAGGATGGTTCAATATTTGCAAATCAATCAATGTGAAACACCACATCAACAAAACAAAGGAGAAAAATATAATCATCTCAATAAATGCAGAAAAACATTTCACAGAATTCAACATCCATTCATGATAAACACTTCAACAAAGTGGGCTTACAGGGAACATGACTCATAGTAGTAAAGCCTAATATGAAAAACCCACAGCTAACAACCATACTCAGTGGTCAAAAACAGAGGTTTTCCTCTAAAATCAGGAACAAGATAAGGATGTTCACTCTTGCCACTTGAAAAAAAAACAACAACACAAAAAACTTTTTTTTTTTTTTTTAAAGATTTTATTTATTTGACAGAGACAGTGAGAGAGGGAACACAAGCAGTGGGAGAGGGAGAAGCAGGCTTCCCGCTGAGCAGGGAGACTGATGCAGGGCTCGAACCCAGGACCCTGGGATCATGACCTGAGCTGAAGGCAGCTGCTTAATGACTGAGCCACCCAAGCGCCCCTACTCTTGTCACTTTTATTCAACACAGTGCTGGAAGTCCTTACTCAGCAATCGGATGAAGAAGATGTTAAACTGTCATCATTTGCAGGCGACATGATGTTACACAGAGAAAAAATCCTAAAGCTTCCACTAAAAATGCTTGTAGAATAAATACAGTAAAGCTACAGGATACAAAGTTAATATCCAGAAATCAAAGCATTTTTGTCCACTAATAATAAAGCAGAAAGAAAAATTAAGAAAATTTCATTTATATTTGCAACAAAAATAATAAAATACTTAGAAATAAATTTAAGCAAAGAATTAAAAGACCTAGACTCTGAACAATACAAAGCATTGATGAAAGAAATGGATGATGACACAAAGAAATGGAAAGATATTCCATACTCACAGATTGGAAGAATATTGTTAAATGTCCATACTACCCAAAGCAATCTGCAAATTCAGTGCAATCCCTATCAAACTACCAATAGTATATTTCCTCAGAACTAGAAGAGAATCCTAAAATTTGTATGGAAGCACAAAAGACCCAGAATAGCCAAAGCAATCTTAATTAAGAAGAACAAAGCTAGAGATATCACAAATCCAAGTTTCAAGATATACTACAAAACTGTAGTAATCAAAACTGTATGGTATTGGCACAAAAACAGACACACAGATCAGTGGAACAGAACAGAGAGCCCAGATGTGGACCCTCAACTCTATGGTCAAATAATCTTTGACAAAGCAGGAAAAATGTCTCTTCAATAAATGGTGCTCGGAAAATAGGACAACTACATATAGAAGAATGAAACTCAACCAGTCTCTTACACCATACACAAAGATAAACTCTAAATGGATGAAAGACCTCAATGAGACAGGAATCCATCAAAATCCTATAGGAGAACATAGGCAGTAACCCTCGGCACTGGCCACAGCATCTTTTTTCAAGACACATCTCCAAAACAAGGGAAACAACAAAAGCTGAAATGAACCTTTGGGACTTCATCAAGATAAAAAGCTTCTGCACAGCAAAGGAAACAGTCAACAGAACAAAGAGGCAACCCACGGAATGGGAGAAGGTATCTGCAAATGACACTACAGACAAAGGGCTGGTATCCAAATCTATAAAGAACTTCTCAAACTCAACACCCATAAAACAAGTCAAAAAATGGGCAGAAGACATAAACAGACACTTCTCCAAAGAAGACATACAAATGGCTAACAGACATGAAAAGATATTCAACATCATTAGCCATCAGGGAAATACAAATCAAAACCACACTGAGATACCACCTTATACTGGTTAGAATGGCAAAAATTAACACGGCAAGAAAAAAAAAAATGTTGGAGAGGTTGTAGAGAAAGGGGAACCCTCCTACCCTGTTGGTGGGAATACAAAGTGGTACAGCCATTTTGGAAAATAGTGTAAAGGTGTCTCAAAAAGTTAAAAAATAGAGCTACCCTATGATGCAGCAATTGCACTACTGGGTATTTATCCCAAAGATACAGATGTAGTGAAAAGGAGAGGTACATGCACCCCAATGTTCATAGTAGCAATGTCCACAAGAGCCAAACTGTGGAAAGAGCTGAGATGTCCTTCAAGTGATGAATGGATAAAGAAGATGTGGTCCATATACACAATGGAATATTACTCAGCCATCAGAAAGGATGAATACCCAACTTTTGCATCAACATGGATGGAACTGGAGGGGAAGATACTAAGTGAAGTAAGTCAAGAAGAGAAAGTCAATTATATGGTTTCACTTCTTTGTGGAACATAAGGAACAGCATGGAGGACATTAGGCGAAGGAAGGGAAAAATGAAGGGGGGGAAATCACAGGGGAAGATGAACCATGAGAGACTATGGACTCTGGAAAACAAACTGAGGGTGTCATTTATTTCTAAAATAATTTTATGGTGGCCAGAGAACATACTTTGAATATTAATTATTTAACATTCACTGAGACTTGATTTACTTCCCAGTATATTCCTTTTTTCTTTTTAAGTGATCTCTGTGTTCCTACAAAGGAAGTATCTTCTGTAGTTGTAGATGTGATGCCCATACTGGGAAGAAACTTGGTGCACCTTCTTAGATTCTCGAGTACTCCTGTTTTATTTCTCTTTGTCAGTGACCCACCTGAATTAATTGCCCTTCTAGCACTTGGATAAAATTCAGTACCATTTCAGTTTACAAAAAAAAAAAAGTAAATGATAGTCATCCTCCAACTTCAGAGAAAATCTGAAAGTCAACCTTATCTTCTGTCAGCACAGGATGGAAAGCAACGAAGTCTGCATATACAGCCTCAGCAGGTCTTAGTGAAAATCAGGCCCAGTTGCAGGATGAGTAACACTCTAATATTTGGGATTGAGATACTTGGCGGACAATCTGAGAATCAGGACATACACACCCATTTCCCTGAACCCTTTCTGATGGCAGAAACATCCCCTTCCATGTTAGCCTCACCTGAGGTGGATGCCTTGAACAATGATGTTTGTCCTCCTCAGGACCTTCCCCTCACTTCTCATGGCCTCTAGGTTGGTATCGAGAATCAGGTACCAGCAGAGCCTGGAGAGAGAAATACAAACCCTGCTTTGGGGAAAAAGTGCCTACAAAACAAAGGAATTACAGGACCTGCCTAATAATAGGGCCTGGGGAGTGTGTGTAAAAGTGGATCCTGGTGTTCAAAGAGGGAAAGTAGAATTTAAGACCCGATGAGATTTACCTGGGGCACTCACCTTTGATTCACAAATTTTACTTGAGTAAAAATATCTGAAGCCATCCCAGTGGACTACGGATGGGCAGAGTCAGAGTGGCAATCAAGATGGTATGACCTGAAGGGATCTGAGGCAGTGGCTGTTACACCACAACTCCCTAGGACACTAACTTATTTATATAAAGAGAAAAAAAAAATGTAGTTGCCTTCCACTTTGGTAGAAAATTGGGACCCCCCCCCCAGTTCCCAGCTCTAAATTTATAGACTCCAGAGCACACTCAGTGAAAAGAAGGTCAGTTCCCCTTCAGTGACATTCCTGAAACTCCATCACACATGTATACAGTGAATATTCCTTCAGTCGTTCCTCAGAGGAACCTGTGGCCGTCTGCCAGGGTGGGCATGCACTGGGATGGTAAAAGGTGTGTCAAGATGTTTCTTCTCAGGTGAAGGACAAGCTGCTGTACTTGAAGTATCTCTCCACTTGAACACAAACAATGAAAATAACACTTTGTGGGTCTCTCTGGAATTTGAATTGGGACGCAACAAGTACCAAAGCTGGGAATATTCCTCTGACTCATATACTGCGCAGCCCTAGAAGCTGCGAGCTTCTCAGGGGCCCAGAAACAAAGCCAGAGCAGACCCTAGCTGTGGCACAAGATACCCTCTTTCTTGATCCTAGAACTCAGCAGGTCAGAAGGTGCTAGCAAGATCTAGGATTGGTAAGGATGTTGTCTGGAATCTGGAAAGCTCCAACAGGGAAGACAGAACAGAGAGGTAAGATTCTGGAGTTAAATATGTGCCTTCTAAGAATGAGAACGAGTCATGTGAAGAGCAGCTCCTGTGCCCTGGTAGTGACAGATCACCCAACAGCAGGACATAAAGTGAGAATGGATCCGTTTCCCATCCTAAGCTAGATGTGATATGAGCTGCCCATCATAGAATTCAGTGTTAGAAAGCAGTGATCTCTTGTGCAATGGTAATGGCCCTTTGGGGACTGGACCATAGGGCCCAAGTGAATCACAGAAGAGGTGACCCAGATTCCTACCTGTGCTGCCTCTCCTGATAGTTCCCATGCTTCTTGGGGGGCTCCTACCAATAACCAGCATGAGGAAAGGACTCAGAGTGAATCACAACCAGGTTGGCTTGTTGTGCGGGTGTTGGCGGAAATGGCCTGTGGGGCCACTGCTGCCTCATTACAGCGCCACTTGGGATGTCCCTGAAAGACACTGTGAAAGGAAGTCCTTCAAATGAACCAAGCTGAGAGTGGCTCAGTCATTCATTCATAAGAAAGAAAATGACTGGAGGTACAGAGACACATGGACTTTTGACAGTGGCAGATGGCTGACCTAGAAGGGTCCAACTGGAGGTCCAAGAAAGGTGGAGGAGGGCAAACAGCATGAGATTTTTGTGTCTTACCTGAAAGCCCACCAGAGACCATGTACTACAGGGAAGGCTCTCAGTAATACGGCAACAGGATGACCGTCCTCTGGCTGCCAGGCAGACTCTTCTCACACATCCGGTCCTTGTGCAGAGGCCTGGGAACAGTGTCCAGGATGACAGCTAAGCATAGGCTCAATGGCAAGGACTTCCTATACCAAGACTCATGTTACCACCATAGCTGAAGGCCTGTCCAGTGGACAGCAGACTGATGCTATCAACTCGGCACCATTAATCATGGGGCAGTATTTTGTTCTTACGGCCCCTGCCTATGGTTCTGCCAGCACCATCCCCAAAGACTCACAGAATGCCTTACCTGTGATATCCCACAGCACTGCCTCAGAGCGAAGGACTCCTTTTCCACCAGAGGAGGTGTGACCATGAGCTCATGACTATGGAATGCACTGGTCTTGTCCCATCCCATCATCCAGGATTAACTGGCCTGATATGACGGTGACATGGCCTACCAACGGTTACTAAGGTGCCAGCCAGGGGGTCAACACTGAATGTGGCCTGGGTACCATCATCCAACCCAGGATGTGGCACACATTCTGAACCGATTACCAATGATGAACAGTGCCGCCACTGCTACAGTATAGGAGTCTGAAGACCAACAGGTGGAGTGGCCCCAATTACGACAGCCAGCAGCCCTGCATATTTTGTTGTTTCTCATTCATGCATCCTGGCACTCTCAGGGATTGTAGGTAAGTCCCAGCTCCGGGAGACAGGAGTGGAGACAGTTCTTTCAGGGTCACAGCAAGAATACCTTTAAGGGGAATCTGTGATTACCACCTGACTCTCTAATGTTCTTGGCCCAACAGGCAAAGAAAGGATTGGTTCTGATGATTGGGAGAGTAACTGACAAACATCAGGGATGAAGGTTGCTAGTAGATAATCGAGTACGGTAGGATGTGTCTACAACCTAGGTGAAGGAACTGGGTATCTCTTAGCAGTGACTTAGCGGCAATGACTTTCAATGAGCAAGGGAAACCACCACGACCATCACCTTGGGGATGAAGGTCTGGGTCATCCCACCAAGACAACCCAGATAGCCCAAAGTGTTACTTAAAGAGAATCCAACAGAGGGGCTCTTGCCACAGGCATCCAGAACAGGTCGTCAACTTTGAGACTCTGGTCACACCTGCAGAGTAAGGATGCCCTTGTTCTCAGCAGGAGGTGGCCCAGGGATGGTAGGTCCCACCATGTAGTCTGAGGGCTGTACACGATGGGAGGGGGTGGTGCAAAGGGTGGACTAGCTGGACACAAAACTTATACACCTCCAGTTCCCTCAACCAGTCCCTCTCTCCTGCAGGTGGCACCCCATCTGCACCAGGCTGCCCCGCACCGGAGCTCAGGCACCCAATGCAGGGCATTTGAGCTGACTCTGCCAGCCACCGAGGTGCCGGGTGGTGCATACTGGAGGCACACGGGAGTGAGCCCACGGTGAGCAAGGACCTCAAAGAGCTACACCCTCAGAGCAAAGGGTGCAGGAAGTAAGAGAAGGCAGCTTAGTGCTGACCAGAACAGGGGATGGATGGGGGCCTGGTAGGGAGCCGAGGCAGTGCTACCCGGAACCTGCACCACTGGACCACCTACCTTGGATTGGCCAAAGATGTTCAAACGCGAACAGGACTGAGGCGGCCTCCATCACTGGGTCCTGTGTCCTCCGTCCTGTGTCCGCGCGTCCGCAAACACTGAACATCATCCGGCTTCCTACTGTTTACATTTTTTTGGCCAGCCTAATAATGCAAAGTGATGGGTCATTTTTGTTTTATTCAGCTGTAATTACTAATGATTTTGAGCATTTTCCCCTTACTTTAGGGTTTGGTTTCTTTTGTAAATTATGTTTCCTCTCAGTTCAATTTGGGGTTTGCTGTCAATGGCATGTGTTAATTTTGGTTATGTTGTCACTGGCACAGAAAATTTAAATTTTGATATAAGACTATTTCACTATGGGATCTGCTTTTGTTATTATTTAATCCTGCTCTAAAAAGCCTTTTCTAATTTTCCTATAACTTTTTATTTATAAATTATAACTCCTCCCCTATAATTTAAAAATATGCTGTTTAGGGGCTCCTGGGTGGCTCAGTTCATTGACTGACTGCCTTCAGCTCAGGTCATGATCCCAGAGTCCTGGGATCAGTGCCACGTTGGGCTCCCTGCTCAGCGGGGAGCCTGCTTCTCCCTCTCCTCCCTGTTACAGCCCCCCCCCCCCTCTCTCTCCAATAAATAGATAAAATCTCAAAAAAAAAAAAAGATAAAAAAAATGCTGTTTAGATCCTTTACACACAAAAATAGTTTGCACATGGTACAAGAAGAAATCTGATTTTACTCCATTTGCATAGCCAGTCCTTCCAAGATCACTTTACTGAAGCATCATTTCTGACTTTATGTGACTTACACTGTATACCCAACCTCCAAACATACCTGCGCCTCGATCCTCCATTGTCTCTTCACACACGGATGCCACTTGTCTCAGTGACAGAGTTTAATTCTGTCTTCATAATTCACAGAACAGGTCTACCCCTTCTTTGCCCTTTTTTTCCTGCAAGACTGTCTTGGCTACTCTTGTCCTC
The DNA here is from genome assembly GCF_002288905.1 of Enhydra lutris kenyoni. Lineage (NCBI taxonomy): Eukaryota > Metazoa > Chordata > Mammalia > Carnivora > Mustelidae > Enhydra > Enhydra lutris. The sequence continues at coordinate 2,730,857 of NW_019154117.1, read as the reverse complement.
TTACAGCTCCATATACATCTGATCATCTTTTTACACTCTATTTTAAAAACAGTAGCAATTATATTGGTATTGCTTCCAATATATGGTCTCTTTAAAGTAGTACTTCTTCTATTCACGAACACAGGTTATCTCTATTCTTTATTCCTTTAGAAAAGCTGTGTTTTTTCTTTAGAAAAGTTTTTTTTCTTTTTAAATCCGAAGATATTACAGTTTTTGGTGTTATTGTGAATGGGATAATTTTCCTATATTTTCTCATTTTTGTTACACTGATTTCAGTATACAAATAACCTATTCACCAATCATGATTTGCTAATTCTAATGATTTTCTTAGGTTTCTAAAGGAGATAGTACTATTTAGAAATTACAGCACACATACCCATTTCTAATCTTTTTTTTTTTTTAGAATTTAAAAAAGTATTACATTTATTAGTACATCAAGGGCAATACTTAATTATAGTGGTGATCAGTATCATATTTATACTGTTTCTAACATCAGTAAAAATTTTTCTGATTACCTATCATTAGGCATGTTTGCAGTCCTTCACACTCCCTTTATCCGGTTAAGAAAATTATTTTCTAAGATATTTTTCATAATTCCTGCTTAGATTTTCTTTTTAACTCATCAGTTATTTAAAAATGAGTTTTAATGGTGTGTATGTGTGTGTATTTGGTATGACTATTCAAAAAGGAATTTTTGTAGTTAGCAATTAATATTTTGGAATTTGTTAAGACTTAGCTTGTGGCCAGGTATTAGGGAACGTTCTTGATGTTTTGTTTCTGCTTAATACAGAGTATCTTGGCTGCACCTGGAGTAACAGAGGCTCAGAGGGAGGCTGTCTCCCTCCTGGTAGGAATCAGAGGTGCCACTGAGGCCCTCGTGCTCCCGCAGCAGCAGCGGTCCTTGCCATATGAGGGGAAGGAAGCCTCAGAACTTGGATTTACAGGACATGAGAGCATGACACACTTCGGTGTTTCCCCCAGCTGTGGTATCACACCTCAAAGACCTTGCTTTCCTGTGAGGAGCCTGTGGGCCAGACTTCACACACACCATCTGCAAAAGCTTCCTATGCTCCCATTAGGCCTCCCTCCAGAAGCTTCTTACGTCACACCCAAAGCAGGAGCCCACAGAGGTGTCCCTGGGCAGGGCCACCAGAGCCGGACAAACCACCATCCTAATGCTGCAGCCAGCGCGTGCCAGGCTCTTGCCAGTGGCCTTCCGTAAGAACTGACCCCACTGCTTTCCCAGTCGCCACATGTCCACGCCTCTCAGGTGGCCCAGACACTCACCAGTCCCTTCGCTGAGCTCCCCTCCTTTGCCAACACTCCGGCCTCTTACCATGTGCCTTCACCAAAAACTCCTGTATCTCAACTTACCTGAACTTTCTTCATCTTCTGAATGAAACAGCTATTTCCTTTCTTGCTGTGTCACGTGTTTATTTTAGCTAATTTCTTGTCTCCTCTCCCTTTCCTCCATGGCTTTATGCAGATGCACTAGGACTGCTGGCGACCAGACAGGACTGTAATAGGAGTAACAGAGTTCTGACTTCGAGATGACAAGGACTCTGGGTTTCCAAATATCTGGTATGTAAGACACTCACACCAGGGGGAGGCTGGGCAAAAGGTATATCCATATACCTTACGGCACTGCCTTTGCAACTTTTCTGTAAACCTAAAATGATCCGAAAATAAGCCTTATCTTAGATTTTAAAGGTGGGGGGAGGCCACAGATTTTTTTTTCCTTTTGAGGAAATGACTGTATCTGGGCTTGTCTGTACGGGGCTCAGGAGCTCAGGGGTTGTGGTACTGCACAGCTGGAGCAACAGGTTGTGGTCGAGAGGTTTTAACCCTCATTGGCTGTCAAGAAGTTTTCCTATTTTTGAAGACTTTTTCACAGTGCAAGTCAACTGGGAGCCACTCCATCGAAGCTGAAGAGGTCCCTCTCTCCTGTCCTGGCCCAGGGGGCGTGGGCATGCGGTGAAGCCAGAAACACACGCATCCTGGCGTTCTGAGTGTCGGAGCAGCCGGGACGTCTTCGGACGGCGTCCGTGCCACCACGCAGCGGCAGCAGCGCGGGGGCGCCCGGGAACGGTGGCAGGCGAGGCCTTGCTGGCCGCCCGCCGCCCTGCTTCCTGGGGGCCCGCGTCTGCTTCTCCCACTGACCAGTGCACAGCTCTGTCTCCTGCCAGTAAGCTCCATTCTTGGTGTTAGCCAGCCTTCTCTCCTGTTGCTTGCCATTGGGAACTCAACTGATACGCCCCCCAAAGCAGCCAGGGCTTCCCTGCGGACCACCTCTGGGGGTGCCACTTGCACAGAATACAAAACGGTATCCCTACGGTTCTGCGGTGCGGCGCCACACAACTATTTATGTGTCTAAAGCACGTGACAGAATAGAGGAAAAAACCATTTCCTTACTTTATTACATATATGAACAACTAAACCATGAGGATACAAGTCCAGCACCTTGAACGTGGGCCTCCTTGCATCCATTCCTCTCTCCCGCTTACTGGTCTGAATAAGCTTGGGCAGGCGGCAATGCAGCCAGACAACGGGCCAGTTGGGTGACTCTGTTACTGGTCAGGCTCCCAGCTGGAAAAATAGAAACATCATATATCCTTCATAGGCCTGCTGTGAGGATTAAAAAAAAAAAAGTCACATAGCACAGTGCCTGGCCCATAAGAGGCCTATGAGAATCGCTCCTTCCTTTTCCAATGTTGATAAAATAATCAGTTTGTATGCAGACAAGCTTTTCACCAGAGTGAGATTATCTTCAATTGACACAATCATCTGAGCCATGCCGGATGTTGAAGCAGTATGACCTCAGAATGCTTGTCCCGATGTTTCTGGCTTCCACACCTACAATGCTCACACTGTCGCTTTCCACGTGGGTGAATCCACTGCAAAAGGAAGGGACGGGCTGTGTGTTAACTTGCGGAAGACACATATTTAGGGAGGTAAGTCTTTACACAAAGACAGAACACAACCTCTGGACCTTCTCCATCCTAGCACACCCCATCTGTGTTGAGATCTGCGTTCATTCCTGACAATTAGCAAATGCACTCACATTCTGGAGTGGGAGTATCAGCTTTGAGCCCTCCTGATGGTAGCTGCCCCAATTACGATTTCAGGACGTCTAGAAACTTCCAATAGAAAACATATACCTCATCCAGTCTCAAGAGGGTAGTCATTTCCCCAGAATCGAGAATCAGGCCATCAATTCCCAACCAGTTTCAGTGAAAGACATCAACATAGGAGCCATCATTTTCCACGATGCTATCTTTGGCTAAAAAGGCAGACAGTGCTGCTCTGAGGCATGACAGCGAGCGAGCAGTGTGGAGACAACCATACCAGCCAAACCACACAAAGGACTTGAGTTTCCTGTAAAAGCTGGTTTTGGCTACAGATTGCTTCTAAAATATTGCCACTTTTTGTTTTTTGTGAACTACCTTTTAGCTTAGAATACATTACACACTAAAAACGACATTAGTAAAGCTGCTAAGAACATTCATGTACAAGTCTTTGTTTGGATATAACATATCTCCTGGGTAGATACCTGGTAGATAAATGTACATCTATCTAACACACCCATTTTCCCTGTTTTCTTTAGAGAATTATGTATTATGTATTCACAGATGATAACATTTTAGGAAACTGAAAAGCTCTCAGAAAGTACTGTTTATGTCTTGCAGCATTCAAAAAGGTGCTGGGAAAAGCTTATGGGGAACAGCATGAAGCAGGACTGCTGGGCTCGTTGTTGCCAAATGAGGCTCCCAAAAGAAACTGCCACACAACTACGGATTTCCGTAGCAATCTGTTCTGAATCAGGAAAGGGGCGTAATTAAAAATCATGATCCAGGGGCACCTGGGTGGCTCAGTGGATTAAGCTGCTGCCTTCGGCTCAGGTCATGATCTCAGGGTCCTGGGATCGAGTCCCACATCGGGCTCTCTGCTCAGCAGGGTGCCTGCTTCCCTCTCTCTCTCTCTCTGCCTGCCTCTCCGTCTACTTGTGATCTCTGTCAAATAAATAAATAAAATCTTTAAAAAAAAAAAAATCATGATCCATTCTAGGGTCCTAAGTAAAACACACTTCTGAAAAGGTATTTCTAGGTGTGTTACTTATTTATCACATCGAGAATGGGGTCAGTTCAGTGAAGGACATTTTCCATTCTATGTCCATGTAATTGTGTAAAAACGCACGTGTGAAAGATTCTCCCAGTGCTATGTGCTCAGCACAATGGTCCTGTTGTGTAGTGCACACGGTGCAGTTAAAAGACATGTAAAAAGGAAGTTTCTAAAAGGGCCACTTGCCTGCTAAGTTGAGAACGGTGTTATTTCAGTGAAAGGATGCTCTAACCACTCAGTAATGATGTAGAGAATTCTTTAAGGACACACATAGAGAAGAGTGGGGCCAGGTATATTTTGAGGCCAGAATGGGAGCACGAGCCCCTCAAGGGCAACCTCCCCACCTGGTCACTATCCAGCGACCATGAGTACAAGCGTCAGCGCTGTGTCCCTCAGCGGGGAGAGGCTTCCTGCCACCAGAGGAGGAGCCATCACGACGGTCCAAGTGGCTGTGGTGTCTAAGTGGGACCTCTCCCACCAAAGGGGCTTGTCACAAATGCCAACCTCTGGTCACACGCAGACTCAGCATGGTGAGGCCATGATGCCCCCACCCCTGAAGGGCCAGGGCATGAAGGGGCAAGTGTACCGGGTCATTAACTAGCAAAAATACAGCAATGTAGGTGTGAACGTCAAAGGAACTGAAGGAGGAATCCTGGGTAAAGAAGCAAGTGATGGAAGCCTTCTCAGAGCGAGCGCGGCAGGCTGTCCTCTATGCTTTGCTTAGCAAGTCAGTAGAGCATTACAGCTTCCTGATTATCGGAAGATTTAAGTTCGATCTCTACTTCTTATCAGAAAGTTGAGCTGGTTTACTAAAAGGAATGAAGTTTTCTATATTAATTAGGAGTTTTAATAATTATCTTCAAATAACAACTGACTGAAAACTCAGAAATGAGGTAGGTTTGCTACAGACATCTGTAGTTTTTTCAGTATTTGGTTTGGGGCTTGGTGTTTTTTCATTTTTCATTTGCGACAGTAAAAGGTCTGCCACGAGAAGCTGAGATCACCCCAGACCCCATACCAAGTCAGTGAGGCGGTCGGCCATCTCACTGTGAGCAGCCCAGGGCAGATCTGTCCGCCCTGTTTGTAGAACTCCATCTGGCAAGAAGAAACGAATGATTCCAAAATACTAATGACAGAACTCAAAGCAAAAGCGCACTGTTTGGGACTTTTCCCATCCCACCCCCACTGACTCCACCACCACCTGCGTTTGGTAAGTGGTTTTGGAATCGTGTGGCTTAGGGCAGGAGGCGAGATCAGGGCTGCAGGTCCAGGCCGGGCCGGCCTGGGTGTCACTGTGCGTCCCTGCCGGACTGTGGGCAAAACAGCCACATCTCAGCGCCTCTTTGATCTGGGAGAGTGGGTGGCACCGACTGCGGGGTTTTGTACACCAGAGGAGATGACGTAGATGATGGTTGGCATCTTTGTTTTTAAGCGGAGGAGAAAATGGCGTCTGAGCAGCGACTTATCTCAGGCCCCCAGATAACGAAAATGGGCCAGGCTGAGACCCAAGTCCCAGTCACACCCTTTCCGGCTGCTGCTGGTGGGCCAGGTGAGGCCACTTCGCAGGTAAAGGGAAGGGAACTGGGAGCAGTCACCTGGCCCATCTGTGGGAGCCGCCGAGCAGGTGATAGCAGCTCTTCAGTACAGGAAGCGGATTCTCCTTGCTCCACACGTACACTCGCAGGGAGAGGTCGAAGGAAGCAGTGAGGACTCGACTCTCGTCCTTGAAATGAGAAGCCAAGTGAGGCCGAGCCATGGGACCTGGAGCTGGGGCCATAGGGCGGGCAGGCGGACCCGCACTCACCACCCACAGGGCCGAGATGGGCTTCTGGTGGTCCTGGAAGGCTGCCAGCTGCAGGCCCTGGATGGTGAAGAGCACCAGCTCCAAGCCCGACACCAGCAGGATCACCTGAGAGCCGCGAGCCTTCATGAGGTGAGGAGGCGTCATGGTGTCTGGCAGGAGGAAACTTGCAATCTGTTGTACTTTTTGAAATGAAAACACACGGACTGTCATCTCTCAGTAGCACCTAGGGGTGTGGAGTACTTGTGCCTCACCTAAGATGCTGTGGGATGCTGACAAGAGCAACACCTTTGTGGTCACACATGCAGTTACTCCCTGAAGCCACCCAGTCACCCACTCTCCAGTATGGAGGACGGTGCCCTACTTACGGGGACTAAAGATTCGAGGCAAAATGCATGTGGAAGTGACAATATCTGACACTAGTACATCCCAGGGGATGCCCCCTGCCCTTTCCCAGCTACACCAGGGTGATGTGAGAAGAGCCCCACGAGAACGATGACATCTATAACATCTGCCAAAAACTATTACTGATGATACTGTCTTTTATACTGACTAGCATTTTTTTTTTAATGAATTGGAATCATTTCCTTATGGTTTACCAGCAGGGGAAAAAAAATTACCTCTTTTGAAGAATTCATGCTCATATCAAACAAGGGATCAGAGTACACATCCCGTTTCCCTTTTTTCCTCAGCTGCTAGGAAGCTCAGAGTAAAGCTTACGGTCAAAAGATGACATGAAAACAAATTAATGTAATACAAAAGAAAAAATGCTAGGGGCCACAGGGCAGGCCAGTGGCCATGAAGTGGAGTTTGGGAGACAGGGAAGGCAGAAAAAGAGATGACTGAGGTCTTGTTTTCCTGCTGGCTGCGAGCTCCTTGGGGAAGCTACAGTTGTGGCTTTTACTCATCTCTGTGCACACTCAGCACCAAAAGACTGTGTTTACCACAGTTGTGACAAGACAGTGAGGAGAGGCAAGACTGTAAGTGGCCAGTGGTTAGTGTCTGGATCCCAGGGCCGCCCAGAGGGCCCGGCACGCGGCAAGTGCGCAACCACTCGGCCAGTACGTGCACAAACAAGACGTGTTGGGCCCCTGTATTCACTGAGAGGGAAGAAAAGTGCCCCAAAGGAAACCACATTGCAAAGGGCATGGTCCTGGCTCAGGACCCTTACCCACAACGTCCACTCCCTCCTGGGACTGTTTGGCCTCCAGTTCATAGGTGGTGATGGCCAGCTGCCCGCTGTCATGGTTTCTGTGCATCACCATCAGCCTGGCCGTCTCGTCAGGGGCCCAGCAGGCTCTGGAAATCCGCCAGATGGGCAGAGTGGTAGAGACGGGAGGCTCCTCTTCCACCAGAGCGAGCAGGGAGCGAGTGCAGAACACCTGAGGAAACACCACCACGTGGTCCATGCCACAGAGAAGCACCCAGGAGGGCCACAGACCCACAACCGGTGACATCACTGTATCTTTACAGGGTCACCCATGTCCCTTGTGTGTCTTGCTCTCCAGACTGCTCAGTCAGGCCCCGCTGCAAACAGCCTACACACCAGTACCGGGTCAGTCACTGTGACAGGACAACTGAATCAACTGAATCACCACGCTCTGTGGTGTTTTTTAAGGGCTCCTGGGAGTTCTGAGCAGTGTACGTCACTGGTGTGCTTTTGTCTCCAATGTCTTGCTCTGGATTCCTGTCCTACCCACTCGAAGTCTGCTCCTGATGACTCCTCTGTCCCCGGACCATCCTGTCTGCACGTGCTGCTGGCAGCCTTGGTCCATTACCGGAAGTCGCCTTCCCAGACACAGCCACAAACCTGGGCACAGAACCCACCACCTTATGTGCACAAAGCCAGGACCCTGGAGCAGAGGGCGCAGCTCACCACTGACCTTTGGGCCCAGGTCTGAGTCCTGGGTCGAAGCGAACACCCACTGGCAGTCAGGAGAGCAGAGGAGGCTGGTGGGGCTGCCTGGAAACACCCCAGTCCTGGAGAGCAGCCGCAGGTGGGGCACGGTCAGCGCATACAGCATGCCCTCGGCAGAGGCCACCTGCACAGCAAAGGCTGTGGTCAGCACCCAGCCTCCCCCAAGGGCAGGGGGCCATCGCCTGACAATGCTGGGGTGATGGCACTTGCGTGCGCCAGAAACAAACGCGCTCTGACAGTACGGAAACCTTCAGAGCAAACCCTCTACTCCCTCCTCCCAGCAGCCGGGGCCCGGCCTCAGGGGCTCCTTCTATCGGCTACGCTGAAGTAGTCACAAACTGCCTTGTCTACAGCTTCTAACGCTCCTTGGAAATATTTCCAAGGAGACATTTCCCACCACTTTTTACTTCCTCTCGCTCTTAGGGAAGTTCAAGTTGTTCACAAGTCTCACTGCCGCAGCACGAAGTGCTCCCACAAGGACGCTCCGGACCGCAATTCCGGTACTTCCTCCCAGAGACCCCTGGAGCTGGCCCGGTCAGGTCAAAGAGGGTCACGCTGAGGACTTAACAGGGAAAAAACAACAAGCTTTTCAAAAAAGCGCCAATCTTACTTGCCAGGTATATAAAATACCCATATCTGACTACTTGTAATGCCAGTCTTTGCAAATGAAAATCCTCATCCTGTCACTTTCTTGATTACGGGTTAGTCATTGCATATTACTGGCCATTTGTGCTGTTTTCTGTGAACTGACTACTCATATATCTTTTTTTTCCAACTAGATTCTATGCTTCATATCATTTGATATCAGTGCTTTTATTAAAGATTTGGGGCCCCTGGGTGGCTCAGTGGGTTAAAGCCTCTGCCTTCAGCTGGGGCCATGATCTCAGGGTCCTGGGATCGAGCCCCACATGGGGGGGGGGTCTCTGCTCAGCGGGGAGCCTGCTTCCGCCTCTCTCTCTGCCTGCCTCTCTGCCTGCTTGTGATTTCTGTCAAATAGATGAGTAAAATCTTAAAAAAGAAGAAGATGATTCAGTGTTTTCTCATAATTTTCATATATTTTTTTTTGTTTAAAGAATTTTTTTTAAGGTTTTTCATTTATTCATTTAACAGAGAAGGAGATTACAAAGCAGGGAGAGCAGCAGGCAGAGTGGGAGGGAGAAGCAAGCTCTCTGCCGAGCCAGGAGCCAGATGTGGGACTCGATCCCAGGACCCCAGGACCACGACCCGAGCCAAAAGCAGCCGCCCAACAAACTGAGCCACCCAAGTGTCCCAATTTTCATGTAACTTAATGTTAAAATATTCTGTTTCAGATGTTTTGTATTTTTAGGTAAATCAAACCTATGTAATTTTCCTTGATTCAAAAACCGTTTATATATTCCTGAGAGAATTTTGTACTGTGTCTTTTGCATTAGTTTTTAATTACTTTAAATATATTTCTACAACAGAGTGATATGGGATTAACCTGTTTCCTTCCTGTCCATATGTTCCATTTCTCAAATAGCTCGTCCTTCACCTACTATACTAAAAGGACGTTTATGGTTTGTTCCCAGGTTTCAGCACCAAAAGAACATGTTTATGGTTTGTTCCCGGGTTCCGGCACCAAAAGAAAAAAAATTTTTTTAAATAAAAGGACATCTTTACACAGGCACTTACACAGGGAACACTCTCCGGACTTTCTATTCTATTCAATTTCCATAAAGACACCTGTTCTTACTAGCCAAGAAAACACAAAAATTACAAAATGCTCAGAAAATGGCAGGCAACATTCAAACAAAGTCTTTAGGAAAAAGTGAAAGAAAGAAAGAGAGAAAGAAAACATTTTAGCTGATAAACCATTCCCCAAAAAACAACCAACAATCAAAGACTGGTAGCTACACCCCAACATGAATCAAATATCATAAAATAAGCATGTGCAGACATAAAGGAATGCCCCAAATTAGAAATTCAACACTCAAACTGAAATGGACAAAAAGCCAAGATGTGAAATAAGAGCTAAATTAACTCAGGAAAGATACTGAAGAAAAAGTTATCTTAAGAAAGACAAGCAATATGCTTAAGAGAGTATATTCTACTGGGCCAATAAGGACACCAAAAAGAAGGAAAACAAGTAGGAGAACAAAGATGGAGTAAAGAGCTAATAACACAATTCCGAGAACAGGTGTCCAAGAGGACGAACAAAGAAGATCTAGTAAACGTACAACTGAAGCTCCTGCAGAGAAAATGCAATTAACAGACTAATACTTACAATTCACATGCAATGAAACTTCCTGAAAACAAAAGAAAACCTGAATCCATCTATCAAAAAGGGTACATATGTTCCTGGAAAAAAAGTCAACCCAGGATGGTCACCAGAGACCCCTCAGAGCAAAACTACTGGACTTTATGTATTTCAAAAATCCTTCAAGCCTTTGATTAACAAGTCCAAGTGTGTAACAAGGAAAGTCAGTCAAAGTGGGAGTAGACTTTTCAACAGAAACACAGTGAAACAGTATATTCACAAAATTCAAGACAAGTATGAGCCAGGGATTTAGGGCCCAACCCAGGCCATTCTCAAGACCCCAAGCTACAGAAAGCAGCATCGGACCTTCAAGGATGCATCCGAGTGACTTCCTAGGGGATCTCCTAGAGGATGGGCCCCACCAGACCACAAGACACCAGGAAAACGTCACCAGAACTGGCGTAACACTGTTACACCAGTACAGTACACTGTGGGTCAAATAATTAAAAAAAAAAAAAAAAAAAAAAGACAAGGAAGAACAGTGTGTAAATGTTGCATGTTCTCAGAAAGGAGGAAATAGTGGGTCTTCAAATGTGGGAGAAGGGAAAAGCTTCAAAGTAGAATAAGTTCACTGAGCACCATGGGAGGAAAGGAATATCATATAAAGCCAAGAAATAAAATAGTCCATAGGTCTGAAAAGGGAAAATGGAGACAGAAAGTATTAAGACAAAAGGTAACCACCCCAACAAAAATACAAACCTTCCTAAATAACAAAAGATAGTACCTTTATCCAAAAACACACACATAAAAAAGGGAAAACATACTTGGGAGAAAGGAGCCCAGGAATGTGCCATGTCACACCATAAACGTGACATAAAACTTGAGATCAGGCACATACCTTGATCAATGTACATGGCTTAACTCACTTTATCGGTAAAAAAAAAAAAAAAAAAATGATCACACTGATGAACAAAAGAAAACATGACTGTATATTCAAGAAAGCTCAATCAAGGGCACCTGGGTGGCTCAGTGGGTTAAGCCGCTGCCTTCGGCTCAGGTCATGATCTCAGGGTCCTGGGATCGAGTCCCACATCGGGCTCTCTGCTCAGCGGGGAGCCTGCTTCCCTCTCTCTCTCTCTGCCTGCCTCTCTGTCTACTTGTGATCTCTCTCTGTCAAATAAATAAATAAAAATCTTTAAAAAAAAGAAAGCTCAATCAAAACAAAAAAGTTAACCATGACAAAACAGTAAAGGTGTGGCACACACAAATCCTTGGAAAGCAAGATAACAGGGAAGGGAGGACTCAGGCCCAAAGCAGAAAATCCAGCAACAGACACTTCCTATCCCTGTGAAAATTAATAAAAGGAAACCTTGTCTAGAATGGAGTTCAGAGGCTGGCAGGAGGAGCACTCACACCCAGCACTGGTTGTCAGCCAGACCTAACTGGAAGAGAGGGACCTCCTGGAGGCTGCTACTTAATATCCCAGCAGGAGGAGGAAGGTTTCTTCCCTTCCAGCAAAAGCACAACCAATGAGAGGCCACTATACCTCTAGCACCCAGTTCACTCCAATGGTCTTTTAGTTTACAACAGCCCCTCCCTACACCCCCTTTCCTCTAAAAGAACCTTTCTCTTCTTTAACTGTTGGACTTTCCTATGGTTTTGCCCCAGCTAATTTGTCCTGAATTGAATTCTCTATTCCCACATAAACCCATTTTTGCTAGTAAAATAACTGGCAGTTTTTTTTTTTCCCCCCAAGGTTAACAACACTAAAGACTGTAATTCATAATGAAAAAATAAAACCTGATACTTAAACACCCCAATCACCTTCACAAAGCAGACACAAAAAGAAACAAAGTGAAACACAATAATATTTAAATATTTATGAATTAAGCATATTATTATACAAAAATAAACAATAATGCTCTCAGCCTAAGGCCAAGGAGACGGGGAAAAGTAAATAAATATAAGACCTAACAATATAATTGAAGCACCTGGCTGGCTCAGTCAGTTGAGAGCTGGAATCTTGGTATTGGCTCAAGTCATGATCTAGGGGTTGTGAGATCGAGCCCCATGTCAGGCTCCATGCTCAGTGCGGAGTCTGCCTGAGATTCTTAACCCCTCCCTCTCTCTCTGCTCTGTTCCTGCTTGTGCTCTAACAATAATATTAATAATGCCTATATCTGGCTCTTTGTAGCCCAATAATGGAGACTACACCTTTCTTGCAAGCACATACAAATGTTCACAAAAACTGAATATACAGAGAGAAACCTCAGTAAATTCTGTATCATAAAGTAATACAACATTCTCTGATCACAATGAAACAAAACGAAATCAACAGGAATATTAAATAAAACAGACATGGCAGTAGCTAATATAATCACGAAAAAAGTGGGAGAAAGCACATATACACAAAAAGAAATGACAAGGCAATAGAGAAGATGTGGTATTTATATACAATGGATGGTTACTTGGCCATCGAAAAGAATGAAATCTTGCCATTTGCAATGGCAGGGATGGAACTAGAGAGTATTACGCTGAGCAAAGGAAGTCAGCCAGAGAAAGACAAATACCGTATGATTTCACCTGTATGTGGAATTTAAGAAACAAAACAGAAGAACATAGGGGAAGGGAAAGAAAAATAAGATAAAAACAGAGAGGGAGACAAACCGTAAGAGACTCTTAACTCTAGGAAACAAACTGTGGGTTGCTGGAGGGGAGGTGGGTGGGGGGTGGGGTAACTGGGGGATGGGCCTGAAGGAGGACACTTAATGTAATGAGCACTGAGTGTTCTATGCAACCGATGAATCACTAAATTCTACCTCTGAAATGAATACATTATATGTTAATTGAATTTAAATTAAAAAAGTCTTAAAAAATGACAGCAGAAACAAATGTTCAGAGAAAATTTAAAGAAAAAAACCTCAAGAGTATTTTAGACAACTGTATGCATAAAAAATTGAAAGCCTAGATACAGTGGATAGTTTCCTACAAAAACACAATATATTAAAATTGATTCTAGCAGACAAAGAAAAGCTTGAGCTGACCAATTTCCACAGAAAACACTGAGAAAAACATTTTCAAAACTCCCCCCACAAAAAAAGCACCCAGCACCTAATTACATCAAAAATAAATTCTACCAAACTGGAAAACCAGATAATCCCAAATTGTTCCAGGGCATTAAAAAAGCAGAAAAATGTTCACATTCCTTGAATGAAGTACAGCATTTATATGTAAACCGGATAAAGGAAGATCAAAAAAAACTACAGACCAATCTCCCATTGACAGAGCCAAATCCTGGTAAAACATCAGCATTTAGAATGCATCAGCACATTAAAAAGAAATGTATAGATAATTTGTATTTTAAAAATCCAATAAATCACCATAACAAACCAAAGGACAAAAATTCTGTAATTATATCTGCATACTGAAAAGGCCTTTCACAAAATTCTACATCTTAGCATGATTTTCGAAAATACTCAAATGGCCACTGACGGCTCTGGCACGAACATCATTCCTGACGCCAGCATCCCAGCCCCGCAGCGAGGCTGCCAAGTCATCCCACCGAGACAGCTACGAGGAGAAGCGGCCACCAATGCCGCCACTAGTTAATTAACATTGTGCTGAAGTACTGGCTGAGAAGCCAGAGAAAAAGCAACTGGATATCTAAGGCTTGAAAAACTAAATATCTCTACCTATAGATGAAGAGTTTACCTAAGAAAATTGAATCAGTTATCAAATATAGGCAGATAGAGTTCAGTAAGATGACAGGGTCCAAAACACAACCACAGCTTTCACTAGACACCCACCACCCAGTCAGAAAACAAGGGAACAGAAAACACTTTCCCACATCAATGCAATAGCAACTAATGATAAAATGCTTTGGGATATGGTTAACAAGAAATGTGCAAAATTTATCTGAGGAAAAATGTAAGTCGCTTCTGAAGGACATAAAAAAGCAAACCTGAACCAATGGAAATACATCATTTATTGCTGGACAGACTGACTCGCGTCATAAAGAAGTCCATTTTTGCCATGTTAGTATTTCTCTATGCACTCAATGTCAATGAAAATACCATTTTCGGGGCGCCTGGGTGGCTCAGTGGGCTAAAGCCTCTGCCTTCGGCTCAGGTCATGATCTCAGGGTCCTGGGATCGAGCCCCACATCGGGCTCTCTGCTCAGCAGGGAGCCTGCTTCCCTTCCCCTCTCTCTGTCTGCCTCTCTGCCTACTTGTGATCTCTGTCTGTCAAATAAATAAATAACAATTAAAAAAAAAAAAGAAAATACCATTTTCTTTCCAGGAGACAAAATTTTATTCCAAAGTTCATATGGAAAAATAAACAGGAAAGTAGCTAAGGAAACTTGGAAAAATAAGAGTAAGGGAAGCCAGACTTACTAGATACAACAACCATAAACCGGTTCTAGAACATCTCCATCATCTCCAAAATTCCTGTGTCCCTTAACAGTCCCCTCCATCCCTAAGGACCCCTGGGCTGCTGACGGAGCAGACTGGTTCTGTCGGGACCGGAATCTCCCCACAACAGACTCCTACGATACGAACAGACGCTGCTGTGGCTGCTTTTGCTCGGCATGTTTCCGAGGTTCATGCCCCCCGGTGCGCCGATGCACAGCCTTGCTCCTCTTCCTCGCTGAGGAGCGGCCGCTGTGAGCGCGCCCCATTTCTATAAACCCACCTGTGATGGGCACTCCGGCTGTATCCCATTTGGCTATTACCAAAGCTCCTACAAGCATCTGTGTACCAGTGTTTTTGTGTGAAGATTTTCATATCTCATTAGTAAACAGCTAAGAGAGGAACTGCTAGATAACAGGTAAGCGCTGTAACTGCCAAACAGTTCTCTGAAGTATCGTGTCACATCTTTGTAAACATGTGTTTAATTTCAGCTCTTCAGATCAATCTGGTGCCCTATCGCACCGCGTCTCTAAACCGCATTTCACGGAGGGCCGCTGGTGTGCGGCTTCTCTGTGTGCTAACGGCTGCCCGTTCGTGTTCTTCTGTGAAGCGTTCCAATCTTCCCCCTAATTCAAAGGTTGGGCTCGCCTACTGAGTGATAATATACATCCTGGATAAAGTCCTGAAGCGAGGTTCCATTATTAACAAATATTTTCTTCCAGCCCAAGGTTTGCTTTTTCTTTTGCTAAACAATGCTTTCAAAGTGCAAAATTTCTGGGGGTGCCTGGGTGGCTCAGTGGGTTAAAGCCTCTGCCTTTAACCCTCAGGTCATGATCTCAGGGTCATGGTCATGATCTCAGGGTCCTGGGATGGAGCCCCGCATCGGGCTCTCTGCTCGGCAGGAAGCCTACTTCCCCTCTCTCTCTACCTGCCTCTCTGCCTACTTGTGATCTCTGTCAAACGAATAAATAAAATCTTAAAAAAAAAAAAGTGCAAAATTTCTGAATTTGATGACATCCAACAGATCTATTTCTTACTTGTACAGTTCATGTTTTTTGTGTCTTAAGAAATCTTTACCTACCTACGAAAATTTTCTACCAAAAAAAACCCAACAAAAAACAACACCTATTAAAATTAGTAAGTGGGTGGCTCAGTGGGTTAAAGCCTCTGCCTTTGGCTCAGGTCATGATCCCAGGGTCCTGGGATTGAGCCCCACATCGGGCTCTCTGCTCAGCGGGGAGCCTGCTTCCTCCTCTCTCTCTGCCTGACTCTCTGCCTACTTGTGATCTCTGTCAAATAAATAAATAAAATATTTTTAAAAATAAATAACTAGGGCGCCTGGGTGGCTCAGTGGGTTAAGCCGCTGCCTTCCGCTCAGGTCATGATCTCAGGGTCCTGGGATCGAGTCCCACATCGGGCTCTCTGCTCAGCAGGGAGCCTGCTTCCCTCTCTCTCTCTGCCTGCCTCTCTGTCTACTTGTGATCTCTGTCAAATAAATAAATAAAATATTTTAAAAAATAATAAAAAATAAATAACTAAATAAAATTAGTGAATTCAGCAAGGCTGCTAGACAGAAGGTAAATATACAAAATTCAAAATGTATTCTTACGTATATTTATACAGAAGTAATTTCCATGTGTGCTATGTACAGTAGATATAGCAACTTCCTTATAAATACAGAACTACACATTTATATATTATTTACATATTCCTATATACGCTACAGACTAGGAATGAAAAATCAGAAATTAAATTTTAAAACAATGACATTTAAAATAATATAATATACAATGAATAATTTTAACAAAATCTATGCAAGCCTTGTTCACTTCAAACTATAAAACTGTTGAGAGACCAAAGGAGGGCCCATCTAAATGGTGACATATATGCCATGTTTGTGGCTTAGGAGACTACACAGATGTCAGTTGTCCCCAATCAATCTTGAATCTTTTGATTCAAGGTCATCAAAACCCCAGCAGAGAGTTTTAAAGACACTGACAGGCGCGTGGTGCGGAGCACTGGGTGTCGCAGGCAGCTAACGAACTGCTGGACGCATCAGAAACCAGTGACGTACTGCATGTGGGCTGACATCATAAAAAAAAATTTTTTTTTAAACTGGGGTGGGGCGCCTGGGTGGCTCAGTGGTTAAATCCTCTGCCTTCGGCTCGGGTCCTGATCTCGGGGTCCTGGGATCGAGTCCCGCGTCGGCTCTCTGCTCGGCAGGGAGCCTGCCTCCTCCTCCTCTCTCTCTCTCTCTGCCTGCCTCTCTGCCTGCTTGTGATCGGTCAAATGAATTAAAAAAAAAAAAAATCTTAAAAAAAAAACTGACAAGCTGACTTGAAAATTTTTACAGAAATCATCTATTTTTGAAATAAGAAAATGCTAAAAGTCTTGACTTACAAGTCTACAGCCAACAAGAGCCTGTGTCTGTCCTTACTGCAGACCTGGACCCACACGATGCTGGTATTCTGACAAAGGTGCTGATGTAGTTCAGTGAAGGAAGGATGGCCTTTCCTACAAATTCTGGAAACCCATTTGTAAATAAAAATGAAC
Source organism: Enhydra lutris kenyoni (assembly GCF_002288905.1). Classification (NCBI taxonomy): domain Eukaryota; kingdom Metazoa; phylum Chordata; class Mammalia; order Carnivora; family Mustelidae; genus Enhydra; species Enhydra lutris. The sequence goes on along the minus strand of NW_019154117.1, from coordinate 2,713,839 downwards.
CTTGATCCTGACCTTGCACACACGTGTAATTTAACTTTAAATCATCTACATGTACAGTCTCTACGTAATCTGTGCGTCAGAGAAGTCATGGGGAGCCGAGGCGCCAGGTTTTCAACAGGGCCCAGTGGAGCTGCTGGCAGCTTGGGCCCTTGTGGCCGGAGGCGAAACTGAGGCTTCCCCGGTGGCGGGTGCTGGGGCGTTCCCAGGCCCACACAACACGGCAGTCAGTGGGGGGTTCACGTGAGTGCCCCCCAGGCCTCCGGTCTCTGACCTGTGTGTCCAGCCTGAGAAAACCCGCTGCCTTCAACGCTTTCGGTGGGTCCACCCAGATCATTTCCCTTCAGCTGCGTAACAAACTTCTCACAACGCCTGTAGATTTGACCATTCTTTGCTTCTCGAATACACAACGCTGAGCTCCCAAACGAGCCATGTGGGAGAACCTCCCCTAGGGCGCCGGCCTTAGCACGCAACCCCAGAGCACCACGCGAACGGCCGGCTTCTGCAAGTCCGGGTTCAAGGATATAAAACGTGCACATTTCAGCCATCAGCCCCAAGACAGAATTACAGAAAAGTCACCGGAAGGGAAACTGACTGGAGTCTGACTGTCTTTGATGTTTGGTAACAGGTGGCTTTTCGTCCTGCCCATCCCACCCTCTGTTCCACATATGGGCAAGTGCGTAAAAGCCACGCGTGGAGAACTCAAACCACAGACGCCGGGCCCACGCAGGAACCCCGCCTGCACCCCACCCAAGCACAGAAGAGCAGGCCGCCCGCTCCCCATTGCGGCCTCTGGACACTCAGACCTGCCTCCCGGGAGCCTCTGTCCCCAAAAGCCTGGTTCTGTGACAGACGGCCTCTGCAGACCACCCGGGAGATCACGGAGCTTCATCACTGTTGATAATCGAGCCAAACTGGGGTCGCCGTTGATCCCGTCCCTTCTGCTCTTAGGACACTTCGAGGCCCGATGGTCCTTCGCTTCTCCTCTGGGCGGCAGGGAGGCCCCTGCACGCAGCCTTGCCTGGCAGACGTCGCTGCCCACTGGTACATGAAGGCTTCCAGGCAATTCGAGGATCCTGGGTCGTTCAGCTCCTCCTCACCTGCTCCTCGCGCAAACGCTAGCGCCGTGTTCCTTCGCCGCCCGCAGTGGAGAAGCCAGAGGACGCGGTTCCCGCGGTCGCGCAGCCGGTATGCTGGGGCCTGCTCGGGCCGGTGCCGCTCGTCCCCTCCTGCTCCGGGTCGCGCGCGCGCTCTCGCCGGGGCTGTGGCGGCTTCTCCGGCCGTGTGAGATGCCTCCGCTCCCCTCCACTCCTGGGGGCCTGGCACGGGCTTCCTGCGAGCGGTTCTTTCAAGATCCTATTCCGCGATGCCCGAGCTCCACGGCCGCCCGCAGGGGTCGGACCTGCAGGGAGTCCGCGTGCTCCGGCGGCTCCCGGATGGGCTTCCTCGCTCCTCCGGGGACCTCGGAGCCCTGTGACGGCGCCGCCGGCAGACTTCGTTTTTCTCCCACTTGGGGCTTCTTGATTCCACGGATCAACGTCCGCAGTCTGTCTGCGAGAACTACCTGCCACGACCCCGTCGGATGCTGCCTGTGACCCAGTCGCTCCCTCAGCTGCTCCTGACACCACACACTAGAACTTTCCATGGATCCTTCACGGTCTTGCTACTCAAGTGTCATGCGCAAACCGGCCGCACCGCTACTCCCAAGACGCTTTTAAAACCTCAGACTCCAGGGGGCGCCTGGGTGGCTCAGTTGGTTTAGGGTCTGACTGGGTTTCAGCTCAGGTCATGATCTGAGTTCTGAGATCGAACCCCGCATCGGGCTCTCTGCTCAGTGGGGAGCCTACTTCCCCCTCTCTCTCTGCCTGTTGCTCTGCCTACTTGTGATCTCTATGAAATAAATAAATAAAATCTTCAAAAAATAAAGATAAACAAAGAACATCCCCAGTGGTTCATATGCCATTAAAGCCTGAGAAGGACTGGTCTACATCTCCTACCCTTTTTCCATTTACCTCACTCAGTATCCGCATTTCATTCCAAGTAACCTCTTAACTTTTTCACTGATGCAGAAAACAACATACAGAAAAGCGCACGAAACCAAACACAACGCTCGATGCATCACTACAAAGCAAATATTCTCGCTGCCACCCAAGTTAAGAAATGGGACCGTTGCCTGAGGCCCACAAGCTCCCGTCTGCCCCCGATCCCGGGGTGATTCCACAGTCCGTCCTGCTGTGAAACCCAGCCACTGAGTACAAACACCTCCGTACTCAGTGTTTCTATTCTGGAATCTCTACTTGGTTCCTCTCTGAATCTGTGATGTCCGTTTTCCCGGCTTTGAGCTCTGCTGAAACCCACCTCCCCAAACAGCGAGCACCGGGTGCCGACGGTGAGGACCCCAGCGTCTGTGGCTCACCCGCCGCTCGAGCTCGTACACTCTCATCTCTCACGTAACTAGTTAGCGCCAAGTGTGTGCTGAAAACCGCATTTCAAAATGGAAATAACAGGAGGCCTCGGGTGACGTCATCCCTCCCCAGGAAGAAGTCTCGCTTACTCCTCCCAGGCAGCCAGGGTGCCGGGCCACAGCCAGGGGGAGCACGGCCCCGCCTGCAGGAACCCGATGCTCCGCCCTCACGGCCCCTTGCTCCCCGGGTCCCTGGGCCATCAGAGGGCTCCGGCCTCTCAGCTGCCATGGGGTAACCGTCTCCGGGGCCAGGCCACCCCACTGCCGGCGGCGCCGCTCTGACTGCCACCGGATCTCCTGAACCCCGGTCTAGACGCTCGTTCTGGCTCCTCTGACATCACCCGGCAATGTCCGCGTCCCGCCCTGACCGGCTGTCCCGGCAGACAAGTAACCGGGAGCCCCGCGGCCCACCACTCCCATAGGGAACCACGGCAGGCTCTTCGTCTACACAACAGACTCTCGGGTGGGTCTGGGGATCCCAGTTACACTTACTCTGAAATCTTCTTCGACAGCTGCCAAACAGTTTATGTGAAATCTCGTTCATCAAATGTTACTTATTTTGTGCTAAGCTTAGTTCTTCCAGTCAGTTCTGCACGCATATGAAGCTGCTCCCGGATATCTGCTCCTCTTGAGCCCCGGGACGGGACGCCAGCCTGCCTGGCCTTCCCAGGGCCTCCTTCCCAGAGGTGGGGACACCGCCTCCAGCTCAGAGCCACTGCCCGCTTTCCTTGTTTCTCCCGGCCAAACCCTCCCAATGCCCAGGAGTCACTTCTAAATGGACATTCTGGTAACACAGGCTTCTGGCGCCCTGGGGAAGTGCTCACGTTCGTCAAACATGCCTCAGTTTCTCCTGAGTTGGGCCTTAGCTGGGACTTGAAACAAGGGAAGAAGTTAAGAACGCAGACGAGAGGAGGACTGCAGGGAGAAGAGAGCCTGCCAGCGAGGTCAGGGGACAGGAGCAGAACAGGAGCACGCAGAGCCCACAGGCAGCCCACAGCTGGGTCTCAGCGACGGCTCATGAGAGGCAGAGACAGGGCTGGGGAGACAGGCTGCTGCAGGTGGCTGAGCTGGACAAGAGGACGGGGGACCAAGCAGCAAAACGATGGCCCGTTCTGCCACATTGAGCGCCCAGCTTCAGGAGCCACCCACCACAGCGGTCACGGCCCCAGACTGTCCATGACCCTGGGAGACAGCTAGGACCTGCGGAGGCTCCCAAGAGCCAGAGACTCACCAGCAGGAAGGGGCCCTCTGGACGGTCACAGGCCTGCAAGGCGGACGAGTGCACAGGCAGGGAGAAGGAGGCACACTCCCTGCCGTTCTCCGCCTTCCACACCTTGATCAGGCCCAGCTTGTCCACGGTGACAGCAAGCTGCAGCTGACGGAAGGTCACCAAATTCACCAGAGCGGCAGGCTGCACAGGGCTTGACCAGATCTCTGCGCCCTGGGCAACGACAGCAGGGAAAAAATAATGTACACGGGGCCATTCATTTCACAAACGCAGGAACCTCGCCTGGGGCACCCGGGGACGCACAGGCGGAGAGCACAGTCTCCACGCTCACAGGAGCCACAGCGCGGTGCAGAGCCCGACACGGACGTGGTGCTTTGGGGCACAGCAGTGGCTGAACTGGGAGTGTATGGAAATCCCCAAGTGCCGAGTGGCACCACCAGGACGGGGATGGGGGCCGGCCACATGACTGCATCCAGAGGACTTGCACGCAGACCGTCTCCCTCGGGCCTCGGCAGTCCCGCTCTACAGATTAGCTGACTCCGGCTCGCCGGTGAGAACGGGTCACACGGCATGTCTGTGTCATCAGCGTAAAATACTCCTCTTCCTGGCCAAGGCCCGAGATGGGTGATTCCATGGTCTTTCCCAGGATTGTAAGAACTGGAATCGGTGGGAAAGAGCCAGTGCCCCGGGCCCAGGGCACCTGAAGGCAGGACACCACGGGACCATCTGCGACGTTCTGTTCCTGGTCTCCCACAGCTGCCCCCTGGGCTTCCATTCCCATTCTGGGTCATTATGATGCTTTTTCTATCACATGTTCATTTTACCATGATCTTTATGTCTTTTCTCCAACTACAATACTCGGGATTCCTCTATGAGTTCCTTTCTCAGCTGATTTCTGTTACTCGAGCAGTCACGTGACACAGGGGACAGCAAGGAGCCTCAGGGAGCACAGCACGTTCACCAGCGTTAGTGAAAGAGGCATGAGACTCCTTCCCAGTGTTGGGGTGGAGGCGGGGGTCAGGGGTCAGAGCGCAGAAACACACCGACCAGCGACTGCCGGGCAACGCGCCTGCCGCAGGGTCCAAGGGGGCTGCCGGCGGCACCAGGACTCTGACACCAGAAACAGACTAACTCGCACCCTAGAATTCTCGGAGGACAGCGGATGAGCAGCGGCACGGAAAGCCAGGCCAGACACCAACATGACCAGACGCCAACATGACCAGTCAAAAGCAGGGTCTTGCGCACTATGCTACGTGGAAACTAAGATCATTTTTGCAAAGGAGGACTTACTGGGGCGCCTGAGTGGTGCAGCTGGTTGGGTCTGCCCCTGGTTTCAGTTCCGGAGGGGTCTCATGGGCCGTGGGATCGAGCCCCACGACAGACCCCACGCTCAACGGGGAGTCTGCCTGAGACCCCCTCACTCTGCTCCTCCCGCTCGTGTGCGCTCTCTAAAATGAATACGTAAATCTTTAAAAAGAAAGAAATACTAACTGTAGGAAAAGCCGCATGTCAGTTTGCCTCACAGCTCGGTGTGAAAAGCACTTACACGACTATACAACTGCTGACCCTACAGATACTCGTTTGGGGACAGGAAGATGGCTCAGTGGAGACGTGAGAGGAAGAACGGGGCTTGTTCTCTACAGGTTTGCTCGTGAGGAGTACGAGGGTTGTGCGACCAGGCAGGACATACGCAGACAGTGTGGGCTCTCCAAGAGGCTCGTGCAGGCCAGACAGACGACACCGCAGCAGAGCTCAGCCAGACCCAGCCCACTGCTCGTGCTCGTATCTTCGTTAAAAAAGAAAAAGACGACCGTGCGCCTCATACGTCAGCGGGCATCGCCAGCTCTGCCAGAACACGGCCAGTCTCCTGTTTGCTGTCTGCTCCTGCGTCGTGCCCGCAGAATGGGGGCTGCAGCGGGACCACAGGGCACAGGACCGACATCTGCCGAGCCCGTACCCAGCGCTCTCTTCGTTCAGGTGGAGACCTGAGCATCCGGGCAACGCCAGGGCCTCCCGCCCGCCAGGCCTTCTTCTGCCAAGCCCTCCCCGACCCCGGGTGACCAGGTGTCCGCCGCCCAGACAGGTGCTTCAGAGAGGCCCCAGGAAGGCGGGCAGCCTCCCGCCCCGGCAACCACAGCGCCTTCCCGTGAAGTGACCTCAAACACTGCCTCGGAGAAGGAAAACCAAGCACGAGAAGAGAAAACTATCAGCACCAACCGAGAACTGGGCCATGGAGTACAGAGAAATGACGCAAATAGGATATGATTTTGTATCCTTTAAACAAAAGCAAGCACGGGGCTAAGAGCAGGCTCCTGGGAACGGAAGAAGTTTCTGCAAAGCAGGCAGCCAACACACACTCTCTGTCTCCCAGACTCTGAAGTGACCTGTGGGCGGAGCAGGGACCCCCAAGGCTGGCTCGGGGGTGCAAGGACGCAGCCCCGGCAGCCGGCTTCCCTCGCAACCAACAAGGCAGGCCCAAGTCTCCGTCGGCATGCTGAGAGCCAGCGTGCCCAAAGGGACCGGGGGAATCTGGGGCACCCCCCGCCCACTGTCTGGGCACGAACTGGGCACTAGCAGCAGACCTGGCCGACGGCGACGCGAGCAGGCCTCCCACTGCACGCAGCAAGGACCCCGCGGTGCCTGGCCGGTCCAGCGCTTTCAAAAACAGGAGGTAAAATCTGTAGCTTTCTGGGAAAAAGTCCTGTACAGGAGGTTGGGTTCTATGCGTGCAGAAGCCTTGGATTTACAGGGAACCACATGGTTCAAGACTTGGAAACACTTGCCTCCATCTCAGATGGATCGTCTGTAAAATCAGGATGATAACGCACGCTCTGCTCCACTGCTCAGAGAATCCGTGAGAAAACGGACTGCAAAGCTTTTTCACTACGGTGACAACCAAGTGTGACATGCCAGTCTCAGCACTTAAGGATACACAGGGGTAACCACAAGGGGCAACTGTTGGGGCAAAACGGCCAGGCCTGGACACTGGCTCCACCGTGGATACGGCGGGAACGGGTACAGGGGCAGCCACCTCGCCCCTGCCGCTCGTACCCTCCTCCCCGAGGCAGGCCACACAGAGTCAAGGGCAGGCCAGGGTCCCTCTGCAATCGGACCAGAGTTCCAAGCGCAGCCAACGCTTCTCATCTGTACCACGGGGATCCCGCCGCCTAGAAGCAGCCCACGGGGTGACCGGCTAGTGAGGGGAAGGCCTCACCAAGGTCCTGTGAGCTGCACCCTGCTCCCCCCCCAGCTCACCTCCTGCACATCCCAGGCACGCACAGTGCTGTCCGAGGACACGGTGCACACCACCGACTTCTCCTGCCCATCAAACCGGCACCCGCTGTTTGAGACGTAGGCCAGCTCGTCTATGCCTCCTAGAGAGAACAGAGACTCGCCCTGAACGCACACACGTATGTCTGGGACGTGGACACGCAGACTGCGGAAGGACAGGCGGGTCACTCCGTCCTCCCTCCCTCTCTCACACACAGCACTCCTTCGGGGACAGCAGTGGCCATGGGCCTTACACCCAGGACCGCCCCTCTCACCAGCCACATGGCCACAACTCCCTACTCTCCTGCTTTCTGTTTCTCTCTACTCTGCAACAAATTTAACGATCCCTTCTTCACGGGGTGACTTCGAGCACCAAGTGACTAAGCCAAATCCAGAACCCAGCAGGGCAAGTGCTCATCAAGCAACCCCTTCCCTCTCTGGCTGAACACCACATCCCAGGGCGCGCGACCCAGGCAGGTGAGCAGCAGGAAAGCTCACAGCCATACCTTTGTGCCCAGCAATGGCTTTGCAGATGAAGTCCTTCTCCGGCCGCCCACATTCCATTCGGAACTCCAGCTCGGCGCGGCAGAGATAGTACTGTTTCCACGTCTGCGTGCCCAGGGTCATCTGGGAGGCTTTGCATGAGGACCAGCGCCTCAGACACAGCTGCCTGGAAAACAGACCCATGATCCCAGGCAAGACAGGCCAGGTGTTAGAAGAAGGCACCACGATGCCCGCAGGACCAGCTCTGATTCCCAGCTTCACCACCTAGTGGCTCGTACAATGCACTCTGCCCACGGGGGCCTCAGCTGCCTCCACTGCGGAACGGAGATGACGATGAGAGGACACCGAGCACGTGCTCACCACCACCCTGTGGCAGTGCCTCTCGGGTATTCGGCCAGTTTTCTCAATACCTCCATGAAGTAGGTCCTCTGACAACCCCTTGTACGTAACCGGGGCTTTAACCGATCCAAGGCCAAGGGCATGCAGCTTTGGTCATGTAACTATAATTCAAGAGAGGGCGCCTGGGGGTGCTCAGTGGGTTAAGCCCCTGCCTTCGTTTTTTTTTAAAGATTTTATTTATTTATTTGTCAGAGAGAGTGAGCACAGGCAGACAGAGTAGCAGGCAGAGGCAGAGGGAGAAGCAGGCTCCTTGCTGAGCCGGGAGCCCGATGTGGGACTTGATCCCAGGACGCTGGGATGACCTGAGCTAAAGGCAGCCGCTTAACCAACTAAGCCCCCAGGCGTCCCTAAGCCCTTGCCTTTGACTCAGGTCGTGATCTCAGGGTCCTGGGGTCGAGCCCCACATCGGGCTCTCTGCTCAGCGGGGAGCCTGCTTCTCCCTCTACCTCTGCCTGGCACTCATTCTTCCTGCTTGTGCTCACTCTCTCTCGCTGACAAGTAAATCTTTAAAAAAAAGTATTTCGGTGTGCCTGGGTGGCTCAGTGGGTTAAAGCCTCTGCCTTCGGCTCAGGTCATGCTCCCAGGGTCCTGGGATCAAGTCCCACATCGGGCTCTCTGCTCAGCGGAGAGCCTGCTTCCTCCTCTCTCTCTTGCCTGCCTCTCTGCCTACTTGTGATCTCTGTCAAAAAAATAAATAAAATCTTTAAAAATAAATAAATAAATAAAAGTATTTCTTGAAGTCTCCAACTCTTATTGCTAAACTGTCCATTTCTTCCCTTCGCTCCAGCAGCCCTTCATGCTTGCTGCTGCTCTGATCAAGTACGTGTGCACCTGTAATTTGCAGATCTTCGGGGAAGGAGTGACCATTAAAACAGCCTTCTTTGTCTCTACAATGCTTCCAGTCTTACAGTCTGCCTGATATCAGCATGGCTATTCCAACTTTTGCTTTGGTTACTGTCTGCATGTACATCTGTTTCCATTCTTTAACTTTCAACATATCTTTGAACCTTAAAAGTTTGTCTCTTGTAGACAGCGTAAAGTTGGAAACTGTTTATCCCCTCTGACAACCTCTGCCTTTTTACTGGAGTAGACACTTCATACATTTCACATAATTTGTGGCAAGGCATGATTTACATGCCATCTTGCTACTTATTTCTAAGTTTTATGCATTTTCCCCTCTATTCTTCTGTTTCCACCTTCTTTTGTGTTAAATATTTTCTAATGCACTATCTTATTTCCCTTGTCATTTCTTCTACCTTATTTTTTGAGTTCTTAAGGTTGTCTTGGAGGGTAATCTAGTTTTGCTTACCATCAACTTAATTTCAACAGTATTCAAAAACCCTACTCCCATGTAGCACCATCTCCTGCCCCCTCCAACTGCGCTGCTACGTCTACAAATTACATTTTATACGTGATATATGCCTCAACAGAGATCCCCACAATTATTGTTTTATACGGCTGTAATTTAAATCACAAAGAAAAACAGACTTAAAAATAAGCACATTTATACTGCCTCTTACAGACACCTACAGACTTACCTCACTAGAGTCTTTTTTCTAATGTGGAGTCAACTTACTGCCTAATGTCCTTTCCTTTCAACCTGAAAGACTCCCTTCAAGATTTCTTGTAGGGCAAGTGTATAGCAACAAACCCTCTCAGCTTTCGCTAATCTTAAACCGTCTTCATTTTCTCCTTTATTTTTCCAGACATTCAACTTTAAGTAACGGTCTTTTCTTTCAACAATTTCGGTGTCATCCCACTACCTTCTGGGTCCCGTGTTTTGTCAATGAGACACCAACGGTTAAATCTCACGGGTTGCACATGAGTTGCTTCGCTCTTCCTGCTTTCAAGATTCTCTATCTTCAGCTTTCGAGTTTGATTACAATGTGTCTTTTTAAATATTTTATTTTTTTAAAGGAATCTCTACCCCCAATGTGGGGCTTCAATGAACTCATGATTCTCAGATCAAGAGCTGTGAGCTCTACCCACCGAGCCAGCCAGGTTCCCCTACAACGTGTCCTGACGCGGACGGACTCTGGGAGGCAGCCGTGCTGCCTGCCGCACTAGGACGACACTGGTGACGTGGAACTCTTTGAGTTTATCCCACTTGCAGTTCACTGAGCTTCTGCACGTGTAAATTAACATCCTTATTCAAATCTGGGAAGTTTCCAGACCTTACTTCTTTAAATATTTTATTCCTTCTCCTTTTTCCCTCTCATTCAGGGCCTCCTGTTACGCAATGATGCCGTGCCTGATGGTGTCCCACGGGTCTCGTAGGCAGCTGGTTTTTCTTCCTTCTTCATATTCATTCTATTCTTCACACCGGATAATATCCATCGACTGATCTTTATTTTTTTGTTTTTTTTTTAAAGATTTTTAAAAATTTACTTGACAGAGAGATCACAAGCAGGCAGAGAGGCAGGCAGAGAGAGGGGGAAGCAGACTCCCCGTGAGCAGAGAGCCGGATTCGGGGCTCGATCCCAGGACCCTGAGATCATGACCCGAGCCAAAGGCAGAGGCTTTAATCCACTGAGCCACCCAGGCACCCCTCGACCGATCTTTAAATTCACTGATTCCATCTTCTGTAGTTAAACCCCAAGTGTGTAGAGTATCACTGTCTGCTCTACAATTTCTACGTAGTTATTTTCAGAATTACTCTTTACAGATATTCTCTACTGGATGAGACTCTGTCCTACTTCCCTTTAGTTCTTGGCACATGGTCGCTTCTAGTTGTTTGAACATAATGGAAATAGCTGATTTAAATTCTTTCTCAAAGTTTCTGTTGTTTGCTTTATTTCCTACGTGTAAGCTACACCATTCTTATTTCTTTGCATGACTCATAACTTCTGTTGAAAACTGAACATTTTAAGTAATGTCAAATTCTAGAAATCTGACCCCCCCCAGGTCTGCTGTTTCAACTATGTGCTGTTATTGTTTATTTAGTGACATTTATGAACAAATTCTGAAAAGCCTGCGTTTTTTGTCACACGTGGCCACTGAAGTCTCTGCTTAAATTAGAGCTCACCAGCGACTGGCCACGGATTTCCAAAACGCCTGCAACTACGAAGTCTGCTGCTCATCCCCAAAGGGCGCCTGTGCGTGTGGGGTGCGCATTCAGCGCTCAGTCCAGCAGCCAAGAGCTGTACGCAAGCCTTCACCTCTACCCGCGGAGAACCTCCGGGTCAGCCAAACAAGTGAGTTTAGAGCCTTCCTAGGTCTCCCCTGAAACTGTGCACACCCCCGTTGCATGTGGCTGGGCTTTTCGATTCCCAGGCAAGTGTCAGAGCTTTTCAAAGCCCAAGCCCCTAAAGACATCACATTCTCAGCTTCTTCTTTTAAGCTTTTTGGTTAGCCTATTTGCTCAACTGCTGTCCATCATCTCTGACAGTCACAAAGTTAATCAGGTGTCAGTTACTGTTTTGACAAAGGTCCCGAAGGAGAGGCTTTCACACTGAGTGAACTCCAAGTCAGACCAAATAAAAACAGTAGCCCCTGGGGTCTTCCAAGAAATACCAGCAGGGCAAATAACGACGATTCTCTGGTAATGAGAATCCAATCCCGTTCTTCCCCCTCCAGTGACTGCCAGGCTCCGGGTTTCACGGGGATCGTGAGCCGATGACATTCAAGACTAACGCAGAACTGGAGACGTTTATGGGAACAGGGCAAGAAAACTTGCTGTTCTAAGATTCAAATATTTTTTCTTGAATGAACACTTCCTTGACTGCTACAAGTCTCTTGTTAATTTCCAGAGTTCTGAAAAAGTCGATTTTGACAATTTGTGTCTTTACTCACTGCTTTCAGAGAGGAGAAAATTTTCAAATCCACCATGTTCCAGAGCCCGCGTTCTGCGCTTCCATGCAACTGCTGGCCATTCTAGGATAGCAGCTTTGTCACCAGGCTTTTGAGAATAAGAACGTTAGCTCACAACACTGTAGAGAACTGTGGACTCTGCGTCGAGTCTGTGGGCACCACAGTGAGGGAGACGTGGCTCTTACCACAGGGCACTCTCGGCCAGTGGTTAGGAGGAGAAGCAAAATGGAAGTTCACGGGAGAAACGTGACATTTCAGAAGGCGCAACCTGTGACACGGGACCTGAGCACAGACAGTGGACTTCTGGTGAGGAGACGGCCAGGAGGCTGCTCGGGCAGAGGCCTCCGGCGCTGCACAGGGCAGCTCGGCCCCCGCCTGTGCGTCCTGGAACGCCGGGCCTGTACGTAGCATACAAGGGCTCCCGGGGGGCTCAGGTCATGACCTCCGAGTCCTGGGATCAAGCCCCGAGTCGGCTCCCTGCTCCACAGGGGGTCTGCTGCTTCTTCTGTCCCTCCCCCTACTTGTTCTCTCAACCTCTCTCTCTCAAATAATAAATAGAATTTTTTTTTTAAAATTCAACTTAAAAAAAAAAGTAGCATGCTGGCAGCCTATGCGCCCAACGGACCCGGATTATTCTGCTCGGCTGGCACAGGACCAGCCCACGCGGACGGGCTGCCACACCAAGAAGTCGTTTTCACATGAAATTCAGGAAAAGGCAAGTGGTCTGGCTATGCTGAACCCGAATTCCCACCTTCCAGAATCTGTCCAGAGCTGCATAAACCTGTACCCTTCAGCTAAAAACGAGCTCTCGGCTTCGCCACCTCTTCTACCTTCTGGATGTTCAGACCGAGTGTCAGTGAGCTCCCATCACTGCTCCTTATGTTGTTGGTTTTGAGTTGAAATAGGAAGGGAAATTTCTTGTACCCTATCTTAATCTGAAATGTGTGAAAATGAAAGCTAGACCCAGAAGATAATACGGCTTCAGAAAAAGTCAAGTCACGTTTCTTTGTGGAAGTAAAGTCTATCTTATGTATTTAAGGCCATTACACACCATTACACAAATCTTAAATAGGACCCATGACCAATACTTAGAAGAAACGAAAAGAACAAATGATTTGAAAAAGCAAAGGCAGACCGGGGCGCCTGGGTGGCTCATGCAGGCAGCTAACTCTTCATCTCAGCTCAGGTCTTGATCTCACGGTCATGAGTTCAAGCCCCATGCTGTGGCGCCTACTTTAAAAACAAACAGGGGCGCCTGGGTGGTTCAGTGGGTTAACTGGCTGCCTTCGGCTCAGGTCAGGATCCCGGGGTCCTGGGACTGAGTCCCGCATTGTGCTCCCTGCTCAGCAGGGAGCCTGCTTCTCCCTCTGCCTGCCCCCTCCCTGCTTGAGTGCTCACTGTCTGTCTCTCTGACAAATGAATAAAATCTTTAAAACTAACAAACAGAACAGAAAAACCAAAAAAATAAAAAAACAAACAGGATGCCTGGTGGCTCAGTCGGTTCAGCGGCTGCCTCCAGCTCAGGTCATGATCCCAGGGTCCTGGGATCGAGCCCCACATCGGGCTCCTTTTGCTCAGCAAGGGAGTCTGCTTCTCCTTCTCTCCCTGCCTGCCGTTCCCCCTGCTTGTACTTTTTCTCTGAGTCAAATAAATAAATAAAATCTTTAAAACAAACAAAGGAAGACCATCAAAAAGGTTAAAGTATGAATATGAATAAAGTATGTGATATGTCCCTGAATTTCGATGTTATCAAGTGAAAAAATACTGTGATACCAAAACTTTTCACAGATAGCAATTAGTAACGATCTGTTGTACACAACAGAAATTATGTACCTTAAACAAAAACCAATATTTGCAACTTTACTTCTAACCAAAAGTTAATGTTCAGCATGTTGAAGGCAGAATTTAAAAGGTCATGAGGCATTAAAAAAAGGAACTAGCAGCATTCTCAATTAAAATTACAGAGTACGCATTAAAAATATATGACTGAGGCGCCTGGGTGGCTCAATGGGTTAAGCCTCTACCTTCGGCTCAGGTCATGATCTCAGGGTCCTGGGATCGAGCCCCACATCAGGCTCTCTGCTCCTCGTGGAGCCTGCTTCCCCCTCTCTCTCTGCCTGCCTCTCTGCCTACTTGTGAGCTCTGTCAAATAAATAAATAAAACCTTTAAAAAAAAAAAATGACCACTTAACTACATTCATTTGCTGTGTTCCTAAGAATTTCTAATGCGCCTGGAGAAACTCTGGGGCCTGGTACCCATGAGAGACACAGCATCAGAAATGATACACGCATGTGACCACAGAGGTCGTTGCTCCCGAAATGCTGCTGTCCCCACTCCAGAAACATAAACCCACTGTTTTCACAAGAACACAGTTCAAGGCTACAATGCTGAGGAGTGACTGAATGCTAAAACGGTCTCGCAGCAAATGGTATGAAATAGTAACCAATGGAAACCCACCGGTGACCGGGTCGCAGAAGCCAAACGATCTACTGGAGGAATCAGAGGCACAACCAGGCAACACATGACATACATGAGGAGGTCAGTGATACGCCACAGAAGGTATGTTCCGAACTGCTGAAAAGAAAGCCGCTCCTGTCAGTCAAGCAGAAACTCCTCTCCTAGCTGAGCAGCGAAGATGAGCACGAAGGCTGGGCTGGGCTGGCGTCCCACCCACTCCCACGCGTGAGTACCGCTCTGCCCGGCTTCCGCAGACACTCGCACCAACCCGCCAGTCAGTCCACTTATTTCCTATGACACAAAGTCACTGAGAATCATATCTGGCAAAGACAGAATTCTGTCCACCGCTACAGAAAAACCAATCTCCAGAACTGGATGTTCTATCTAGAGTACACTCCCCCAAACTGTAAATACAGAAAGCCAGTAAAAGTTCTCTTCAAAACTAACTAAAGGGATCAGTATAATTTTTCTAGCTAATATCATTAGCAATAACGAGTGAATGAAAACCAACAGATACTATAAGACACTGAACACTAAATACAGCAAGTCTGGCCTTCCAGAATTCTCAAATATCTCAATGCACAGCCATCCTGAAACAAAACCCATCAAGCAAAGATTCCCTCCACGTTTGTCAGTCCCTTCACGTGTGAACAGCTGTGACAGCTAAAACCTAATACAGCTCCCAGCTGACAGTCACGGCCATCGTCTGTCTCACATCCAGCAAGAGACAGACTATCTGACACTCCTTTCTTGGGACAAAAGAAGTCAGGTTCCAAAGGGAAAATGAATAAGAAAGAAAAACGTAATAAATCAATGATTAAAATATATTTTATTTTCAAATTTAATTTTTTAAGAAGATTTTATTTGAGAGAAACAGTGAGCACACACACAAGAGAGCGCATGAGCCGGAGGAATGGCAGAGGCAGAGGGAGCAGCAGAATTCCCACGGAGCAGGGAGCCCAAACCCCTTCTGGGACTCCGGGATCGTGGTGTGAGCCGAAGACAGACACTTAACTGACTGAGCCACCCAGGCGCCCTGATTTTTTTTTAATTTTAGTATCGTATGTGCTTATACAGCTCTGTGTTGTTGTTGCTGTCACACGAGTTCAAATTAAAGCAGTTTGTGGACGGTCTTGTCCGCCAGCCGTGCGCATCTGCTGTATCTTTCTGCCCGAGTTTTGTACTCCTGCCGTATATCGCTCTCTCATTCAATTAATAAAACTCTTGTATTTCAATACACTATTTTAAAAAGGAGTATTACAGCCTAACGGGAGGGGAAGGGAAAGAGTTTCCTGCCGATAGGTGCTGAGGATTGTCCTTTCTTGTGAACTCATCAAAGCCAGAAACAGTGCTCACGACCCTTACCCAGTGCCCCCCTCACGTTTGTGGGACACTCTCCTGTCAACATCTGGCTTTTCCTTCACTCACCTCCACAGTTCCTTGGTCCTTGAAACTTCATTCCAGACCTAGAACAAGAAAGCACAGAAGAGAACGTCAGTCAACGGCAGTCGGCAGCCAGCCGGCCCGACACTGCGCGACTCAGTGCCCACGGGCACAGGGACTCGCCCTGCGGAGACTGACATACTTGGAGAGTCCAATAAAAACCACCAGATGAGTGAAAAAGGAGAGAATGTCCAACTCAACGGAGCCAAGGGGCTCCGAAGCGACTACTGATCAAGCCCCCGATGGGAATGAAGCACTCCAGGGAGAGGTAAGACTACTCCAGCAAAGATTCTGATGTAAGAAAAAAAGGAGTATTCTGCCATAATTGGAGCATAGGGTTCTGGGGAAAGGAGCTAGAGATCTGATTAGACCCAAATTGCAAAGTCCTACTTGCAAAAACTGTGAGAAGCCACTCGGGAACTGGCTGGAGGAACGCGGGGTGACACTGATTTAGGACCAGCGGCTTCCGTCAAAATGGCTGCTGCACTGGCCTAGAGGATGTCCCAGAGATGTCAAAATGGTGGAACCGAAGAGGCCCCTGGGCAAGTGGGGGGTGGGACACACTGTCAGCCCTGCTCCAGAAACTGCCCCCTGCAGAAGCATCTGGGAGAGGCTCAGTGTCAGGCCTGGGAGGGGACCAGAGTGCCATGCCAGCCCTCCCTCAGGCCCATAGCTGCGTCCTGGGACAGCTTGGGCAGGAACCGCTCCGGAGTTGTCTGTGGTCCGGCTCCACTGAAGACTCCATCCCAGAAACTGGCTTTCTGATCCATGGCAGAGGGAACCACCTTCCTCTGAGGCCAAGTCCCCACCTCCACAGCCCTTGGTCATCTGCTAGATCAAAGTTCCGCGGTATTCTTGGCAGAAACGTAAAATTTATATTTTGCAAAAATCAAGCCAAGTCAGGCAAGAATATTTACACATTTTCCTTTTTTTTAGCTCCCAGCTTAAAACCCAACTGAGACCTTATTTCCCAAACACAGAAATATAATGTGTAATATGACCGGAAAAATACTTCCCATCGCTGAGGACACCTCTGTTAGACCCTGGCCTTCATGATGACACCGTGAGGCAAAGATTACTGACCTCATCTTACCTAAGGAATACACTACGTCCCAGAGAAGCTGGTGCTAGCCAACGGTTTAAGTCACCCTCCTTCCAAACTCTGCACCTAAGCTATCCCTAGACTCCTGCTGGGAAAACAGCCAGGGATCCAACTCTAGCCCTGAACGGGGACTACCTGCATGACGCTCAGTTTCCTTACTGGTAACAAAGGGATGAAAATCCAGCATAACTGCAATTCTCTGCTATTCCCAAATAAATTTTTGCCGGTAAAATAACTGGCAGTTTCATTTCCAAGGTTAACAAACTCATTTTCAGTGCCTTAACGAAACTCATTTACTCAGCACGTATTCACACAGGGTACACTAAATGCCGAGAAACTCACTGGGTGCTAGAGACAAGACGCAAAACACAGAAATCCTGCTCGCAGTCATGAATCGGGTAATGGAAAAGCAAGCGTTATAAACACGCTCTACACTCAGTTGTGTGGGTTCTGGGAAGAGCTCCGCGCAGGTGCACAGGGGCGCGGCCGCGCAGGTGGATGCACTTAACAGGCCTGGGCAAGCACAGCCAAGCTCCAGGTGTGCAAGCGTCCTGAGCGCAGAGGACGTGCCACTCACAGGAAAACATTGGCTTCCCAGGCAGGCCCCAGGCGGGAAATTCCAGAATATTCCAGAAGAGTTGGGAGGAGCAAGGAAAGCGGTGCCCAAGCCCATCTTAGCGGTGAAACCTGACAGCAGGGCGCCCGCTGCAGGCGAACCGAGCAGAGTTCTGGGCGCTGCCAAGGGCCGGCGACTTGCAGAGCTGCTCCCCCAAAAGCCGCGCAGGTTACACCCCGGGGGCCGCGAGCGCCCTCTGCCGACCATGGCATCAGGGCCGCCGACGCCGCCTCCTAAATGGGGAACCAAGCCCCGAGCACCGCCAGCCGCGAACACTCAGGCACCATAAAGCCAGCCCTGCCTCCGCCCCGGACAGAGCGCGCTACCTTGTCCACCTGCGCGGCAGAGAGCAGGTCCCGGGCCTCCAGGAAGGAGAAAACGTGCAGCAGCTCGTGGAGCCCAAGCCGCGGCTCCATCTCGCCCCGCCGACCCGGCCCCTTGTACCCGCCACACCTTTCACACGCTTCTGCGCCTCCCGGCCAAACCGCACCACGCTTGCGCAGAGCTGACCCGACCCCGCCCATCCCGCCGCTCTTCCACTTCACTCGGCCCAGTCTCGTCCATCCCGCCGCGCTTCCGCCCCGCAGGCCAAGCTCCGCCCACCCCACCGTGCCACCGCCCCACTCAGGCAAACCCCGCCTATCCCGCCGCGCTTTCGCCACGAAGGCCAAATCCCGCCCATCCCACGGCAAGTCCAGCCCACAGGACATACCCTCTCAGCCCGCGACACTTCCGGCCAAATCCAAACCCACCGCGCTTCCATTACTCTCGGCAAAACCCCACCCGTCCCACGGTGCTTCCGTTCCAGTCTTGCCCCACCCATCCCGCCGCACTTCCGCCCCGCAGACTCCGCCCCCGTAGTGCTCCAGCTCTTCCGAGTCAATCCTGTCGCAGCCAGACAGCGCTCCTTCTTGTGCAGTACCCGTCTCGCCCCGCTGCTCCCACTTGCCTCTGCCCTCCCCCTAGACCCTCGCCCTAACCTTCACCCCTGCACTAACGCTCACGACAGGGCCCTGGCCGTTGCCCTCACCCTTGCCAGTAAATGCCCTGTCCTGCATTGCGTCTCCACTTTTACTCTCTCAACCCGGCCTTTGACAAGGTCCTCTCCTTCACCACGGTCGGGCCGCCCCTACTCCTGACACTCACCCTTACCTTGACCACGACCCTCCCCTTCAACCTCGCCCTGCTTCTAACCCTCAACTCTGCTATCATCTGCCATCTCCCCTACCTTCACCTGATCGTGGACCCGGAACCCTCAGTGAACTTCACCTGGCCGTGATCCCCAGCCTCACTCTGACCTTGACATTCAAGGTCAGGGTCAGTGGTAGAGCTGTGGGTACAAACTCAAATTTATACGGAGCTTAGAGCTCCCAGAAGGTCTCGAGACGGCAGCTTAGAGTTGACAAGATGTGGCTGGAGAAACAGGCACACATCCCTCAAACATCAGACCTCTCCCTGAAAGCAACAACTGAGTCTACCCTATTTTGCATTGGCCTAGGAGCTTGGAGGGCAACGAGCCGCCCTCAGTGTTCACAGAAGTTCATCCACATGAAGAACAAAATGGTATTTTTGAATGAAATGAACTTCTGTTCATCCACATGAATAAAATGTGAAAATATTGTTCGAATAAAAGACCGCTAAGTTTCTCTGCTCTGTTTTTAATTCTTCCTGAACTAAGACTGCATTGTCCCAACTGCTGAGTGCTACCGCATTAGGCCTAGCGGAGTGAGTTTCTGCTGCCTTCTCTTAACCCTTTTATTTCTGTACACATTGTAGAAATGGCTTATCAAATCTTATTAAACGACAAACAAGGGCTGATTGGGCTTGTATTTGGATTTACTAAATTAAGACATGAGTTCCAGGAATGCCTATCTCCTCACTTGCTCTGTATCTGAGGAAGGAGGTGACACGTCTGGTCCTGGCTCACCCTTATCCTGAGGGTAGAGATGTTGGTACAGGCTTAAACCTGATCAGTCCCCAACCTAAGCCATCCCTGGGCTTGACTTCTGCCACCCAGCCTCCAAATGGAAGCTCCACTGTATGAAGCCCCCAGAACCAGAGTAGCCATGAATGGGCCACTCTCCTCATGACCACAGAGAAGCAAGGGCCAGGAACTGACGCCACTTCAGCCACTTCCTTCAAGAGGAGTGGAAGGGGGCAGACACCAGGCAGAACTACCTGGGCTTTTCCTAATAAATCTCAAAACTGAACTAGCTTTTAATGCCTCTGCCAAAACAGACCTGCCCTCCTGCCTGTGTTCCACTGTGAGGTCATCGTTACACTCTGTGCTCCCCTGAACTGGGACCGTCCCTGACTGGGAGGCCAGGGCCTGAAGGACCAGCACCATGACAGGCACAGCCCCAAAGCCCACAAAGTCAGCAGCACACAGATGGGAAGCTGACAGCGCAGGCTGCTGGTCTCCTCTGCTGCGGCTGGACGTGCTCATCGCCTGGCTGGGAGCGGGACCAGGCATGGAGTGGACCAAGGGAGGCTGGGTAGAGACCATGGGAGGTCGAGTCAGGCTAAGCAGAAGAACAAGGCTGGGGGGCTTTGGGGAGCAGGACAGCAGCGCTGGCTCAGCGTCTCAGCCTTCTGGGATGAAGGGCTGGATCAGCTCCGGGTTCAACAGTGACTCTTCGAGAGGCCGGTCCACATGGAAGTCATGGACGTGGGGGGGCCCTGGGTGGGCCTTGGGAGCAGGTCCCCCTGGGCGCTGGGGAATCGGCAGCTCTGAAGGGTGGGCAGGCAGGGGAGCCGTGAAGAAGTACTGGTGCAGGAGGGCCTGGGGGCAGCAAGAAGGGACAGCAGAAGGAAATCAGTCACCTCACCATCCCAGCCTCGGCGCACTTCCCCGGGAGGGGGGAATCTGAGCGCCCCCCCTCCCGAGGCTCGCTCCCACAGCATCTGAGTGCTCATCGTCTGAGCACTGTTCCAGAAGCTGGCAGAACCAAGAACCTGCCCTCAAGAAGTCTTCCGCGAGTCAGGGGTGCTGTGGCTGACAAGATAAAGGAGGAAGATACAGGGTGCATCACATGACTAGGGCTGTGGCAGAGACAGCAAGTGGCGAGGGACGCTGGAGAGGCTGCAGGCCTGCAGAGTGGGGCTCGACCAGAGAGCTGAGAGGGGCGCAGGTGAGGCCCGAGGACGCAGAGTGCACCTGCAGCCCGGGGGGGAATGAGCAAAGGGGCAGGAGCTGGCAGGGCCAGAGGTGATGGCCCCAAGTGTGTGACACCCTTGGGCCCCTCGGACCTGGGCTTCTGCTTGTGGGGGAGGCAGTGCGCAGGGGCTCAGACTGCGGGAAGTGGTCAGATGACCTCCGCCCACTTTAGACATCCTGATGATGTGAGAACTGCTCCTGAGAGCAGCCGTGAGGCTGGGGACATGGGTACACCCAGGACAGAGGCCCTGGCACTACTGGCCAGCAGTCTAAGGTCCTCCCCATCCTTCCCTGCCACACAACCCACCCTTCTGGGTCCCCCCTGCCAGACTCTGCTCATCATTTCTCCCCTGCTTAAACCTGCACTCCCCAAAGTCAGTCCCAACTCCCCACCCCCAGGGCCCAGGATGATACCGGGCGTGTGCAGGTGCAGAGCATCTGTTGAAGGGATGAGGGTGCCAGTCACCGATAATCCAGATACTCTCTTCTGCAAGGTGGGCATGGGGCCTTTGACCTGCCCGTGACCCCCTGGGCTCTGGTTCCAGCCCGTCACAGGTCCTGAGGGGCCTCAGCCTTGGGCTTGCAGGGCCCGAACAAGGAGGATCAGGGACAGCTGGTCACCGTACCTGGGAGGCTGCGATGCGCTGGCGCGGGGGGTAGAGGAGGAACTGCCCCAGCAGGTCCAAGGCTTGAGGAGACGCGTCGGGCAGCACCTCCTCCAGGGGCACAGGCGCCTGCTCCTTGAAGGAGATCTTGTTGTAGTCGGGCAGCTCCATGATCTCCTAGAACCACCGTCATCAGTTCTTGCCCACTATGGACCCCCCGCTCACTCTCCCCCGCAGCTCCTGCTGTCACTCCTGAATTCCCACATCCCCTCCTTGACTCAGGCACCTGCACCATACCCAACTCGGTGAGAAGTGCAAGTGTGCTGGGAGGGAAGGGGCAGGACCTGGACTCAGGCACCCAGCAGGGCAGAAAGGGAGAAGCCCCCAAGGGAGGCCAGGACAGTGGTCTGGGAGGTCAAGGAGACATGGGGCCACAAGGAGAAGGTGCAGGAAATGGCAGCCCTGGCCACTGGGGGAAGGGAGGACTCCTACCCCCACCACCTCCCCACCGGGAACCCCTGCAAACCGGCCAGACTTGAGGACTGGGGGTGCCCAAGATTCGAAGCACACAGCAAAGCTGTTCGATGTCGTTCTCCCCAGGAAATAGAGGGGAACCGTTCAGCAATTCCCCCAGGATGCAGCCCACAGCCCTGTGGATACAGACCCAAAGAGCTCAGAGATCTCACACCGGGACCCAGATCTACCCCCACCAGCTCCACTGCTTCACGCTAAGGACCCAGATCTCCCCCCACCAACTCCGTCGCCTCACACCGGGACCCAGATCTCCCCCGGCCAGTTCCGTCGCCTCACACCAAGGACATAGATCTTCCCACATAGCACCCACACCCGCACACTGGAGCCAAGGCACCATGAAACAGCACAGATGCTTCAGATCTAGGAATACAAATTCATACACAAAGACCACAAGCCTAGAACACAGAAGGCATCCTCCTACCGAAGAGCTCACTGGCCTCAACCCTAGAAAACACAGCAACACCCTCAACGATTGAGACTTCTCAGAGCCTCATTTCGAGAACATGCAGCAGCCACCTCACACTCCCCACCTTCTGGGCACACCTCCAAAACTGCCTCCACATGTCAAGCTCTTAGGCATGTACAGACCATCCTGGCCCAAATAAAGGCTGAGAGAGATCCGGGCCTCTGGAGAGCTCACCTCCTGGGGTATACGCAACCCCCTGCCCAGTAATGCAGATGATCCCTACGTCTTGAACCCCAGACCACGTCCCGCACTCCAGCCCGCAAGCTTCCCACTCTGAACACACCGGACCCCCACCCAGCTCAAAAATGTCAGAGAGGAAAACTGACCCCAAACTCCTCAGAGATCCTCCGACCAGGGAAGACACCCCCAAATGGCTCAGCAACCCCAAAGCCCAGGAGAAAAACCCAGATTCCCCCACACCCAGCCCACAAGAGCCTCACCACAGGTCAACGCCCTGGTCATACTGGCGGGCACCGTACAGGAGCTCAGGGGCTCGGTACCACCTGTGGGGGGTGGGGGGAGCAGGCAGTCACAACCAGGTCGCCGGTCTTCCAGAAGGCTGCCGAGACAGGTCACCGCAGCCCCACATCAGCCCCACAAGCAATATCTGAACTGAAGGTCCAGAAGCATCTCATCCCCAGTGAGAAGCTGGGGCCCCCCCATTGCCAAGCCCTGCCTGGGAACTGGCCTTCCCTACCTGGTGGCCACCTGGTGTGTGTAGAGGCGGCTGCCGTCTGGGGAAAAGACCCGGGCCAGACCAAAGTCCGCTATCTTGAGCTGGCCTGAGGCACTGATGAGCAGGTTGGCTGGTTTCAGGTCCTGAGCACACCAAAGGAGGCATGAGTTCCTCCCGATCCCCCAGAGGCCCTTGGGAGGAGAGCTCGGCAGGCTAAGCACATAGGTCAGCCCGGCTCCCCATCCTAAGGGCCACTTACTCTTTGGTGTGGCCACACCACAGGTCCCATCCGGCCACACCTTCTTCAAGGGCTGGCCCCGCAGGTCCCGCCGCAGCCCGTGCTGAGACTGACCCGATGCACGATGTTGTTGGCATGGCAGAATGCGACACCCTTGAGCAGCATCTGCAGGTAGCTCTTGACCTGCGCGGGGACCAGCGGCCTCTGCGCATGGCGCACCACCTCAGCCAGATCCGACAGCATGAACTCGAAGGCCAGCACAAAGCCCGCGCCGTGCGGGAACACAGCCTTCAGCTGCACCACCTGCGGGGCGGGCATCCTGTCAGCCCTGGAGCCACAGTGCTCAGACCCTCCCGGGATGCCCAGCCCCTGCCCTGACGGAGGACAACACGGGCAGAGGAGATGCAGGATCTGAGCTCAGAAGGGGAGCTCAGGGTTCCCTACTTGCTGCCTGCTCTGGAGAGAAGGCAGGTCCCCGTCTTCCGCTGCACTCCCACTCAAGGAAAGGAGGTCTATGGAAGGTCACCTAGGGCAGGGTCTGGTCATCCACCCAGACCAGGAACTAGAAAATCACCAGGGGTCAGGGGGGAGGGGTCTCTCTCTCTCTCACACACACACACACACACACACACACACAACACAGCACAGGTGTCCTCTGGTTTCCTGTAGGACCATGAAGTCCCAGCATCAGGAGACACGTCACACATACTTCCTGAGGGCCCACGGGGGTCACAAGGATCAGGCAGCTCAGCAGTGAGCAGTGGCAAGGGCTGGCAAGGCCTGACAACCTTAAGAAGCTCACAGCAGAGACACACACATCTGACACAGGAGCAAGCAAACCCCCCAGGAGTGTCCAGGTTCTGAAGAGGACAGACAGAATCGAACTGGAGGGGTCAGCAACGCAGGGACGTGGGAAGGAGCTGAGGGCAGAGGGACAGCAAGCACAAAGGCCGGAGGTGGGAACAGGAAGGAGGGTGGAGGGATGTGGGCATGTAGGATCCTCTAGGGGAAGGACATTTGTGCAGTTCTGTGCTGTGGCCTGGATGGTGTCAGAAGAGGCACTTCAGAAGGTGTGTGGAAGGAATGAAGAGAGGGGCTGGAGTTGTCTGCGTGGGGAAAAGCCAGTGCGCTCTTCCAGCAAGCAAATGCGCACCGTCTACACTGACGGGGGGAGAGGAGCACAGTGAGGAAGCAGCTGCACTGGCCCCGGTGAGAGCTGCAGGTGCCAGGGCTTAATCTGGAGGGTTTTACAGTAGAATCTTCTGGGCTGCTGACCGGGTTGAGGGCCTCTGTCACCAGCCTTCTTACGGACTTCCCCCACCCACACACACGTGG
This sequence comes from Enhydra lutris kenyoni, assembly GCF_002288905.1. Classification (NCBI taxonomy): domain Eukaryota; kingdom Metazoa; phylum Chordata; class Mammalia; order Carnivora; family Mustelidae; genus Enhydra; species Enhydra lutris. The sequence goes on along the minus strand of NW_019154117.1, from coordinate 2,689,537 downwards.
GCTGTGTGCCCTTGGACTGTCCTCAAAAAAATGTGAATAGCCTTATTGCTGGTTTTCAGACTCTGAAGGCAACACACAGTCATTTCACAGATCACACACATACATTCAGGTAATACACAGAATTATAAAGAGAAAAACAAAAGAAAAATCCTATCACCTACAATCAACTTTAGAGTACATTCTATCAGACTTTACAACAGATATGGCTTGTACTAATACATATTCACGTGTATATCTATACACGCATTTTCATACAAAACTGGACAACATATTTTTAGATGTGCTTTATAAACCGTTTTACAATATGCTTTTGTTATATATCCAATATACCACGGACATCTCCAGAGGACAACAGACTGTCACTCCCCAGGGTTGAGAGAAAGCAGTGAAGTTCATAAGGTTGGGGGTATATGTGTCCCTCCCCGTGTGCCCAGAGCACATCCAGCCCCATCACAACAGAACCGGGCCACGTGGGCCCTGCCGTCTCTGAGCATCTCCCCTACTGCACTTAAGTTATCAGAAGCCCAATTGGGGCCCGTGCCCAGCACAGGGTGCAGCCTAGGGACGGCTCCCAGGTTACAACACCTGGACTCCTCAATCAGACCGCACCCAAAGCCTCCACGGACCAGGTGCCTGCCCACAGCTGGTGGAGGAGCCTCCTCCCCTGGCCTGAGAATAGGGAGATCCTGAACTCCGCCTTGCAGAGCAGCGGTTAACCCAGAATGACAATGGACCTAACACAGTTCACCCTGCCTGTGGAACAGAACAAAAGCTCAATAGAGACAGATATCATTATCATTGCAAATCATCAAATGTTTTATGAAAAGAAATCAGTGAATAAATGAACGAATGAGGAGTACAGGAAGAAATAAGTGCGTGAATAAGAGGGAATGCGTGTGGAACGACGTAAGCGGGGCCCGAGGTGGACAAGACAGGGAGTAAGGGAAGGGTGCGGGAGGAGCACAGGGAGGCTCCGGAAAGGGGCCCTCCGAGCCCAACCCCACTCACATGCTGATTGTCCTCGATCTCCTGCAGAGCCTTGATCTCCCGCAGGGCCTGGTTGGGGATGCCATCCTCCAGCCGTCGCAGGGCCACCTTCTTGAGCGCCACGATCTCTCCAGTCTGCGGGGCAGAGCGCAGACACTGCCACCCATCCCGCGCTGGGGAAGGGCGTGCGCCGACGGGGCAGGCGCCATCTGGGGGGACGTAGAGGCCCGAGGCCCCCGTGGAAGTGGGAAGCGCCCCCACCCCGTTCTGAAGGGAAGTCAGGTCCAGCCTGAGACCCAGCTGTTGCAGAGCTGCGCGAACAGCTCCGAGTGCTCCCTGCGGCACTCGCGGACGACTGCGGTGGCATCGCGGGTGGGCGGGCAGCTGACCGCAACCTGACGGCCCCAAATGAAGGGGGCCTAAGTGGTGGGCGCACACCACTAAGCGGGGCGGGGAGGCGGGCGCAGCGGTGCAGACGTGGGCACGGGAAACACTGGGGGTTGTCTCTCGGCCAGGAACGGCTGGAAGGAGAAGGCAGGCCCGCGCGCCGCCCCGCGTCTCTGCTCACCTCCACGTGCTTGGCCTTGAAGACGATGCCGTGCGCGCCCTCCCCGATGCGGCCCAGGATGCAGTACTGGTCCATGCCCGCGCCCCCGCACGCCCCGCCCCTCCCCGCCGGCCCGACGCCGCTGCCTAGCAACGGGCTGTCTCCCAGCTCCGGCCCGGGCGGCCGGCAGCAGCTGGGGACGGTGTCCGGGCCTCGTCTACGCCTTCTCCGGGTCCCCGCGGTCAGGCCGCCGCGTACTACATTCGGAGAAAACCATAGTGCGCGGGACGCTTCGGCACCTGGACCGCGGAACAATGGCGCCCGGTGACCCCTGCCCGCAACTCCCAGATGTCACGTGACCAGCGACGCTGGGGCACGCAGCGGGGGGTGGGGCCGCACAGCCTGGGGGTGGGGCTTAGCGTTCAGGTGGGCGAGGTGGGTGGGGCGGGGCTGCGCGTCGCGAGAGGCAGGCCTCGCAGGTGAGGGGGGCGGGGCTGCGTGACTGAGGCGGGGCCTCCCGGCGACGGGGCGGGGCCTCTTGGAGGGGCGGGACCAGCTCCGTCCCAGCAGGCCAGGATGCCCAGTCGCGCCAGTTTCCGACCCTCTGGAGCCAATAATGTTGGGAGTCTGGTTCAGGGCCAGGTTGTGGAGGGAAAGTTAGTGAGGCCTCCCTTCTGGAAGGTCAGCTGGCAACACGTAGACACATCTTTTAAAAAGTTCAAACTCTGACCAGAAAGTCCATGCCTAAGGCTTCTCATGAAGAAATAATTGGAGGAATTCGCATGACTGATTCTGAAGAAGTGCATACCATCAAAGGACACTGACAGAAAACACAAGTTGCTCTTAAACCCCTGAAAAGATGCTCAATCTCACACACAAGATAAATGCAAAATAACCTACAATTTTCCCCTATCAAGTGACTAATGATCCCAGATCTAAGTCCGTTAGCCAGGCTATGGGAAAACAGGAGCTTTGTAACTTGGCAATGCTGATAAGTTACAGATGCATATCCCTGGACTCAGGGAGTCCACTTCCAGAAATTCCCCAACAGATATACCACACACACGTGGGATGACCTGTGCAAAGTTACTCACTGCAGCACTGTGGGAAGAGCAAAAAATAGTAAACACCACAGATGTCCACAAGTAGGAGACTGCCTAAATGATGGCACACCCATCTAGTGGAATATGTGGTCTTAGAAATGAACAAGGATGCTTTTTAATGTGCAGCAATAAGAAGACTTCTAAGATACATTGTTTAAAAAGACAAGATGCAGAACAGAGCATACAGTGTGCCCCGAGCTGTGTAAAGAAAAGAAAAAAAAAAAGTCTAATGTCTGTTCATCCATTACAAGATAACGGCAAAGATACACAAGATTTCAGAACTGTGGTTACCTGGTGGAGGGACTAGAAGAACTGGGGACAGGGTAGGAGGTAAAGGTTTCTCTGGGCCTTTTTTTTTTTTTTTTTAAGATTTTATTTATTGGACAGACAGAGATCACAAGTAGGCAGAGAGCCAGGCAGAGAGAGGAGGAAGCAGGCTTCCTGCTGAGCAGAGAGCCCGATGTGGGGCTCGATCCCAGGACCCCGGGATCATGACCTGAGCCGAAGGCAGAGGCTTTAACCCACTGAGCCACCCAGGCACCCCTCTCTGGGCCTTTTTGTATTCATTGTGTTTTGAACCTTATCATTTATTAATTTTTCAAAAAGGTAAATATTTTCTAGCTCAGATGTTCCACCTTTGTTTTAAAAATTGCAGAAGAATGCCTTGATGTCCATACAAGAATGTTCACCCTATATGATGATAGCAGAGGCCAGAAAATAACCCAAATATCCCAACGAAGAATGGGTACATGAATTGTGGGAGTGCCTTAGCATGGAATATTTTGTAGCTATTACAAATGGTGAGGAAAAGGATGTGGCTTGGGAAAAGGATGGTCTTCAAAAAATAGTCCTGGGTCATTTGAAAGGTCAGATGAAGAAAAAAATGTATATTGACCCAAACCTTACACCATACACAAAAACTGATCCCAGATGAACTGCAAAAACTAAATATGGAAGGTAAACAATGAGGTTTTAGAAGAAAACAGAATATCTTAATGACTTTGCGTTAAGTAAGATTTTTCTTAAAGAGGTTATAGAAAGTACTAAAAGGGAAAGTGTAAGTACTAACATGAGAAATTGGACTTTATCAATAGTGAGAACCTCTGTCTTTCAAGAGATACCACTAGAGAGTGAAAAGGAAAGCTACAGAAAGGGAGAAAATACCAAAATACATATATATGACTAAGGGCGCCTATCTAGAACTTATAAAGAACTCATAAAACAATTGAGAAGCAGACAACCTTACCAGAAAAATGGGCAAAACCTAGAGTAGGCACTTCACGAAAGGCAATACACAAATAGCCAATAAATGTTTGAAAAGTTCTGTGCTAACTTCACTAGCCATCAGGAAATTTCAAATTAAAACCATAATTGTACTGGGTGCCTGGGTGGCTCAGCTGGCTGAACGTCCGACTCTTAATTTCAGCTCAGGTCATGATCTCAGGGCCACGGGATTGAGCCCAGCATCAGACTCCATGCTCAGCAGGGAGTCAGCTTGTCTCTCTCCCTCCCCCAACTCATGCTCTCTTCTCTAAATAAATAAATAAATCTTTAAAAAGCTCATAATTTTGCTGTAACCACCCAAAATCATTTTAATGAAAAAGAGAGACAATACGAAATGCTGGCAAAGATGTAGCGCAGCCGGAACACTCACACACTGCTGATGTGAGTGCAAGTTCATAAAACCACTTTGAACACTGTTTGATACTATTTTGTCATACTCATATGGCGATTTTACATATTTACAGATAAATAGATAGACAGACACACACACATATATATAATCTAGTAATTCCATCCCTGGGAATTAAACATGGCAGAAGTGAATATATGTATGTTCCTGACGGACACACAGGTTCATAGCAGCACTCATTAATATACTAAACCCAGAAACAACCCAAATGTCTACAGTAGAATGGACAGGTAAACTGAAATACTCACCCAATGGAGAACTACACAGTAATGAGCATGAACAAAGCATCGCCGCTGGCAACAACACGGATGAACCAGAAACAATGTTGAGTGAAGAAGCTAGACACAAAAGAATGTAAAATGGTGCACCCGCTGTGGAAAACAGCATGGTGGTTCCTCAGAAAGTTAAAAATAGAACTGCCATATGATCCAGCAAATCTAGTTTTGGGTATATAACCAAAATAAGTGAAAGTAGTATCTTGAAGAGATATTTGTACACCTATTTTTATACCAGCATTATTTACAACAGCCCAGAGGAGGAAGCAACCCAGCTGTCCATCAACAGATGAAGAAGATTTTTAAATGTGGCATATATGTGCAATAGACAAGTATTTATCCTTAAAAAGGGAGGAAATTCTGACACATGTTACAGCATGAATGGACCTTGAGGACATTATGCTAAGTGAATTAAGCCAGTCACAAAAAGACAAATACCATAGGATTCCACTTATATGAGTTATGTCGAATAGTCAAATTCATAAAAATAGGAAGCAGACTAGTCAGTGCTAGGGGCTGGAAGTGAGTTGGATGAGGGAAATAGGGAGTTATTGTTTCGTGGGTATAGCATTTCAATTTTGCCAAATGCAAAGTTCTGGATATTGGTTGCCCAACAATATAAATATACTTAACCCTACTGAACTGTACACTTAAAAATGGTTCAAAACACAAAAGAAATTATTCAGATGGTAAATTGTATATTTGTTTTTTCTCCACAATGAATTTTTTTAAATTAAAAATCTAAAAAGAATAGAGTGGGGCACCTGGGTGGCTCAGTCAGTTATGCATCTACCTTCAGCTCAGGTCACAGTTCCTGGGTTCTGGGATCCAGCCCCACATTGCACTCCCTGCTCAGCAACGAGTCTGCTCCTGTGTCTCCCTCTGCCTCCCCCCTCATGCTCTCTCTCTCCCTCTCAACTAAATAAAATGTATTTGAAAAACATTAGGATAAATAATAACAGAAAGCTTCGCAAATTGGGGGAGGGGGAGAAAATGCACAGATTTTAGAAGCTGAGTGAACCCCAAACAGAATAAACTCAAAGAGATCCATTCCCAGAATCATCATAATCAAATTTCTGGACACTAAAGGGAAAAGAACATTTGAAAGCATCCACAGAGAAACGATACATTGTCCACCCAGAGTACAATGTCTCCAGTGACCATGATTTCTCACCAGAAGCCACAGAGGCCAGAGAAGTGGCACCACGTTTTTCAGGTGCTAAGAGAAGAATTCCATATCCAGTGAGAAAATCTATCAGAAATGAAAGGGAAATAAAGACATTCTCAAAAGAAAGAAAACAGAGGTTTTGTTGTTAGCAGACCTCACCTAGAGGAATTGCTAAAGGAAGTCCTTGAGACAGAAGGGAAATGATAACAGAAGAAAGCAGGGAATGTTGGGAGTGAAAAAGAGGAGCCAAACGGGTTAATATTTGGTGAATATAATAGATTCTTCTTCTCCACCTGGGTTTTAAAAATTGTTTGATATTTGAAAGCAAAAATTATAGCATTGTTTGAAGTCATTCTCAAAGTAGTCACAGACAATACTGAAAATGAAAAGGAAAAAATGCTTAAAAAAAAAAAGTTCACAGGAGCTAACGAAAGAGATCCCAACAGCCAGCGCTGTAACTGTTCAACTGACAAAATAAATAATGTAGTATTGTATTATCACTCCAAGTAGAAGTAAATGTCCATGGATCCATAGTAATATAAATGATTGAATAAATAAACAGATGGAGGATAATGGAAAGTATCTTATGCAGGAGAAATAATTTATGTAGATACTCTGATCTCAGAGGTGCAGCGTGACTCCTCGATCTTTTGTGCACATGGTACATTGTGTCTTCCTGTCAAAGAGGACAGTATGGAAAGTGACTAAAAGAACTATGCAGGGGAGACACTTGACAGAGATCATCTCAGCCAGGAGATCAAGGTTGACATCACTAATGATAAGTTGTGATGGTATCTTATCACTGATAGGTGGAGAGAATAGAACTTTACCTCTGTGGTCTCCACCCCTTCCCATTAGCAGTCATTCCCCCTTGCCCTCTTCTCCCAACCCTGGACAACCACTAATCCACTTTCTATCTCTATGAATTCACCTAGTTTGACATTTCATATAATCATATATGTGACATTTTGTGTCTGATTTTCTTCACTTAGCATGTTTTCAAGGTTCATCCATGTTGTAATGTATCAGTATCTCATTCCTTTTTTATGAATAAATCATATCCATCATATGGGCATACCTCATTTTGTTTATTCATTCCTTAGGTGATGGACATTTTGGTTGGTTCCACTTTTTGGCTCTGTTAGCGCTGCTATGAACATTTGTGTACAAGTTTTTGTGTGAAATTATGTTTTTGGTTCTCTTAGGTATATATGTAGGGGTGGAACTGCGTGGCCATATGGTAACAATGTTTAACTCTTTGAGTCACTGCCACACTGTTGTCCAAAGTGGCGCACCTGTTTACATTCCCACCAGAGGTGTATGAGAGTTCCCATTTCCCCACATCCTTGCCAATACGTTGACCATCTTTTTTAATTTCAGTCACCCTGATACTGTGAGCATACAGTGGTTTGATTTGCATTTCCCTAATAACTAATACTGTTGAGCATATTTTTATGCACTTGTAGGCCATCTGTAGATCTTCAAGCCCTTTCCCCATTGTCTATTGGGATATTTGTCTTCGTATTGTTGACCTGAAAGAGTTCTTTATGTGTTCTGGGTGCTACGTTTTTATCAAATATGTGATTTGCAGATATTTTCTGCAAAATCTGGGAAATAATCCCAGAAATAATCTGGGATTTTCTGCAAAATCTGGGAAATAATCCCAGAAATAATCTGGGATTATTCTGGGAGTCTTTTCACTTTCTTGATAGTGTTCTTTGAAGCACAAATTTCATTTCAAATTTCAAGCATAAATGAAGAAAGATATGATGCTTTTGCTATAGGCATCATATCTAAAAAACCATTGACTAATCCAAGACCACAAAGACTTGTATTTTCTTCTAAGAGTTTCATAGGGTTAGCTCTTACATTTAGGTCTTTGACCCATTTCGAGTTCATCTTTTTTTTTTTTTTTTAAGAATTTTTTTTTTTTATTAATTTGACAGACAGAGATCACAAGTAGACAGAGAGGCAGGCAGAGAGAGGGGGAAGCAGGCTCCCCGCCGAGCAGAGAGCCCAATGCGGGGCTCGATCCCAGGACCCTGGGACCATGACCCGAGCCGAAGGCAGAGGCCCCAACCCACTGAGCCACCCAGGCGCCCCTCATCTTTTTTTTTTTTTAAGATTTTATTTATTTATTTGACAGGCAGAGATCACAAGAAGGCAGAGAGGCAGGCAGAGAGAGAGGAGGAAGCAAGCTCCCCGCTAAGCAGAGAGCCCGATGCAGGGCTCGATCCCAGGACCCTGGGATCATGACCTGAGCTGAAGGCAGAGGCCTTAACCCAATGAGCCACCCAGATGCCCCTCGAGTTCATCTTTTGATGTGGTTTGAGACAGAGGTCCAATTTCACTATTTTGAATGTGGATATACAGTTGTCTTAGCGTATCTATTGAAAAGACTATTTCTTTCTTTTTGCGTTGTCTTGGAACCCTTGTCAAAAATCAGCTGACCGTAATATATGGGCTTTGCTTCTGGACTACCAATTGTATTCCACTAGTTTGTCTATCCTTATGCCAGTATCACCCAGTCTTGATTACTGTAGCTTTGCAGTAAAATTTGAAACCAGGAAATGTGAATCTTTTAATTTTGTCTCTATTTTTCAGAATTGTTTTGGCCATTCTGGGTCCCTTGCATTTTCATATGAATTTTAGGATCAGCTTGTTAATTTCTACAAAAAAAGTGAACTAGATTTTGTAAGGACTGTAATGTATCTGTACATAATCTGGGGAATTTTCCCACCTTAAAGATATTGTCTTCTACTCCATGAAGATAGGATGCCTTTCTATTTATTTAGATCTTCTTTAATTCCTTCAATGATGTTTTTTGTAGTTTTCAGTGCAACATCGCTGAACGCTTTTATTAGCTTTTATCATTTTCATGTGGATTCCTTGGTGTTTTTTGCATACAAAATCATGTCCTCCATAAATGGAGATAGTTTACATCTGTCTTTTAATCTAGATGCCTTCTATTTCTTCTTGTTGTCTAATAGCCCTGGCTAGAACCTCCAGTAAAATGCTAAGTAGAAGTGGAGAAATCAGACATGGTTGTCCTGTTCCTGATATTACGGAGAAAACTTTCAGTCTTCCACCATTAAGCATGATATCACTTGTGGGATTTTTCACAGATGCCTCTACTAGGTTAAAGAAATTCCCTTCTATTCTTATTTTGTTGGATATTTTTATCCTGTAAGGGTTTTGGATTTGTTAAATGTGGTTTTTCTTTTCTGGGTCTATGGAGGTTAGCATGTGGAATTTGTCCTTTATTAATATGGTATATTACACTGCTTGATTTTCTTATTTTGAACCCACTTGGCATTCCTTGGATAAATCTCACTTGGTCATTATGCATAAGCTCTTTTGAGAAAAGCATCCTTTATTTTTCAGAGCAGTCTTATAGTCACAATGAAATTGAGGAGAAAATACAAAGTTCCCATATACTCCCTTTCCTCACAAACACACAGCTTCCTCCACCAACAACATCCTGCTCCAGAGTGGTACATTTATTAGAATCAATGAACCAACACTAATACATCATTATTATTCAAAGTCCATGGTCTACATTAAGAACTACTTTTGGCATTGTACAGTCTATGGATTTTGACAAATACTTAATAGCGTGTACCCACCATTCCACTATTATACAGAATAGTTTCATTGCCCTAGAAATCCTCTGTGCTTATCCTTTTTTTTTTTTTTTTTTTTTTTCTCTGTGCTTATCCTATTCAAACCCTTTCCCCTAATTCCTGACAACCACTAAATTTTTTACTGTCTCCATAGTTTGGGGTATTCCAGGATGCCATGGAGTGGAACTGCACAGTACGTAGCCTTGTTTAGATTGGCTTCTTTCACTTAGCATTACACATTTCAGGTTCCTTTATGTCCTTTCATGGCTTGATAGCTTATTTTTATTTTTTTATTTTGAAAAAATTTTTTTAAGATTTTGTTTATTTATTTGATGAACAGAGATCACAAGTAGACAGAGAGGCAGGCAGAGAGAGAGGAGGAAGCAGGCTCCCCGCTGAGCAGAGAGCCCAGTGCGGGGGCTCAATGATCTGAGATCCCCATTGCGGGGATCATGACCTGAGCCGAAGGCAGAGGCTTTAACCCAATGAGCCAACCAGGCGCCCCTATTTTGAAATTATTTTAATATACAAAACATTGGAACAACAACAAAAAAGAAATGAAAGAAAAACAGAAAACATACAGGCAAACTTTTACTCCGGGAGCTTCTCAAATCCTCACTTGTTCACCAACGCCCAAGATGAAAAATTTTTCTAAAAAGGTATTCAGGGTCCCTGGGTGGCGCAGCTAGTTGAGCAAATGACTTGGTTTTGGCTTAGGCCCTGATCTCAGGATCTTGAGATCAAGCCCCACTTTGGGCTCTGAGCCCAGTGAGGAATCAGCTTGAGTTTCTCTGCCCTTCCTTGCACTTGCTCTCTCTGTTGCTCTCTCTCTAAAATGAATAAATACATCTAAAGGTATTCAGTCACCAACGATGATGTTGTTAATAGCAGTATGGATCAATTTCACAAAAAGGCCAATAAATCCCACTATAGCAAATCCTATTGCTGTTGCCATGGCAATCTTCTGGAATTCTTTTCTACCAGGTTTAGTGCATCTTTTAACCGGACAAATTGAGTCCTTCTTAAACTGCCGACTTGGCTCAATGAACCGCATCACCTAATCCATGATGCTAACACCTCAGATGCCCAGGACATGTAGCACAAAAGTGGACTAGCGCATCTCTTTTTAGCACTTAGTAAGATTCCATTGTTTGGATGTACTAAGGTTTATTTATCCAATCACCTACTGAAGGGTATCTTGGTTTCTTCCAAGTTCTGGCAGTTACGGAATAAAGCTATAAACATCCACCTGCAGGTGCTGTGTAGACATAAGCTTCCCACCCCTTTGGGTAGATACTGAAACAGGAGCTAAGTAGCTGAATTGAACAGTAAGAGGACATTTAGTTTCGCAAGAATCTTCAAAACTTTCTTCCAAAGTGACTCCACCATTTCTGCCTCCTTGAAGGCAATAAATGAGCTTTTTTCCTTGCTCTACATCATCACCTGCATTTGATATTGTTGGTGTTTTTGATTTTCACCATTCTAATAGATGTGTGGTGGTATCTTGTTGTGACTTTAATTTGGGGTTCTTAATGAAATATGACACGAAGCATCTTTTCATATGTTTATTTACCATTTGTATATCTTATTTGTCAAATTATTTGTTCTGATCATTTGCCCATTTTAGGTAACAGTCCTTTATCAGATATGTCTTTTGCAAATATTTTCTCCTAATATGGAGAGGCCTGTGTTCTCATTCGTCTGGTACTAGCTTCATTATGCTAGTTTTTGTTTTTGTTTTTTTTTTTTGGTAAGTTTTAAAAATCCACATTCATAAAGGATATCAGTTTGCAGTTTTCTTGTGATATCTTTATTTAGTTTTGGTATCAGGGTAATACTGGCCTCACAGAACATGCTGGAAAGTGTTCCCCCCTCTTCCATCTTTTGAAAGAGTTTGTAAGGATTAATGTTACTTCTTTAAACATTTGGAAGAATGAACCAGTGAAACTATCTGTTCCTAGGTTTTCTTTGTGGAAGCTTTATGATTATTAATTACTTGCTATAGGTCTGTTCAAAATTTGTTTCTTATTGAGTCAGTTTTAAGAATCCATGTCTTCTCATGAATTTGTCCATTTAATCTGGGTTATCTAATCTCTTTTTTTTTTTAAGATTTTATTTATTTATTTGAGAGACAGAGATCACAAGTAGGCAGAGAGACAAGCAGAGAGAGAGCGGAGAGCCTGATGTGGGCCTCGATCCCAGGACCCTGGGATCATGACCTGAGCTGAAGGCAGAGGCTTTAACCCACTGAGCCACCCAGGCACCCTGGGTTATCTAATTTCATTGTATACAATACTCCTCCCCTCCCCCACAAGAAATGAAAATAAAAACACAATAATCCAAAATCTTTGGGATGCAGCAAAACCTGTTCTTTTTTTCTTCAAGATTTCATTTATTTATTTGAAGAGAGACAGTGAGAGAGAGCATGAGCAAGGAGAAGGTCAGAGGGAGAAGTAGACTCCCCATGGAGCTGGGAGCCTGATGCGGGACTCGATCCCCGGACTCCGGGATTATGACCTGAGCCGAAGGCAGTCGTCCAACCAACTAAGCCACCCAGGCGTCCCAGCAAAACCTGTTCTAAGAGGGAAGTTTATAGCAATACAAGCTTACCCCAAGAAGCAAGAAAAGTCTCAAACAAACAACCTACCTTACACCTAAAGGAGCTAGAAAAAGAACAACAAAACCCAAAACCAGCAGAAGGAAGGAAATAATAAAGATTAGAGCAGACATAAAGATATATATATAGACATCTCTCTCACTCTCTCAATCTCTCTCTATATGTATATATATATATGTAAAACAAGGAGTTGGTTCATTAAAAAAGTGAACAAAATTGATAAACCTTTAGCCAACTCATTAAAAAGAGAGTAAGAGAGAACTGAAAGTAAAAAAAGAAGAAGAAGGGGGCGCCTGAGTGGCTCAGTGGGTTAAAGTATCTGCCTTTGGCTCAGGTCATGATCTCAGGGTCCTGGGATCGAGCCCCACATTGGGCTCTCTGCTTGGGGGGAGCCTGCTTCCCCCTCTCTCTCTGCCTGCCTCTCTGCTTACCTGTGGTCTCTGTCAAATAAATGAATAAAATCTTTTAAAAAAATGAAGAAGAAGAAATAACCAACACCACAGTAATACAGACAATTGTACAAGAATATTATGAAAAATTTACATGCCAACAAATTGGACAACCTAGAGAAATAGATAAATTCCTACAAAGATATGTAACCTACCAAAACTAAAGCAGGAAGAAATAGAAAGTTTAAACAGACTGATTGCCAGCAATGAAACTGAATCAGTAATTTAAAAACTTCCAATACAAAAAGTCCAGGACCAGAGGCTTCTCAAGTGAATTCTACCAAATTTTATTTTTTTTTAAAGATTTTATTTATTTGAGAGGAAGAGTGAGAGAGAGAATGAGAGGAGAGAGATCAGTAGGAGAAGGAGAAGCAGACACCCAGCTGAGCAGGGAGCCAGATGTGGGGCTCAATTCCAGGCCTCCAGGATCATGACCTGAGCTGCAGGCAGTCACTTAACCAACTGAGCCATCCAGGCTCTCGAATTCTACCAAATATTTAAAGAAGAGTTAATCTCCATTCTTCTCAAATTATTCCCAAAAATAGAAGAGGAAGGAAGCCTTCCAAATTCATTCTATGATGCCAGCATTACCCTGACACTGTAAACAAATACAGACAGCACTAAAACCCCAGAACACTGGTCAGTATCTCTGATGAACATAGATGCAAAAATCCTCAACAAAATATTAGCAAACAGGATTCAACAATATATTTAAAAGACCATTCACCAAGATCAAGAGGTGGTTCAATATTTGCAAGTCAATCAGCAGATGAATGAATGAAGAACAGAACAGAATATCATTCATCCATAAAAAAGAATGGAATCTTGCCAATTGCAACAACACAGATGAATATAGAGGGTATAATCACAAATGAAATAAGTCAGAGAAAGACAATTACCATATGATTTCATTCATGTGGAATTTAAGAAGCAAAACAAATTAAGGGTAAAAAGGACAAACAAAAAACCAGACTTATAACTATAGAGAACAAACTGTCATCAGAGGGGAGGTTTATGGGGGATGGGTGAACCAAGTGATGGGGATTAAGAGTCCACATACCTTTTTTTTCCTTTAAGATTTTTTTTTAAGATTTTATTTATTTATTTGACAGAGAGAGAGAGAGAGCAATCACAAGTAGGCAGAGAGGCAGGCAGAGGGGAGGGGGAAGCAGGCTCCCCGCTGAGCAGAGAGCCCCATGCGGGGCTCGATCCCAGGACCCTGAGACCATGACCTGAGCCAAAGGCAGAGGCTTAACTCACTGAGCCACCCAGGCGCTCCAAGATTTTACTTTTTTATTTGAGAGAGAAAGAGAACATGAGCGGGGCCGGGGGAGGGGCAGAGGCAGAGGGAGAAGCAGACTCCCTGATGAGCAGGGAACCTGACATGGGGCCGGATCCCAGGACCCCGAGATCATGACCTGTGCCAAAGGCCGATGCTTAACCCATTGAGCCACCCAGGGGTCCCAAGAGTACACTTACCTTAATGAGCACTGAGAAATGTTTAGAATTGTTGGTTCTATATATTGTACACCTTTAACTAATATAACACTGTATGTTAATTATACCGGAATTTAAAAAATAAATACATAAATAAAGCAGTAGATGAAATTCCTATGTGAAAAATGTTCTCCCTTGTCAAGGTAATTTTCTTCTTCTGCCAATGGTGCAAGTGCCTGTGTGAGAGTGCCCCCTTCAGGGCCTCCTAAGCCCATTCTCAGTGAGGTTTCTTTTATTTATGTTCATTCACAAAGGCATATTGTGGGGTGACAGCCTCTAGTTTCCTTCAGCTTACTGGAATTTCAACTTTATTTTTTATTTTCCTTCTCAAAATTGCCGGCAAATCAGTAACAACTCTACAAGTGGGTCTTACTGTACAAATGTAGGGGATGGGACTGGAGATAAGTGAGCAAACCGCGGACGCCTGGTTCCCAGACTCCCGCTGAAGAGAACAGAAGGGTCATGCTGGTGGGAAGCAGTGGTATTCCCGAGAGAGGCCTGCCCCAGATGGTGCAAGACTCTGGGCCACAGCCATCCAGGGTACCCGGCAGGGTCTGGGGACCCCTACTATAGGGCTAGGAACCCCTTAGAACCTGAACAAAACCCCACAGGGCCAGGAAAACATGGGGTGATGGTTTCCTCTGGGGGCACCTGGGTGGCTCAGTGGGTTAAAGCCTCTGCCTTCGGCTCAGGTCATGATCCCAGGGTCCTGGGATCGAGCCCCGCATCGGGCTCTCTGCTCAGCGGGGAGCCTGCTTCCCCTTCTCTCTGCCTGCCTCTCTGCCTGCTTATGATCTCTGTCTGTCAAATAAATAAATAAAATCTTTTAAAAAAAGAAAAACAACTTTTAAAAGGGCTTCAGCAGTGACTACGGGGTCCATATGACCCTGGGAAAACTTAGGACCCTCTGAAAGCTAGAATGGCCTAGTTTTGATGTTGGATGGCCCTCATAAGGAAACTTAGATTTGCCTACCGTCTGACGTGTTTATCACATGGTCACGGGAAACCCAGGGCACCCAGATCAGTTTCCATATATTGACTCCTGGTTAGAAATAGCTAGAACCCTTCCTCCATGGGTATGGGTCTGCAGTAATAGTAAGGGACAGTGCAGGATCCTCGTCGCTCAACCAAACAGAAGTACTTGGAATAAAGCCATACATCGGGGGGACCCAGAGAAAGATCTCCCATCACCGCCATGTTCCTCCGCCCCCCCAACTGCTCCTGAAGTGGGACCTGGCACCCCGCCACCCTCAGTCTCCCCGCCGCCTCCGGTTCCATCCCCGCCTCCCCCATTCCAGCGCCAACTGCAGCCTCTCCCACACCTCTGATTCCACCAATGGCCGCAGTCTCCCCACCGCCTCCAATTCCCCAACCATCAGTGGTCTCACTACCAGCCTCTGTACTGCCCCCAACTACTCATAATGGGGATGCCTCCCCAGAACCCAAACCCCGAAACACCACGCACTGTCTCTGAACATGGGAGATCCCAGCTTACAAAATGCCCCTCTATGAGACTTGAGGTCCTGATACGATTGGTGCAGATGGCCCCCCCTCAACCGAGTGGGCCCATCATCTGTTACCAGCCTTTCACCACTACCGGCCTCCTAAACTGGAAACGTCATACTCCCACTTATTCAGGAAACCACCGGCAATGACTGACCTCATGGAAGCCATCTTCCAAACCCACCGACCAACGTGGGAAGATCGTCAATGTTGGGGTCCGTTCTCAAACGAACGAGACTGAGACAAACTGAAAGTTATGCAAAGCCTTATTCTATGCCCAGCATTAGAAGTCAGACTGACCGGCCAGGGCCGCCTCCGAAGAGAGCGACCCCCTCCCGATCTCACAGGCTGGGTTTATAGGGCATAACCGCAGACCCAAGGTACGTGGCTTCTATTGTTACGGCGTTTACTCCCGGAATCGATACCCGGAACCATACCAGGAACTACGGGGGTGTTTATTCCCGGAATGAAGTCCGTGGATGTAAACAACAATATGGCTACCTGGGCAATATGGAGTCGCTCTGGCTAAGCAGGGCTAATAGTTAAACAGGTTTTAACATTAAATGGGCCCTAACAGTCAACAGCTCCTTCGCACCTTGTTCAACACCTAGGAGAGAAGAATCCTTCAGGAGGCGCGTAAGTGGCTCAAGGAGGTGGCTCCAGCAGGTGTTATGAGTACCGAGGGATGGGCTCAGGGGTCTGCACCAGACAATCAGCCCAACTGGGACTTTAACATGGAAGAAGGCCATAATGCCATCAAGTGCGACCAGGAAGCCATCCTGCGAGGTCTCTGACAAGGTGCAAGAAACCTACTAACGTGTCAAACACAGCTGATGTGACTCAAAAGACAGGGAAGAAACTCCTGGGAATACTGTGAGCGGCTTTGCGAGGCTTTCCGCATATACAGGCCATTGGATCCAGAAGCACCCAAGAACCAATGGATGGTAAATGCAGCCTTCATGACACAGTCATTTCCTGATATCTGTCTCAAGCTCCAAAAACTTGAGGGTTTGCTGGGATGAACATCACCCAGCTACTAGGAATAGCCAGTGAGGTCTATCGAAACCAAGAGACTGTAGCAAAACGCAAGGCTGAAAAGAAGATGCAACAAAAGGTCACCCTGTTGACGGCAGCCCTTCAACAAGACTCTCAACTACGAGGACCCCCAGAACGGTTAAGAGGACAGCCTCAACAATGCAGAACCCTCAGAAAGGAGCAATGCACGTACTGCAGGGAAATGGGCACTGGAAGAATGAATGCCCAAATCGAAGGCCAAAACCATTCAAATCCTCCACCCGACGTGAAACCCAGGCAGACCAGGATCCAGACTTTATTGGACTAGCCAACACAGACTCGAACTAACGGGGACTGGGTTCATTAACGTTAGGCCCCCGGGAGCCCATGGTTGATGCAAATGTGGGGGGCCAAAAGATCACTTTCATGGTGGACACCAGGGCAGAACACTTGGTAGTAACTACACCAGTGGCACCTCCTATAGGACGAACCGTAACCATCATGGGTGCCACAGGGGATCGAGCCCTAAGCCAACCCTTTTGCCAATCTTGAACTTGTTAACTCAGTGGACATATTGTGTCCCATGAATTTCTATATGTTCCAGACTGCCCTTTACTGGGAAGTCTGGGACTTCCTTTACTGGGAAGAGATTTGCTTTCAAAATTAGGAGCACAAATCTCCTTCAAATCTTCTGGACAGGCCACCATGAGTATAAACCCCTGCCAGACCCCAACTCATCTTGTCCCTCAACACAACCCGGGACAAAGAGTGGAGACTGTTTGAACAAGAACACCCTCAGAAAAACCCTGAGGCCTACCGGACTGCAGTCCCCAACGTATGGGCGGAAGATAACCCTCCCGGACTTGCCATCCGGCAAGCTCCACTCATTACAGAACTAAAGGCTGGAACACAGCCACAACGGCAAAGGCAGTATCCGATTTCACGGGAAGTCCAAACAGGCATACAGGCCCACCCACAGCGACTAAAAGAAGCAGGCATTCAAGTCAAATGCCAGTCTCCCTGGAACACTCCACTGTTCCCAGTCAAAAAGCCCGACGGTGACTACCGGCCCATCCAGGACTTGCTTGCCGTAAACTGGGTTGCTCAGATTCTACACCTGGGGCTCCCAAACCCCTATACCCTCTTAAGCCAGATCCTGCCAGACGCTGCCTGGTTTACCAGCCTCCATCTAAAGTTCGCCTTTTTCTGTTTTCGCCTAGCCCCGGTAAGTCAACCTCTCTTTGCCTTTGAATGGACTGATGTCAGCTTGGGACACCAGAAGCAACTCACCTGGACCAGACTTCTGCAGGGGTTTAAAAACTCACCAACAATATTTAGTGAATCCCTGGTCTCTGACTTGGCTGACTTCCCCAGGGAGCAAACCCGCTGCATGGTACTCCAGTATGTTGACGACCTCCTCGTCACCAGCCCAACTAAGGAAACCTGCCACCGAGCAACATTCAACCTCCTATATCACTTATCAAAAAGAGGATATCAAACATCCTGGGGAAAGGCTCAATTATGTAGACAAGAGGTCAAATGCTTAGGATTCATGATAACTCAAGGAAGATGGGCCCTCAGCACCGAAGGAAAGGCCATGATAACTAACCTCCCACAGCCCACCACCAGACGAGCTTTGCATGAGTTCCTGGGGGCTGCAGGATTCTGTAGAATCTGGATACCAGGGTTCTCAGCCATGGCCAGACATCTGTATGATTCCCTAATGGGACCAGATAATCAGCCTCTACAATGGGAAGACAAACAAGAGAAAGCTTTCAAGGAACTCAAGGGCTTACTTGGAAGGGCCCCAGCCCTAGGCCTACCTGATACCAGGAAACCCTTCTGCCTGTATGTTCATGAAAAAAACAAAACTGCCTTAGGACTTCTAACCCAACCAATAGGCCCTTGGGAAAAGCCCACTGTATATCTGTCAAAGAAATCAGACCCTGTCGCCTGCGGATGGCCCCCTTCCCTATGAGCCTTGACAGCCGCCACACTTCTCATCAAGGAGGCTGACAAGTTCACTCTAGGACAACAGCTCACAGTAAAAGTTCCCCACTCAGTGATCACTCTTCTGAACAGTAGGGTCAGAAATGGATACCAAACACCAGGCTCACTCAATATCAAGAGCTACTTCTAGAAATCCTCACATAGACCTACAGACTGTGCAGGCCCTCAACCCAGCCACATACCTCCCGACGGTAGAAGGGGAACCAGAACATAACTGTCTGGAAATCCATAGCTGAAGTCTACGCCACCCAGCCAGACCTCCAGGACTCCCCTCTGACGAACGCTGACCTTACCCTACGCACTGATGGTAGCAGCTTCCTAAGCAATGGCCTAAGAAAAGCGGGTTATGCTGTTACCATGGCTACAGAAGTCCTAGAAGCCAAAGCACTCCCTGCGGGATTGTCAGCTCAGAGAGCTGAACTCTGGGCCCTCATTCCGGCACTCATACTAAGGACAAAAAGGTCAACCTATAAACCGACTCAAGGTACGCCTTCACCACTCTATGTATACATGGGGCAATCTACAAAGAAAGAGGACCCCTCACATCCGAGGGAAAAACCATCAAGAACAAAAATGAAATCCTCCAGTTGTCAGAAGCAGTATGGGTGCCCTGGAGCTTAGCTGTCATCCACTGTCGGGGACACCAAAAAGGAGATGCCAAGCCAGCTACAGGGAACCGCTTAGCTGACCAGGAAGCCATGGAAGCTGCCCAAGACGGACAACCTGCCATTACAGCACCCGTTACCCCCTCCTTACGAAATCCCACTTATAGAGCAGCTGAAGATGACTGGGCCAAAACCGAGGGAGCCATTCACCATCCCCAAGGGGGGTGGATCCTCCCAGATGGGCGCTTGCGCATTCCAGCAAACCTCGCCCCTATGCCGTCACTGAACAACATTCAACTTCACACTGGTGAAAAACAGGGCTTGAAAAACTGCTGGCAAAACCCTTCTACGTCGCCAGACTTGCAACCTTATACAAGTTGGTCACAGATTGGTGTGCCACTTGTGCTGGACACAACCCAAAAACGGGATCTTCCCCACCTCCCAGAGTACAGCGCACAGGGACAGCTCCCTTCGAAGACCTAGAAGTGGACTTCACAGAGATGACCCCTTACCGAGGTATAAAATATCTGCTAGTTCTGGTCTGTACCTTCTCAGGATGGATAGAGGCATATCCAACCCAGACCAAGAAGGCCAGAGAAGTCACCAGACTTGGGAGGTCGGTGACTGGGAGGTCGTGCCTCGGTACAGGATCCCACTTACCATACACAGTGACAATGGCCGGGCTCTTATCTCTGAAGTTCTACCAGAGTTAACTTCAGCCCTCAACATCTCCTGGACACTCCACACAGCCTACCGGCCTCAGAGCTCAGGGAAAGTAGAGCATATGAACCGTACCCTCAAGGAAACCCTGTCCAAATTACATGCTAAGACTTCCTTAGGGTGGACAGATCTACTTCCCTTAGCAGTGCTCTGCTCCCACTGTACCCCTCAGAAAAATGGATTCTCCAATTTTAAATACTCTATGGCAGGTCACCCCCACTGTTGTCTTCTTTCCAGGCAACCTTAACGTCTTAGGAGACACATACCTCCAAGACCCAATGTTATCCCTAGGAAAGATCCTCGCACAATTACACGCCTACATATTAGACAGGGCCCCTATATCCCTAGGGACCCCTGTCCATTCCTTCCTCCCTGGAGATGAGGTCTGAGTAAAAGATGGAAACATGAACCCCTTCGCCCAACCTGGACTGTCCCACATACAGTAATTCTCATAACTCCCACTGTCCTTGGGTTACCAACATCACACCATGGATCCACCATTCGCGAGTGAAAAAGGCAAACCCGGACCAAGCTACCTGGACCCCACATCCGTCACCATCAAACCCTCTGAAGATCCCTCTAAAGAAGGGCCCCTAAACTCAAAAATACCTCCCTCCTTTCTCAACCCAGCTGGAGCCTCACATTACGGCTACTAATTTTCCTCTGCCTCTTCCCACCAGGGACCCCCACTAACCCCACAATATACGACTGGAAATTAACCCAGACTTTGGGAGGCCAGGACAAAGTCCTTCACAACCAGACCACTGCGAGTGTCCCACCTTCCAGATATCCCTATGCCAACTCCTGGCTCCGTTCAAGGAACAAGTGCTTGAAGGGAGGCTATGGAAAGAATAGGGACACCAGATGTACCTTTGCCCAGACCAGGGATTAGAGGAATACAGGGAAACCTTCTGTGACCAATGGGGGTGTGAGACCATGGCCCCATGGGTGACACCAGGCAACTTTCGGGTCTCCCCAGTTTACATGTCCCAGGCTAACCAAACACTCACAATTACCCCACAGAACTGCGGAGGCTCCTACTGGGACCGGCCGCGATGCGGGGGACTGTGTTTGTATGTTTCCGGGAGGGACCCTGGAACGACATTCACTCTCCACCGGGAGAGACTCCCTCCGCGGCCCGGGTTCTCTTCTACAAACCCCACTCCCCCAGGGCCAACCATTTAAAACTGTACTCACCAGCTCTTAAACACCTCCTACCACCTATGGCTCAACTCGACTCATTCCCCTACTGGTTCCACCTGCTGGGTCTGTCTCCCCTTGAATCGACCAGCTTTCTTCGGTATCCCCGTCCCTCCTAACTGGCCGTTGCCCAATAATACAAGCCCTATGAGCTCTGGTCCCGCACAAAACTCAGTCCCGCTGCTTCCAGCTAACAATCTAACCTGCTTTCCTCCCGCTGGCCGCACCGAGCCCCCGACCCAGGCTGCCAGAACTTCCCGGCTCCTCTGCCTGACCGCCCCCGCCCCCGCCGGCATCTTCCTCTCCTGCGAAAACAACCTTCTCTTTAGGTGCCGCAAGGAAAGTAACGCCCCTTCTGGTTGCATACTTGTGTTTTTGTCCCCCTCCGCCTCACTATACTCAGACCTCCAGTTCCGGTCCCAGGTCTTTCCTCACCACCGAAGCCGACAGGCAGTAGTCTTACCGCTCCTCCTGGGGGCCAGAATCTCCGCTGGCGTAGCTACTAGCACATCGGGCCTCGGGACTACCCTTAACTTTTACTTCAAGCTTTCACAGGAACTCAACAATGACATGGGACGTATCGCAGATTCATTAACGTCCCTCCGGACACAACTCTCCAGGCTGGCGGCAGGAGCCCTCCAGAGTCGTCGAGCCCTAGATCCCCTCACTGCTGAGGAGGGAGGAACCTGTCTCTTCCTACAGGAAGGATGCTGCTACTACGTCAACCAGGCCGGGATCGTCTCTTCCAAGGTGCGTGAGCTCCGGAACGCATCCAGCATCGTCAAGAAGATCTCACATCTTGGGATTCACATAACCCACAATCGTGGACATCTTGGCTATTACCCCTAGCAGGGCCTTTACTGTTCCTACTTCTCCTAGTTACCCTTGGTCCTTTTCTCCTCAATAGCCTCGTCCGTTTCATCACAAATACCATCTCTCAACACACAACAGCCCGTATCCTCACCCTCCGAGGATACAGTCCCTTAAATCTAGATAATGATGATCTCTAGGGTACCTCTGCCGATCAAGAGCAGGGGCATGAGGCGGATAGAGACCCCCAGGCCTCAGCCCCTCCCTGCCAGCTGCTCTCCACTGCTCCTGCCGAGAAGAAAAGACCGAATGACTGTCCTGCTTGGTTAAGAAAAGAAACAGGTCCCTGGGATGGCTTAGCGCCCTCCTGAAATTGCCCTATACATTATACTCCAGCATAAAGGGGGCCAACTGGCCCTCAGAGACCGCGAAAAACGTCCCATTACCATCCTCCATCCCCCATAACCACAAACACTCACCCCTAACCCCGCTGGATGCTCAGTCTTTGGGGAACGATCCCACTGAGCCTGCCGGCGGAAATAAAGCTGTGTTCTCCAATTTCCGTGTGCCGCTTGAGTTTCCTCGGTCGCTTCAGATTTTCCCGCAACACACCAAGCACCAGAGGCATTTCTTGGGTCTCCCCCGCGTGACCCGCCTGCACTTCACGGGGTAGGGCCCTTCCTGCCGAGCTCACCACTCCCAGAACACGGCTTCTGCTTTTGCACACGGCACACCCGCCACGCCCTCCCTCCTGCTCTACCATTGCCTCCACCACTGCCTCCTGCTCTACCCCCTGGCTACCCACTGCCCCTTACGGTCATGCCTCACACACAGACCCTTTTGTGGACGTGTCAGGCCAGGAGCAAGTCCACCAGACCTTGCCCACCCACAGGCCATCCGCGGACATGGCCCCTGTTATGGCAACATGGTGACCTTTACCGTCCCAGCCACCCTTGGCTCCCTCGGCTTCTCTCTACCGCAGCCTTCCCATGTACTTACCAAAAGGACCCATCCTATTGGAACTGGTCACCTCCACTGGTCCAGCAGGAATGTGATGCTAACAGCTTAGCCCCAAATCAATCATTAAAAAAACCACACGGCGATTCTCAGCTGCTCTCATCAACGGTGTGCAGACGCAGCACCAGGCTCCGGGTCTGACTCGGAGCAGCAGCGCCACTCGCCAAGCCCGCAGTGACAGGGGTCCCCAGCACCAGGTTCCTGGGGGTGTAGGGGTGGAGCCTGCTCCTTACAGGACGCCTTTCCCTTCACGCCGAACAACTCGGGACAGTCCAGGTCGACCTCCAGAAGAGGCCTCAAGGTATCAGTCAGGTCACGCAGCACCTAACTGAAATAGCCAACAACCGCCATGCCGGGCACCCGGGGGCAGCAGTGAGAACGACTGCGAACGGCCCCTGAGCCTACCTCGTCCCAAGCCTCGTCACCGTGGCCTTGGTTAACTGTGTGTCTGGGGGCTTCAGAAGTCTGTCCTTTAACAGATTCGCCCCTCAAGCAATCGCTACAGCTGACGGCCGGGCGACCCACCTGGACATCCGTGCTCTGGGTAAGAGCTCTTCCAGGCAGTGTAAAGAGGCCACACGGAGGGGCGCCGGGGTGGCACAGTCGGTTAAGCACCCAACTCTCGGGTTCGCTCGGGCCCTGATGTCAGGGTCGGCTGGATCTGCGCTCAGCAGGGAGTCCGCTTAAGCTTCTCTCTCCCTCGCCCTCCGCCCCTCCCCTGCACACCCAGGTGTGCTCGCTCGCTCTAGGTCTCTAAGGGAAAAAAAAAAAAGGCAACATTGAGAGTTGGCAGGTGGATTGCTTGCCCAAGAGGGAACTGGGAGCCACGGAGAGCCTCATCCAGGACTTTGTAAGGATGCTTTAGGGTTTGGCTGCAACACGGCCACACACTCTGCTCTGGAAATTGTCATTCTCTGTCCGCTGAAGCTCCCGCGCAGGCAGTCCTTCCTCGCTGACAGGTTCCCGCGCCTCCTTCCTGACCGTGGCTGCTGGGTCGGTGAGACCCTTCTGGCCTTGGGATGCCAGCCTGTGCCGAGGCATCTTCCCCGGAGGCCCGGCCATCCCTGGCGTGGTGCTCCCACTGGGCAGAGGCGGCGCCCCGTCCCCTCACCACCCGCGGCCGGAGTCTGGTCCGCACTCACACGTCCCTGGAAGGACGCACCCTGGACTCCAAAATGCTGGACAGGAACGTACCTGTTCGCGCAAGGAGGCAGGATGAGCTGACACAGAGGGAGTCCGGACATCTGACGTCCGTCCGCAGGGCCGCTGTGCGGGGAAGTGACACAGGAGGAGGAAACAGCTGCCCCCGGACGGCTGAGCGCACTTCGGTTTTTGCAAGTAAGACGTTACGTGTAGAAACGCGAGGAAACTGCGGCAAACAATGTGAGCAGTTACCCCTGGGCTTGCCATTGGAGGTGCGGGCATTAGGGGCTGTGGGTGCAGGGAAGGACATGTTTTACTGTGATTTTATACCGTTTTTAAAACTGTGTGGGATTATCGTTGGCTTTGATTTTGTTGGTTCGGTGTATTTTTCTAGTGGAACCACGGACACGAACTTAAGATGTGGAGGAAAGGATTGGGCCCCTGTGTGCTGTGTGTGTCCTTAGCCAGGCCCTGGTTTTCAAGGAGTGTCCCCACCTGGTGGAGCCTACCGATCCGTGGAGACCATGACCAGTGCCCCCCCCGACCCTGGCCCCTGTGTCCAGGGCAGTGCCAGGCACAGTCCTGTACCCAGAGTCTCAGATTCAGGTTCCGACGTTGGCTCCTGCCACCGGTGGGAGTCATCCTTTTGGGGAAGTAATTTCCCATCCCTGCCCCCCCATCACGCCCCTAGCCTTCGCCCCCAGCCCCAGGGTAAGTTATGGTAATTTTCTGGCTCCCATTATAACCTCTTAGGTAAAGAAACTTGGAGAAAATCACAACAAAGTTGGAACTAGTGCAACCCTTTTGCCTGGAGTCAGGAAACACTTGGGTGGTGGTTCAAATAGGTCTGCGCCCGTCTATTTGCATTTCAAAGGCTTTTGGAGGCGATCTATTGTAGTCCCTGTGTGTCACTGATGCAGACACCCAGGCTCCAAGGCTCCAAAAGCAAAGTGTCTCACCAAGGCCCTCCTCTGTTCTTAGGCAAGGCCATGGCCTGGGCAAGGACTGGGTGAGAGCCGACCCCCATCCCACTAAGGGAACGGTCCACAATCACCACAGTGCATCTCCCTCTGGGAACCTGTGCACCTGGGCAGCAATGAACTCCCCAGGAGTTCTGGGTCCTCTGTCTCTCCTGGAGAGGTCAGGAGGGGGCAGAGGCCAAGACTGTCAACCATTTCCAAAGTGACTGGGGAAAAAGAGGAGGACATAAACATTTGTCTATGATTGTAGGAGTCTTGGCGTCCCTCCGGGTGTCGCCATGGAAACGTAGAAAGCCCCTGTCCTGGGGCCTGGCTAGCTCCCCAGCTCTGCTGCCCAGTGGTCAGGTCTGCTGGCAGCTTCAGGGCCCACTCTTCGGGACTCCCATCTGGAGCAAAAGCAAAGAGGTGACACTGATTTTAATAATACATTTTATTTTACCCATATATCAAGAATGTTATCGTTTCGACCATGTAATGAATATAAACATCACTGAGCTACTTTACATGTGTTTTTCGTGTTGAGTGTTCAAAAGGCAGCGTGTGCGGGCACTCATGTCACAGCACAGCTCAGACTTGCCACGTGCGGGCGCCCAATAGCACGCGTGGGTCACGCGCTGTGTGGGACAGAAGCGCCCTCATGGCCTGTGTCAGGGGAGGAAACAGACAGCAGGTCGTGTCCAAGACCACTGGAATCCAGGGCTATGTCTGCTGAGGGGCCTGGGCCTGACCTCTGCTCTGGAAGAAACAGAGATGAGAGCGGAACACACAAGCCGGGTTGGCCAGGGCTCCGTCCCAGCAGAGGTCCACGAGAGTCCCGGAACTCTGGGCTCATTCCTATGCGGGACAGCCCCCTCAGTCTCTGTTTGGATCCATTCTTTCCTAGAACGCTTGAGTTTTTCCCCTCCGGAAAAACCTCCCCCACTTCCCACGTCCACCCCTCTCAGAGTTTCTCCTGCTCCCTTGCACACCTGCCTGGGTCGTGTATCCCAGTCCTCCTGCGCCTCTGTTCTCTCTGCTAGTCCCTGCAAGGGCAGTGTGGATCTCCTCAAACCTCAGAGCTCTTCAGTGGGACTGTGGAAGGCAAGAAAAGAAGGGAGAGCTTTCAAGGGTGGAAGGGTTGATCATGGCCATTGGGGGTCGTGTGGGGTGCTATGGGGCCTTGTGTGGTCCTTATAGGGTTGTTGTGGGGTTGTGAGGTCAGGGGGGATCATTGTGGGGTGGTGGTTATTTTGGGGTGGCATGGGGCAGCGTGAAGCTGGGGTGAGGGGACTGAGCTAGCCTGTAGCTGGTATATCTGTCCCCTAGGAGAGGAGGGGGGGACTTTAGTACACATCTGGTGACTCCTTCACTCCCAGGCAGGCTCTCTGATACTGAACATACCCAAGCAGAGACCCTGTGTATGTCTTTCAAGGATATACAGCTTTGGAGACCATTTCTAACCAGAACTGGTGCCTTTTAGGAGTGGAAGGATTCTGGATTTGTGGCCTGCTTCCCCTTTACAGCAGGGGAGCAGACCGGCAGACAGGCCGCAGAGCGGGAACCCGTTTCCTGGAACTGTCCCGGGCGATTATCAGGACAGTTCTCGTGGCCTTTCGTGTGGTTCTCGGCAGCTCCCAAGGACGGTCCCACTCTGCTTCTCAGCCCCTCCGTCTTCTCAAGGCTGCTCCTTTGGATATTTAAATCATTCTGTTCAGCATAGACTTTTGTGAAAGCAATTTCTTTCTTTTTCTTTGTTTTTCTGAGAGGACCTCGTGAGGATGTCCCAAAACATTTCACTTGCAGATCAATCCAGCCAGAAACAAAACAAAGCAAAACTCTATGGAGTTTGAAAGGAGCACCTGATGCTCATTAAAATGTGGTTGTAACTAAGGACCCGCCCCGCTAATCGGGAAGTGAGATAAGCCAGCAGCAGAGGGAGATAAGGCAGCAGACGTGCGGGTTTGCACTGGGGCCTCTGCCTCTCCTGGAGCATGCAGCTTGGGGCCCTTCTCAGCCCGCTGTCCTATTCACAGAGGTTTACATGCTCCTGAAAACACTGGGACTTGATCTGTCCATCCAGATTCCAGGAAAGGGGGCTCAGATATTCGGCATAAACCTTGACTCCCCACAATCTGTGTGCCAGGTGGGCATAGTGGAGCTGCTTAATGGAAAGCTCATGCTGCAGTCACAGTTTGCCCAGTAGAGTTCAGAGGGTACGCAGGAGCAAGCAGCCGTGGAGGGCCGCACAGGGACTGAGGAAGGGGTGAGACGCCCAGCCCGCGTCGCCTGCAGCACAGCACACACATGGGCGGGAGGCGTGCACTGGGGTGCAGGGGAGGTGCTCCTGTCCACTCTTTTCACTGAATTCACTGGTGACTGAGCCCCGCAGAACGGCATTCTTGGGTGACGCGCGTGGTTGGCGGAGTCTACACCTGGCAGCTTGTCTTGGGCCACGAGGTAGGTGCGCTCACCGGGTGGGCAGCCCTGCAGGGCCAGGAGCCGCCGAAGAGAGCTTGTGCTGAAATGAAGCAAGAGAAGAGTGGCTTTGCCACTCTAGGAAGCACCCTTTCCCGGGAAGATGGTGTTAAGGGAGGTGGGCCTTGCAAAGTGCTAAAAAGGGGCTTAACTGGGTGGGTCCCTCCGCCTTTCTATAAGACTCCTGGTGGGGGAGAGGGAGGCAGTTCCCACCGAGGTCCCTTCTGGCTGCCGTCGGTGGCGGCTTGGTCATGTCTTCAGACCGTGAGTCCTTGCAGGGGCCGGGGGGGCTCTGGAGGGTTGGGGGCAGAGGCGAGGAGCGGGGGCCAGGCAGATCTCCGCTGTGTATTTTGAGGGTTTGTGTTCACGGTGACATCTGGTATGGAGACCCAGGAAGGGGGAGACAAACACCCCAAAGCAGCCCCTGGAAGGCCCCCCGAGGAGCTCAGGTGGTAGGAGGAGGAAGGTGGGACAGTGCTCACTCAGTTCAGAAGTGCGGGTGACTCGCCTTGGTGGGATGGTGGTGCTGTGGGACTTGTCTGGGCCTGTATTTTGCTGGTGCATTTTGTTTTGGCCTCAATCTCCTGTCAGTGGTGAGCCCAGCTCTGACAGACTCAGGGCGGCGGGGGAGGAGAGGTTAAAATTGAGGGCGTGGGGCTCCCCCCGGTCACAGAGGAAAATGCTACTGTACAGAAATCCCCTGACGCCCAGATTCCTCACTTTAAATACTTTTCGGTTTTTGCCATCTCCTCTTGTTTGTGTGTCGTGGGTACAAGCAGAAGTAGGGGACCCGGGTGTGCTTATCTGGTACCTGATGGGAATGCGAGCTGTCCCCACAGTTCACGGAGCAGCTGCGGGGAACTGTTCGGGACGGCTGGCTGTGGCAGGATGAGCCTGTGGAGCCCCGGGTGTGGGAGCTGAAGGGGCTCACGGGCGGCTTCTGCCGAGGGCCCCGGGTTAGGGGCAGCATCTCTGGAGAGACTGAGAGAAATTTAGAGGGACCTGAGTCCCGTGCCTGGAAGCACCTGCCTTGTCCTTGGGAGGATGCAGGCTGCTCGCCGACCTGGACACGTGTGGGGTCGGACTAACGCCACCTCTTCCCCTGTGTATCTGTCCCAGAGCCCCAAGGAGGTCGGAGACGCCGAAGGACCAAGTTCAGCAAAAGCCAGTACAAGGTGCTCATCGAGGCCTTTGAGAGGGACTCGTACCCTGATATTATCGCCAGAGAAGAACTGGCCAGACGAACCCAGATTCCAGAGCCCAGAATCCAGGTGACTGTAGACCTGTGCTCCCTGATGGGCGGGCAAGGTGGGGCAAGAGCCGGTTTTAACTCGGACTTAACCACCCGCTTTGCATTAATCCTCTCAATACCGTTAATTATCTCCGATCGTGGGGCTCGGCAGATACAGATTATGGTTTGGGGACAGGTGACAGCTCTGGCCGGGCTGTATTTGCCAAGTATTTACCACGTTCTCGATTTGGACAGAATTTCAAATACTCACTGATTCTTTTAAAAATAACTGTAACAAGCTCATTACATGTTAACTGAAACTGCTCACCAGGACGAGCACACGTATTCTCACAGCCGGACCTCGCCTCTGAGAGGATGAGAGAAGATGAGAGAAGGTGAGAAGAGCAGGGGTGGGGTTGCGCCTCTGGGAAATGGAGAGTGAATGTGGTAGAGGCAGATTACATCTGGATTTTAACTTCACAGGGATCCCAAAAGGGCATCAGGGATCCTGGGGGTCTGGGATCATTGAATCCTCTGGGTCTCAGCGTTCGGGGCACTGGGTCCCACCTCCAGGAAGCCTGCGGTGATGAGCGCGGGCGCGGCCTGGATTTGAGAGTGGAGCCCCGACATGGAAGGTTGTTTGGAAAGCCCCGCCTCGGGTAATTCTGCTGTGTAGCCAGCATTGAAATGTCTGTCCTGGACTGACGCTTTTCAGTCAGAGACTATCAGGGTCTGTGGGAGTGGCCCCCGGTGTGCAGAAGCTTTTAAACCCCTGCCCACCGCCGTCACCCCCGGGGGGGCGGTCTCTTGTCCGCAGAGTCTGGGTTCAAGCTGGTCCTGGGAGTTCGGAAATCTCCCCGGGTGGTTCTCGGGCGCAGCTGAGTCAGAGACCCCCCACCAGGCTCCTGGGGGCCCCCTTGAGAGGTGCTTGATCACAGTGGAGGCACGAGTCAAGAGGCTGCTGCCTGGGAATGAACATCCTTGAGGGTTTGCTGAAGAAAATCAGCCCAGAGGGGAGAAGGTTACCAGAAACACCCTGGTGGGCTCATCTGAGATAAACCCGGGTGGTGAGGGCCCTGGAGCTTAACTGTTTTTAGAAACATAACCAAAACCAAATTTTTCTAAATGAATTCCCATATCCGTCCTAGAAGGCCCCCTGCTGTTGCAAACTCTACAAAGAGAACCAGGACACAGAAAAGCCTAGTGAAAGGCCTGTGCCTGTGATGCTTGATTCAGAGGCCTCTCAGTGGTTTGACATAGTGGCCTTTTATCAGCCGCCTGGAACCTCACTCAGAGGGGGAGGCCACGCTGCCTTCAGGACTCGATCCCATTCCCAAGGGCTTGCCAGGCACGGTCTCCTTGAAGCCCAAACAGTCCTACGTGCCAGGTGTGACCTGATGACCTTTCACAGATGGGAGAATTGGCCACAGACATTTCAGTACTTGCGGTGGGATGGGTGGGTTCTGGGTTTGCGCTCAAGGAGCCCCTAGAGCCTGGAAGAAACCCTGGCGTTGCTTGGGCCTGCCTCCCTGGCTGCCGGTGTGAGTCGTTGGGGCAGAGATGGGGGCTGCGGTGTGACTAGGGTTTGCAGGCAGGGTTGGGGAGGAAGGCTCGCTGGGTTCACACAGGCAGCACCAGCACCTGGGCCTCGCTTGGGGCCAGGGTGTGTGCGGGGAGGGTGCAGGCTTGGAGTTCTGGGAATGGCCCACCTTTATCTCGGAGTTTCTAGATCTTTGTTTCTTCCTGCTCAGAGAAAATGCTGGGAGTTGCTTGCCTGTCGGTGTCCCATTGTTCTGTGGGATCTTCAGGCCTTGCTTGGTGGTGGGGCCTATAAAGAGGTCACTGTTCTGTTCTGGAGGAGTGAAGGGAGGTCTGGTTGAGCTCCACTTGGGAGCCCCGCGGGGACATGTGGGTGATTCTGCTCCTTGCTCCAAAATGGGGAAAGAAAAGGAGGGGGCACCTGTGTTTGGGCAAAGACGAAGGAGTCCCGACCAACCCTGGGCTGCACCAAGGACCTACCGCTCAGGTGGCCCATAAAGGAACTGACATTGAACCTGGCGGAAAGGGCTTTACTCAGGTGTCTGTCTCACTCCCTGTGTGGTGGAAAGGAGACCACCCAGATAAGGCGGCTGGAGGACATGGCAAGGTGCAGCCCTGTCACTGGGTTCAGGGAAGCCTGGAAGGCAGGCGGGGACCGCGGGTCTGGGCGTGCTCCGAGGGAGGCTGTGGGCACCGGGACGCCAGGGCAGTTGGCCCGAGGCGGCATCTCGTGTACCAGTCTGGGGAGCAGATGTGGCATCTGGTCCTGAGTTTGAGAGCAGGTGACGGGGGTCCCGACTGTTGGAGTCGCAGAGGCTGTGGGTCAGGGGTCTGTGGCCGTAGATGCTCTGGCCCCATCTGTCTGCAGGTTCAGCCCTCACTGTTTCCCAGTACATTTAAAAAACATCTATTTTGAATACTTGTTTAATGAACAGTGTGAAAAAGAGGGCAAAGGTCCTCAGAGCTTTAAAAAATTGTCTGAAAAAAAAAAAATTCTGTCTGAAGGTACTAGTTACCATCGCTTTGTGGGGAGAACATTTAGAACCTGCTCTCTCGGCAACGTTCAAGTATATGAGACAGAATTAGTAGCCACAGTCACCGAGCTCTACCTGAGACGGTGTGAATCTTGAGCCTGGAAGTGTGTGCCCTCTGCCCAGCACCCCACATGCCCCTACCCAGGGGACACCTACCTGGCAGGTGACCCAGTAACAGAGGGTCAGTTGCACTTGGCAGGGAGAGAAGGTGCGGGAGCCCCAGAGCACGAGTGTGGCTCGCTGGACTGGGCAGGGCCCTGGGCCCTGGGGCCTCTGTCAGCCCGTCGCTGGAGGCTCTGGTCTTGGCCCAAGGTGAGGAAGCACCAGACACAGAAGTTGAGCGGTTCAAGAAGGAAAGTATAGTAAAGCCAGCACTGGCAGGCTCAGGAGAGCTGCCCGTGAGGCCTGGGTCCCCATCTCTCATGGTCAGTGGTTAACTAGGGAGCAGGGTCTCTATTACTTGGGAAGGGGATTTTGTGGGGAGCAGGTTTTCGTGCCTTTTTCTCCGTCACTGGAATGGGGTCTCTGGCCTTTATTGGGTGCCGGTCTGGTTTGATCTGGCTTCCTGTGGCCGCCAGGATAGGTCCCTAACTTTCCCCTGTTAGAGGGCCACAGCTCCCCCTCTGCTGGGCTCCGGTGGCTGCCCACACCGGGGAGCGCGGGCTTTCGCCCTGGCAGTTTCCGTGCAGTGCTGTGCCCACGGGTGTGTCCCCGTGCATGTGCACACCCACAAACAGGTGGGGACCAGGTGAGCGCTTCAGGGAGATGCCTGGAAGGCGGGCTGGGCTGTGCTGGGAATGGTCTGGATCAACCGAGCCAAGGAGTTGGCTTTTACTCCAAACTCGAAGTTTCACTTGATAATTACCCTCAGCTACTTGGTGATGATTTCTCAGACTGGGCTTCATTTTAAAGTGCCTCTTCTTTCTCTCCCCTTCTTGCACCATCCTTGTCCTCCAGGTCTGGTTTCAGAACCGGAGAGCCCGAATCCCGAAGAGCAGCCAGAGGAGGCCAGGTGTGGAGGCGGACGCCCAGCTTCCAGGGCCCGTTCAGCGCGGCAGCTGCGCCCCAGACTGCCCGTGTCAGCAAAACCTTGTGGGGGCCCCGAGCGATGCTGGACACTTCTCTGGGGAGTCTGGGGCCGCTGCTGCTCAAGCCCTTCCCTCGGGGCATGCTGATGTCCTGAACGAGAATGTGGCCTTGCCTGACCTGGAGACTCCAGTCAGTGCGATGGGCGAGCCTTCCAGAAATTTCCATTACTCTCCCTTGACCTTCAGCCCTGAAGCTGTGTGTTCACTTCGGGCTCCCCTACAGCCCCTCTTCCAGCAGGAAGCTGGCTTTGGTGGAGCTCAGCAGGGGGACCCAGGACAGCTCCTGTCCTACAGGGACTGCACCCTGCAGGGGTGGGAGCAGCCTCCTCCCTCGGAACAGCAGCCGTGGTGGGGCTGGCAGCCTTCTCCCACGCTGGAGCCCGAGATGGCGCCCCAGCAGCCACTGCCCCAGCATTTGGGGGCCTGGGAGCAGCCACCGCCATCCCCTCCACCCTGGGAGCAGTGGCCGCAGCCCTCACCTGTGGAGGAGCTTGCTGGCATCTGGAGCGGTTTTCCTACCTCCCTCAGAGACAGGATGCTGGCGAGGGGCCCTGGGGCACCCCAGCCCTCACCCCCACAGCTGTGGGGCAGCCCCTGAAGATGCTCCCTGAGCAAGATGTTGAAATGACTTAACTCTCTGGTGGGTAGGAGAGTAAATCAGCAACAATTCCTCTGTACACTTAAGGCAGAATTAGAAAAGTGCAACAGTTTGTGTCCTCGCCCCCGGAGAGGTGCCCCAGCCTAGCGCTCAGGCAGCTGGGGTCTGTCATAAGGTGCAGAGAACCCCCAGGGGATCTTTATGTGGGAGAAAAAAGGGATTTTTAAACCCTGTCTGTCCTGCCTCCTATTAATTGGTAAACATGGAGCACTTAAAATGCCCTGTAAACGCTAGAAGGGCCTTGGGGCCGTGTGGGTCTGACAATAAAGGATGAGGACTCACTCTGGCTGTGTCTGTGCACCTGGAACAGATCGCCCCTCTTCTCCGTGTGCTCCGTGCTGCTGCCTCTGCATGGCCGTCACGGGGCTCCTCTCCCGTTCTCCCCACCTCTCCCCATGGCCAGCGGTGTGTGGCTTCTGCAAGCTGTGGTGTGAAAGGGACGGGTGTGAGTAGAGGGGAAGCCGGGAGGATGGGTGACATTTACCCCGTCTCCAGTCCACAGCATAGCTCAGGCCCTCCCCAACACTCACCTGTACGAAGAAGCAGGGGTGGGGGGGGGAGCCAGAGTGGAGCCAGAGTGTGTGCTCAGCAGTGGCCATGGTCCCTCCTGGTTGGAGAAATGAAGACCCCTCTTGGTCACAGGGAACCAAACTGAGGTTACAGAGAAACAATGAGCTTCACTCACTTTCCAGGCAAGGATGCAGGAGACCCGTCGCCCCGCGGCCCTTGGGAATGCAGGAGCCGAGCACCGGCTGGTGGTCGCACACGTCACTTGGCAGCTGCCTGGCCACTCTGGAAAGGAGGGGGAGGGAAGGGCGCACGTTGGCAAAACTGCAGGACTTCTGTGAACGACGGTGCATTGGCCTCTTGGTCCCCAGGTCCCCCTGCTTGTCCCCAGCCCGCTCAGGTGTGTGGATCGGCACGTACCCTCCTGGCCTATGGTCACTGTGACCCCCCAGCTCCCGTTCTCCTGTCCCAGGTGACAGGCCCCGCTGAAGGGGTGTGCAGGCCAGGTGCCGGTTGCGAAGCGGTCTTTGTCAGGAACCTGCCCTGTGTTACCTGTTCTGTTTGGATTTCCCAGGCCGGGGCTAGAAGCGGCAGGAGCAGAGCTATGTGGCAGGGGACGTGGTGGCTGTCCTGTTCAGATGCAATAGGGTGAGGGCTCGGTGGACCACTGATGGGAGGGTGTTCTGACTCCCCGCCTTCATCTCAACACCTTGAACATGTGAGTCTACATTAGACTGGATCAACAAACCGTGGCCTTCACCATGTGCCAGGTTGTGGTAGGGACCAGAGAGAAGGTACCTGCCATCCGTGTATTAAACACCCGGGGTGATGCCGGGCCCAGGACTCGCCTGCGCTGAGATGCTCAGTGGGCCACGTTCTTCCTCTGAAGTGAACCGCCGGCATCTCCAAGCTTCCTGTTGCTGCCAGAGAATCCAAAGGAGCGGTTTCTTTGTCTCCGCAAGAAATTCGTCTTCACTGGAGGAAGGACTTTATGGGACTGGTATGTGGTAGGAAATGGTCTGGGATATACAACAGGGATCCAGGCCCGTGGAGGCCCCAGGTCTTCTCGGATGACAACTCCTGGGTCAGCAGCCGGCCTCCCTGTCCCCAGCTGCCCGTCCCCCAGCTGCCCGCAGCTGGCTGGAGGGAGTCTGAGGAGCAGGGGAAGAGCCGCAGTGGGAGCGGGGTTCAGGTCTGCCCCAGCTCTCCTAGCTATGGGGTCTGGACGGTATTTCTTCTCTTACAACCTAGTTTCCTTAATTACAGGGCGGCACTGGAGTGCTCATTTGGGCTAAGACAGTGGTTCAAGCATAAACAAACATAAGAGAAAAGAGGGGGCTCTGCTATTAGGGAGAGAGTTACTGCAGACAAAACTCTCCATATGACAAAGTGGGGCAAAATAAGCATTTATAATAGCAGAGAAACTTAACAAGTTCAGATAATGATGAATAGCACCTCCCAGGGATGCCTGGGGGCTCGGTCAGTAAAGCCTCTGCACTCGGCTCCGATCAGGATCTCGGGGTCCTGGGATGGAGTCGCCTGTCGGGCTCCTTGCTCAGCAGGGAGTCTGCTGCTCCCTCTCCCTGCCCCTCTGGGGTCATGGCGTGTGCATTCCTTGCTCTCGCTCTCTCTGAAAAATCTTAAAAAAAAAAGCACACCCCAAGATGAAATTACAATGAAATGGGCAATAAACATATTTTAAAAATCGTTTTAAAATTTAAAAAGCAAGGCAACTTAAAATAGTGCCATGCCATTTTTTACCTATTATATTGGATTAAAAATGAAAATAGATATCACATAGTACAATATTTAAGGATATGCATAAGAGCTTCGTTTATAATAGTAAAAATTGGGAGAAATTTGCCAAGCTTAAGGAACATAGAATGGTTAATTATACGGATCTTCTAGAACATGAACTATTATGCACCCATTTCAAACAATGTCCTAAATGAATATTTAACTGACACATAGTCTTATTTCCAACATCTGGGCGAGAACCATTCAGCTAATTAAATCCTCTACCTTACAGGAAATATTCTGAGCAGATAATTAGCCAGACTCAACCTCTTTCCTTGTCCTTTTTATTAAATCTCTCCAGGTAATTATAAACGCCTTCAAGGCATACCAGCACCATTCAGATGAATCACTTGAAACTTCTGAAATGCTCCTGGTCCGGGTCCTGGTCCGGGTCAGGCCCAGGCTGGGGGTGGTTGGGCAGGAGTGGGGGACCCAGGAGCAGAAGCTGTCCATCTGAGCTCCGGGTTCTGGAGCAGAGAGGGGCAAAGATGTTTGCTGAGAAATTCTTTCCTTGGGTTCGGTGGGCTGAACATCAACACCAAGGGATCCTTCCCCGTTCAGCCCCCAAACACGTGTCAGTCTGCGGAACGCATTTGACTTCTAGGAGGTCTCCCTTATCTCTGCGGCCTCTCAGCAGCGAGCACTCCCGACAGGCCGCTTCCTGGAAGGTGGGTGTGAGGGGCATGAGAAGCAGAAGCAGGGGTGGTGGAGGGCCTGTGCTCATCTCCCCACACGGTCCGGTTCCGAGAGGAGAGACTGGGAGGAGGACAGAAGGTGACCAGTGGCCCCCCACACTCGGTGCGGTGCCTGCGGGTGTTCTAGAGAGTGTAGATGGAGGCTGACAGGGGTCACCCCAGCCCCATCTCTGTCTGAAGCCTGGGCTTGCATCTCGGCTATGGAGGCCAAGAAAAACAAGGCTGTACCCACCTCGAGTCTAGCCCTGACATAAGTACAGCCATCTGGACAAAGCCAAAGCCGGCACCTGGCACCCCCTCTGCACCCGCTCCCCTCCCCTCGCTACTATGTGTGAACAAATAGTTAACTTGTAAAAATCACAGTCCTGCAAGACAGGAGTCTCCCTCGGTTTACAAATGTCCCAGTGCTAAATCTCACTAACAAGGACGCTTGATAGGAGGAATGCGACATTCCACCAGGAAACTCCCAACTGTCTTCATGTTAGTGTCTCATTAGAGGGGAAAAACGGCCTTGGCTTGATAGTAACCAGGCCTCCAATATCCTGACAGTCTTCTTTACCCCGATAGCCCTTCTGAACACCCCCTCTGTCCTCACCCACCGCCAAGTTCACCTCTACTCTGCCTTTAAAAACTCTGACTGTAATCTGGTTCAGGGTCTAAGTCCCTACTCTGCTGTGTCGGGTATACTTGGGCCCAAGCTTAAGCTCATCAAATAAAGCCTCGTGTGATTACATCGGCGTTGGCTCCTGGGTGGTCTCTCAGACGCGAAAACTCGGGCACAACATTGGCCTTATGGGTTTGGCAACTGCCCTGCCTGCCTCGCAGAGGACAGCATGTGGGGAAGGGCTGGGACCGGCACTCTAGGGAGAGGCTGGAAGGTCCCCCATGGCTTTCTATGGGGCTGGGAGCACCAGTGCAGCACTGTCTGCGTGTAGCCATCAGCTAATGGACGGGTGCAGGGGGGCAGCACTTATCCCGATGACAGGAGCACTTTCCATCTTCACGTTGTTTTTCCAAAGGTTGATCCCAGGTTCCTCCGTCTGCTAAGCCCAGAGCACAAGAACGCACTCCGCATGATGGTTTCCCCCAGTCCCACCCACATCTCAGCGCTGGGGCATTTCCCACCTGCTCGGGCATCCAAGTCTCTCTGTTGGGTAGGACTGTGGACAATCAATTGGAGGGTCCTCCCTTGTCTTTTTACATTTTTGTCCACCTTTTCGCGTTTATTTATCTTCCAAGAAGCGGGGGATTTTTCTTTCTCCTTTCCTCACCCTCGACTCTTCTTTTCGAGTAAAGACAGAGTCCTGGGGTTACGGTTGCCATCATCCCTCCTCGCCCATGGAGATCTGCGGGGGCAGGACCTGGGATGGATGGCCAGAGCGGTGGGGGGATCACCATAATGTCCCTCGGCCCCTGAGGCCCTAGGTGTTGCTCTGCCTGTCCGAAGGGCTTGGGGTGCGCGGGGTCACTGACAGGGCTTGCATGCGGTCTCAGACTCTGATGAGCTAAAAATGGTGCCAACCTTACTGCAGTGGGTCTCGATGGAGGTGAGCACCCCGGGCAGGTGTTTGGGCACACCCCACTTGCCCCATTTTAGAAGGACTTTGGCGTTTGCATATCACCGAGGAAAAATGTTATTGCTACTGTCGGGTCAACAACCACAAGAACGTCTTCCAAGGACTGCGTTACATCTCCCACCTTCTTCTCAACACTTAGCTCCGGTGCTCTCTGGAAATCCTCATATTTGACACTGGGATTATGGAAATTAACCTCTGATTTCCTTGACTTTTTTTTTTTTTAAGATTTTATTTGTTTATTTGACAGACAGAGATGACAAGTAGGCAGAGAGGCAGGCAGAGGGGGGGGCAGGCTCCCTACTGAGCAGAGAGCCCGATGCGGGACTTGATCCCAGGACCCTGAGCCGAGGGCAGAGGCTTAACCCACTGAGCCACCCAGGCGCCCCTCCCTAACTTTTCTCTGTTCTCTTTTTCTGTGTACCATTATTTTCCTTTGTGATATTTCCTCAAATTTTTCTTCCAACCATCCTATTGGGTTTTTAATTACTCGCCTCCTGCTTTCTTCTGTTCTAAATGCTCCTTTTTGTGGCATCCATATCCATATTCTTATTTCCTCTAAAGATACATAATATACGTATAATATCCTCAGAGATCATATGTTTGTGGGTATAATGCTAATTTTGAAGTTTTTTTTTTCTTTACAGACTTCTGTTCCTCCAAGCTGAGTCCTTCTTTTTTCTTGTTTCGGTCTTATTTTCCATTTCAGAAGGTAATCCACGGTTGTCTGCTCACGGTTGAAGATAAGCAATGGAAGGGCTTCCCGGAAGTTCTGCAAGTGGGTGTGGCTTGTTGACCTTGCCAGACTCTGTGGGGTGATCTTGTCCTGCTCCGCTGTCGGGTCAGCCCTCAGCCCAGAGCTTCTCTCCACAGAACAGACGTCTGTCCAGCGACTGTGGCCATCACACAGCCCTGTGGGGCGGCGACAGGGGTCTAGGAGCAAGCTGCTTCTTACACTTAGCGTGGTTCATTGAGATGATGTTTGAATTTCCACGAGTCAACGACCTTCTGTGCTTTAGTTTCCGTCTGAAATACAAGGACAGTGATGCGCTGCCGTGGGCCATCCTTCACAAAGCATCGGGAACAGTATCTGCTGCATGGGAAGCACTCCGTGCTAACTGTCGCATGACGATCAAAGAATCTGCTGTAGCAACTTTGCCTCCTGCTCTTCCCCAACTCCGGCCAGAGTACAGCGTCTTCCTTTCCTGGTGAACAGTCGTGCCAGAGGCTGGCTGCTTGGTTGTTCTTACCCTTGGCTCTCCCCTAAATAACCAATTTTAGACTTTTGGGGAGCCCCTCCAGGTATATTTTGTTTCCTTTTTAATCCATTTCTGCTATTATTTTTATTATTTTCTGCTTTCTGCTTTTTGAGCCAATACACTCCTTTGTTGGCTGTTGGCGCGCACAGAGCACTCCCAGTTCCCAGCGCGGAGTTGTAGTGGACAAGGGGATTCAGCATTCGACCTTTCCAGCTTCCATTACGATTTCTTCCTTAGTCCACCAGTTATGTAGAATCACTGACTGATTGGTTTCTAAGCCTGTAGGCACTGCTTTCGTAATACTATCTTCTTTCATTACTGTTTTATGTTTTAATTGAGTTATGGTCAGAAAATGTAGTCTAGGTGGGTACCAGTTCTGTGAAATTCGTTGAAACCAGCTTTACAGTCTAGGATATGGACAATGTTTGTATGTTTTCCCTTAAACGTTTGCGAAATGATGTGCATTTCCTAACTGAAGGGTGCGGTGTTCTGCCTGCGTCTCCAGAGGGATCAGACCTGCTGATCAGATATTGCCCAGTTGCCGTGACTTAAATGGCAAATCACTGAGAAACATCTTACTACGACTGTAGATTTTTTAGTTTCTCCTGGGATTTCTACGAGTTTCTGCTTTATATTTTTTGAGATTTTATGTACTATTGGACATATCTTCTAAAATTGTTATATTCTCCTGGTAGTTGGGACCTTTACCTGCTACCAGTATTTTCGGCCTCAGAACCGATGCGTGGCCGACGGGCATGGCGGGGCCAGCTCTGGCCACTGTGCCTGCCCAGCCTCCACTTTTCCTTCTCTGTGTGCTGCAGGCATTTCTCCAGACAACACACAGCTCCACCGTCTTCAGGCCACCTGGGAACATACTAGATTTATTTCTGCTGTTGCATTTAGTGCTTCCTAGTGACTCTGATGTTCCCTCTCCTTCCCTTTTTCTGCCTTCCTTTGTATGGTACAACTTTTCCTCAACGTTCCATCCTCCCACCCTATGAATTTGGAAGTGATATACGCAGGAAGTCCTTACTTTTCACAAACCTTAAAAGCTGATTCGGACGACAGAAGGTTTTCTGCAGGCTCTACTTTGTTCCAGTAGGGAAATGATCAGCTTTTCTGCTCTGCTTCTCAGACTCTTCACAGGAAGGGAACGTTCATCTGTTAAAACTTTTGCGTTTAAAGGGACATAAAACCTTCAAAGAAAAACTGCAGTGTGTTCAAACTCAGGTTGGATACTCAGGGCCTCTGATCTCGGGACCAGGACTAGATTTGGATCCAGGGAGACCTCAAGGCATCCTGAACATCCCTAAACCTAAAACTGAACCCCAGTGACGAGGTTTTCTTGGACTAGCTGACTGCCCTTGAAACTGGATCCCAAACTTTCTCCTACAGCTCAACCTCTATTGTTTTACTGAAAATCTTTCCTATCATTTGGAAAGATCAGGATGTGTGCTTTCAACCAGACTCCAAGTTAATGCTGGTCCCCAATCACAGGGCACTCTCGTATTGGGTTATTACTTTCCAATGGGTCACTTCTGGTGGCTCCCTCCCCCTTTTGTTTATCTTCCGATATTAGTCCGATGTTCCCACTCCGCTTTACCTGTCCACTGGCGTCTTCTGCCCCCGTAGAGATCCAGTCGTGGATAATTCTAATCTCAGGCTGATTTCACGGGTGATCAGAGCTCTTTGGTAGGTAATCAGCTCACTTTAGGGAACAGGTTGAAACAGTGCCTCCTACTTCTCCACCATCTTGTCCTGGAAAGCTCAGGATAACAGAGCATTTGCGACTTCAAGGAAAAGCCTAATAAGGCCCCTGCCTTTGGACATCTTAACCATCAACTTCCCTTTTCCCTTTTCTTTGTGAGAGGGAAGGGAATGCCCTTGGAGCGCTCACCCCACCGGGGACCATCGTCGCCCTGTAGGGCATTACAACCAACAACCAGACCCTGAATATGGCTCAGGTATATCTCCCCTTGCCTCACAGCCATTCCTGCCACTGCCTTCTTAGTTAAGGATGGGGTTC
Organism: Enhydra lutris kenyoni; assembly: GCF_002288905.1. Taxonomy (NCBI): domain Eukaryota; kingdom Metazoa; phylum Chordata; class Mammalia; order Carnivora; family Mustelidae; genus Enhydra; species Enhydra lutris. Next base: position 2,648,714 of record NW_019154117.1, on the reverse strand, counting down.
CTTCTAACCATCTTTGTATTTTGGCCAAAGGAAAATCGTAAACATTTATACAGATGGCTGATATATCTTCTAGTAGCTCATGACTTCGGAATATTATGGAAACAGCAAAATTTACCTCTGATGAAGATAAAACAAAAACTGGCTCCAATGTTCAAAATTTATTACATGCCACACTTTTGCAGCTGCTCAGGCCATTACCAAGTTTCCTGGGTATTCCAGATGTGACTCCCTGGAGGCCAAAGGAAACCACCTCACTGACATTTCTGCCCCAAATGCTGCTCTCAAAGAGGCCAATAGCCAGACCTCTGTCAAGTCCAAAGGGAAGTTTTCCCAAATGATAATTTGGAAAAATGGAACAGAGACCCCAAAAATTGGCCCCAGAAAATGAAAAACAGTATTAGAAATCTAACAATTATTGGTTTGATAAAAAGGGAGAATTCTGGTTTAGGCCAAAAAACAATCTGCCCACCAGAAGTTCCAAAATTCCCAGTACTTACCACTGTACATGCTTTAAACCACTGGTCTCCTGACGCCGTGACTGCATTCACGAACCAGTACTGGGGCGGTTGGGGGAGCTAACAGGGCCACAGAAAGTGCCTACTTTGCTTGTCCCACCCGTTCCAAACCCAGTCCGGGGAAAACTGCTCTGCTCCCAGACTCTGGACCACCTGCTGGGCCACTCCAGTTTGGCAAGTGAATCCCCTACAGTCTCCCTATCTCAGGGACAGACAGACATTTCAGTCGTGGTCTGTATGTTTGGTCACTGGACCGAAACGTTCCCTTGTAGACTGGCCATTGCTTCTCGTGTGGCTAAGATTCTGTGAGAAAGAGAATCCCTACCTGGGGACCCCTCTCCAACGTCCCCGCGATCGGGGAACCCCTTTTACTGGGCAGGGGCTTTGGCAGATCTGCGCTGTCGGCGGGCGCTATGACACTTGCCCTGTGTACACCGTCTTTGGTGCTCAGAGCTCGTCATACTCACTGACCGTGTCACGGAGTCTCCGCTGGCAACATCTGTGAGACCCTCCGCACACCGTGGCCGAAAGCACTTTCGTGGGTCCTTCTAAGTCTCAGATCCACGGTCTTTGGAACTCCCAGACTCACCCTCCCAGAGAGTCCTGGGACATCCGGCCTGCATGGCCTCCTCTGACCCACAGCTGATAAAGGGGGATCCACTTCGCTGCTCTCAAGGCCTAGCTGCTTGTATTTTTAAAAAACCACAGTCTGGCAGAGCGACCTTTCCACGCTGTGCTCCCAGGGGACGTGACCTGCATCACACCTTGCAACCTGAGATTCCGTCTGTTGGAAAAGATGCTTCCAGAAGGACTCGCTTCAACCTCGCTGGAAAGTGCCGCCAAACTCCAGGGAATAGGCTGTCGGGTTCACGTGAGACCCGCAGAGAAACCAGCAAACCCCGACTGCCCCGCACGCCATCTGGTGAGCCCCAAGAGCAGATTCCCCAGAACTGAAGCAGGTGACACCTGACCACACGGCTTCCCACGATGTCCCTGCTCTTTTTTTTTTTTTTTTTTAAGATTTTATTTATTTGACACAGAGAGAGAAATCACAAGCAGGCAGAGAGGCAGGCAGAGAGAGAGAGGAGGAAACAGGATCCCTGCTGAGCAGAGAGCCCGATGCGGGGCTCGATCCCAGGACCCTGAGATCATGACCTGAGCCGAAGGCAGTTTAACCCACTGAGCCACCCAGGCGCCCCACGATGTCCCTGCTCTTTGCACTTTTTCTCCCCCATTTATGTTGGTCTCTCTGTCTTTCCTGTTACAGCCTTCTTTCAAATACTTGCTGATCCTCATTCATTCAAGTGTAAGACTGAGGCAGTAAGTGTGACCTGAAGCTTGGGTAGGAGCTGGTGCGTGTGGGCGTCTGCTTCGGATGCAGATGAGTGTGCACTGCCTGTGTCTAAGTATTTTTCCTCTTCTGCTGGTCACTTTCCCGGAAGGAGCCTTCCATGTCTCTGAGCTTCAAAGCAAGTGTCAGTAGCGATATGGGAGGAACATGGAGACATGCAGCCATGTGTGGGGTGGGAGGACAGCTGCCTGGGGACAGGTAAGGGTCTGTTCTCAGTCACGTGGTAGAGCTGCAGGGGAGCAAACTGTCACCCTAAAATGTGTCTCTCTGGGATGTGAGTGTTATGGGCTGCTTATTTTTAAGAAACAGAAGGCTCAGGAAGAACCTCGGCCTCCCCTCTAAGTGTGTAAAGAATGTAGGTAGAGAACCTGCTCCAGGAGAGAGCTGTGGCCATCAGTCAACCCGGCGGAGCAGGAACTTGCTGTGCTGGACAGGGGAGCACCCCATGAGGTCTGCTTGCTGAAGTTCCTCCATGTCCCATGGTGTTTAAGTTGTTTATCAGACATTTACTCCTTTCATCCTCCTGTGAATTGTCTTCCTTCTCCTTGAAGGACCGAACACCAGTTGTTGCTAGATCCCTTTATATGGGAAAAAACACATAAATGGGGAATAGGAAATCACCTAACAGAGAGGCTTTCTCTTGAAGATCTAATTTGAATTAATTCATGTTCAAAGAGAAAGAAAATTGTTAAGATTCTCTTGCTTTCAGGTGCCTGGGGGGCTCAGCGGGTTAAGCCTCTGCCTTCGGCTCAGGTCGTGACCTCAGGGTCCTGGGATCGAGCCCCACATCGGGCTCTCTGCTCAGCAGGGATCTGCTTGTGATCTCTCTCTCTCTCTGTCAAATCAATCAATCAATCAATCAATCAATCTTAGGAAAAAAAAGAAAAGATTCTCTTGCTTTCCTGTACCCGGTCGGGCACCTGTTAGCTCATGACGGAAACACATACATGTCAGTTGAAAAAATTGTGCATCTTTTTCTCCATTTCCCAAGCAGAATGCACATGACCTGTGAGACACTATGAAAACAGAGCTGCGGGGCAGGAGGACACACACTACAGGATCTCTTAACGCGTGGCCACCACCCCCAAATCCTGGAGGTAGCCAGCGCCACTGGGCACTTCTCACGCAGCATCCTTCAAGGACATCCAGTGTTCCCCAACCTGGTGTCCCCCTCTCCATAGCTAGCTGTCTAGACCACGTCCTTCTGGAAAGGGATTCTGAGTGAGATTTGCCTGCAGGTGGTTCTCAGGAAGTTCTCAAAGGAGCCACGTGCGGGAGGGAAGCAGGACCGGGTGGAGAAGGCAAGTTACTACAGAGGCTTCATCTGATCCCACAGGGACGTCTGAGGCTGGTGTGGTGCCCCAGAACTGCCCCTTTGCACCCTGCATCGACGGTCACCAGAGTCAGGCTGCCTCCAGGGAAGGGACAGAAGTTGGCAGAGGGCAGCGCCTGCGGAGGGCTCTGCTCCGCTCTGAGCCGTTAGCAGGCAGCACACCGGGCAGCTGGGGAGAAGCCAGTCCTGGCAGTGGGGGGTGGCGGGAGCTGGCCATGCACTTGATGGGCCATCCTTCAGAGACCTGCAAGCCCCCGACCCCCAGGTGGCTGCTGCTGCTCTGTGTCCATAGCTCATGGTCACATTTACAATCTCATATCCTTTACCTATTTACTGTGCAATTAAACCTAAATGCCGGGGCTTTCTCCATCAGCTGTTCTACCTGGGGTCATGTGTCAACGTCAGTGGAAGCCTCGCCGCCCCGCAAGGACGCGCCACAATCACAGCCGGTCTGGAGAGTGTACTGCAAGCTCCTCCGTGCTTGCCACCGGCAGTGGCACCATTGCTCTGTGACCTGAAGGAGGGGTCCTTCTCTCTTGCCTGAGTTCTGACTTGACCTGTGTGCACTTTTGGAGCTGAGAGGTCTGAACGGATTTGACAGATTGCAGAGGTCACCTGTTTGCCGCCGGCGCCCCCGCCCACGACCGCACGCATCAGTGTTCTCGCAGATACTGTGGCCTACTGGATGTGAGGGTAGAATAATGAACTCTTATTTAAAGCCGCTATTTCATTTGCTGAGGCTTGTTCACGAGTGTACGTATGAGTCTGCTCGGGCTGCCATGGCAAAGGACAACAGACATAAGGGACGTTTGGAAGCCTGAGATCTGGGTGTGAGCAGGGCTGGTTTGAGACCTCCCTCCTGGGCCTGCGGATGGCTGCCACCTCCCGGTGTCCCTTGGTGTGTGTCTGTGTCCCCATCTCTTCTTATGAGGACACCAGTCACGCTGAATTAGGGTCCTCTTGCGACCTCATGTCAGCCCACACCAGTGTGGCACCCATTCCATTTCTCAGCATAGGTCCCATGCTCGCAAGATTTGCTTTCAGACCTGTGTTCAGAATGTGTTTTTCCCTTAAAAAGACCAGCATGCTTTCCCTTATGGGTAGTTTCGATGTTGGGACTCTATATGCATTCATTGGGCCTGGAGTCAATTTCTGTCCCATGTTCAGTACATCAGGAGTCATCAGAATCACCCAGAGGGCTGTATTAAAACTGATCGCTGGCTCCACCCCCAGAGTGTCTGACCCCAGGGGTCTCGTGGGGCCTGAGGTTTTGTGTTTCTGACAAGTCTCCCAACATTCCCCCTGTGGGGACGGGGGTACTCACTCACCCATTCCAGGCATGGCCCACCAGGTGGCGCAGTGGGAGTGCCCCGGGATAGGGGCCCTGCTGGTGCTGGCGGGGAGGGGGTTGGGGAGGGGTAAGGCACCTGGGCACTAGGGACCCTCCCTACAGCCTGTGGATCTCTTCACCCCTTGGGAGGATTTCTGCCCTGAACTGTTGTGACCCAGCTTTAGCTGTGGCATTTCAGATCTCAAAAGTAATAAAATTCTAAATGACACGGACCGGTAATGAATAAAACCGGAAGGAACCGTAAATCTTTTTCAGTACAGGACTTTTTCACACCCGTGCAATCAGCATATGCAAAATAGAGCTGAGAAGGACAAAGGGTCTTCCTTCGGCTTTGACTTTTTTTGTTCTTACATTTTGTTTGTCAGAGTCAATAGGATCCACTTACTTGTGAAATTAATTTCCTAACCATCTGCTACACTTGAACCTAACTCATGCGGCAGTGTTAACTCTTCCTGTTTAAACTGTGCTTGTCACCGACGGCAAGATAATCGTAAGGTTTATAGGACTCAGATGTTAGTCAGAGGAAGTGGTTATTAGTACTGGGGCGAAGGGAAGCTAATTAAATATGCAACTAATTATGTGTATATTAGAAGTAATGTCATGAAATTGTCATTTTGAGTGGTACGCGTCAGTGTGATGATTGAAAGCAGAGGTCATGAATAAATAAAATTTTTTTTGTAGAAAAAATAATCTCACTTTATTAACAGATGTGTTTCTCAGTGTAGTAAATAAGATGTTCATTAAGTGTAGGGGCTTACAAGACCTAAGTGCTCAGAAAGCTTGAGCTCAACCTGGTTATGTGCAAACCCTGTGTCTTTGTGTCCAAGCATCTGAAATGTCCCGGGCAAGCTATATAATTACTCTATGAATCGGGTCTATGATTTCTAGTGTTTTCCGAGGGATGTGAGAAAGCAATTATTAAGAATGCACCTTTGTGGAGGGAAAAAAACCCAAACTGTATTAGAGGGAATAAAAGTCATGCAAGGAATGTCAAGTTATTTTAGCGCAAGCAGATTTCTGAACGCTTCTGAACAGAGGGTATCTGCCAGAAATCTTTTCTCTTTTTCTATATGTTTCCTTAAACTTTAGCAAAGAATATTGCCTTTTATCAAGGCAAAGATTTGCATGCGGTGATGGGGAAGAAAAACAGTAAGGAAGCAGGTCATCTTTACAGGTGGTCCTCGGCACATTTAGACCCCGCAGCAGCAGGAGGTGAGTCAGTCTGCACGCTAAGTGCCCCAGGGCCTGGGCCTCAGCTCTGATGGGTGCGGTTCTGTAGGCTCTGTTTGGGGGGCACAGAGGGATTGAGGGCTAAGACGGTAAAATCTGCTGGGAGGGGCATGTGAGATCCTTAATCACAGGTTAATTCAAAGTGAATTTCATTTTTTATTTATTTTTTTTTCCAAAGTGAATTTTAAATGGAATCCTACATTTTAATCATCACATCTGGGGTGTATGTGCTGCCCATACTTCTTGTAAAGGATCACCTGGGCCCCTGTAGTGCGTCAGTCAGCTTGGGTGGCCACAGCAAACACGACGGCTGGAAGTCTGATATCAGCGTGTCAGCCCGGTTGGGTCTTTCTGAGGCCTCTCTTCTGGCGGGTAGACACTGTCTTCCCCTGTGTCCTCCCGCGGTCGTCCCTCTGGGAGTGTCTGTGTCCTCTTCTTTGTTTATAAGGACATGAGTCACATTGGATGAGGGGACACCCTAATGACCTCATTTCACTTTCAGATGTAAAGTCCTCTGTCCATATACAGCTCCATTCTGTGGCCCCAGGTGTTAGAAGGTGACCATATGATCTTGGGGGGCCAGAGGGCAGAGTGTTACGGCAGCCACAGCAATTGTACACACACGGCTTCTGGACCCAAGTAACCTGCGGAAGCCTTTGTCAGGAATGAGTCTGTGGCTCGGCAACTGCACCAGCAGCGTCTGGCACCGAGGGGGACAGAGTCCACCCGTGACGAAGTACGCGCGTGAGGTGCCTTGGCTAACGAGGGTAATGGGAGTGCAGTGGTAGACGTTCTACTTCCAGTGAACAGGATGTTGATAAAGTTAACACGCTTAGCAAGAACTGAGTCACCCGTGTTGACGGGGCACTAAAGCTTCTCGTTGAAAAGCAGAGTGTGTTTCCCGAGCATGGGAGCAGCTAGCTGGTAGGCATCGGACGCAGAACCGTGTCTAAGTGGCTACAACTCCGTCAAGTCCCCTACCTGCCTCGTGCTTCCCAACTGAGCCTTTCAGACAGAGCGGGTGTGGACCAGCCTGGGCCCACGTGAGAAAACGAGCCTCGGTCCTCAGCTCACGCTGAGGTCCTCGGCGCTTCCGCTGGACCACGGAGGGCTGCACGCCCCCGGGGAGGCAGGAGACGAAGTGGCAGAGGGTGCACAGCTGACAACCCCAGAGCATCCCTCCCGTGAGCAGGCCGCCGGAAATGCAGAACCGTCCTCACCCCGGGAAGGCTTGGGGGACAGCGATTCTCAAAGTGCAGCCCTGGGCGGGGAGCATCAGCTTCACCAGAGAATGGGCTGGAAATGCATGTTCTTGGGCCCCACCCAGATCTAGCAAACCTAAGAACCAGCGTTTGAACAGGCTCGCTGGGTAAGGTTGCCACATAGAGTAGATACAATACAGGACACACAGTTTAATTTGAATTTTAGAGAAACAGTGAATCGTATTTTAGTATAAGCATGCTCCAGTCTTTTGCATGAGACATACTAGAATATGATTCACTATTTGTCTGAAATTCACATTTGACCGGTGTTTGGCCTTTTATCTGGCAGCTCTCCCTCCACACGATTCGGGCACATGTCAAAGTTTGAGAGCCACTGGTAGAGATCTGTCTAGGTCAGAAGCCCTGTTCTGGCTCTTTCCGTGATGAACCCCAACCTTTTTTCATTAGATTCCCTTCACTTTTATCTCTCTCTGCTCCTCTTATAACCAGTGACTCTGTTCTGCACACTTGCTTTTATGCATCTGGGTGCTAGCTTACCCGAGCCAGGCAGACACCCAGAATGTGGCCGTATTTTGTGTCTATCACAAGGGATTTGAAATGTAGATATTACTGGGGAGAAGGACAGTGATCCTAGCCGCAGTGCCAAGCGGAACTGCTGTCAGCTCCTCCTCTTCTCTGTCCTTATGCTCCCTGAGACTGCGTCAAAATTTGTTCTGACATTTGCATTGTTACCCGAAAGCATCACCGTTTTCTCCCACTGGGCCGCCTTGACAGCAGCCTTCCTCAGGCCCCCAGGTTCTCCAAAAAGAGCAGGAATGTTGGGCACATAACCCTCTCCCAGATCACTCTTGTCAAAATGAAATAACACACTTATGGATTATGGGAACGGCTACAAGCATTATACACTCACCACCTTTACGTTGAAGCGACATTCATCATCACAGAGGGACGAAGCCCTTGGATGAGCTGACACGAACCTTGGACCGTGCACGTTGGCCGACACCCGGGGCTGCACTGATCCTTCCTGGCCTCCATGTGGGAGTGGGGTCAGAAGGTCTGGGAACGGGGCCCCAATGTGTATTTGTGGAGTTCTGAAAGGCAGAGACATCCCAGTTACTGACCGCGAAAGCTTTGTTTCCAAGATGGGTTGGTGATTCAGACAGCTGAGCCTGAGTCTGGATGCCATTTGTCACCCCATGTCCCTGTCCCTGTTCCTTTCTTGTCTGTCTTCTCCCTCTTTTTTTTTTTTTTTTTTTTTTTTTTTGCATCAGTGGCTTCTTAGTTCTGTCAGGGATTATTTTAAAATGTCCAGATAAAAATTGCATGGGTCTGCTATGTATTTGTTTATGGCTTGTGGCTCACTGGAAAGGAGCTAGATCATGCACACTCTGACCAGCACACAGCCCCCCCAAGTTCATCAGTGCATTCGTAGGACCCTCGAAAGCCTCGTCCTCCTTGTGCATCAGGTTCACGCCTCCACATGTACACACCAAATAGGTCATAGCCATTAAACGCAAAGAAAACAGAACTCCATTCTTAAAAATTGTTGTGGAACAAGCTCTAGGTTTGATTTTGGGTTGGATACTGAGCTGTTTGGAGCTATTGATGGTTGAAAGGCCAATCCTTTCCTATGAAGGGCACAGCAGGTGCTGCACCCTATTGTTCATGATGCACAGTAACTACCACCCAGGACTGGTTGAATTAGTGACCCAGGGTGTTTGTCAGCTGAGAGCCTACGATGGTTGTATAATATTTGGCAAATGTGTTAGAGAAACGGAGGTAAATGGCTCTGCTCTTGCTGGTGGCGCATCCGATCACAGACAGAAAACTGTGGCGCCCGGTGATGATGGAAGTTAACACTGGGTTTTCTTTTCCTGAGCAGAATCTGGCCAAGGATTCAGTACAACAAGAAAACGGAGTTTTATGCTTACGAAGAAGGCAAATTGCAGTCAAGATACAGATTGTTCACATTTTTATCAGGCTTGAACTGGGACAGTGAGGTGTGGTCTGGATAGTTCAGGCTGGGGCTGCGTGTGTGGCCTTAACAGTAATGGGGTTTGGGGCTGGGGGGCTCAGACGGTGAAGCGTCTGCCTTCGGCTCAGGTCATGGTCCCAGGGTTCAGGGATCGAGCCCCATGTCGGGCTCCTTGCTCAGCAGGAAGCCTGCTTCTCCCTCTTCTCCCCACGCTTGCTCTCTCTCACTCTCTTTCTCGCTCTCTTAAATAAATAAATGAAATCTTCAAACAAAACAAAACAGCGATTGGAATTGTATTCGTGAAAGATCATTCCAGGAGTGGCCTGGGGTTTCAGCCCTGTTGCCAAATGGGGAGATGTCGCCATCATGACATGGACACTCCATGCTGCTCGCTCTGGGACCCGATGTCACTTGGGTTTATGAAGACCGCTTCTGACAAGGCCAGCACAACCGCCGTGTGCTGATTTCCGCCCTGGGATTCAGCACTTAGACCAACACGCAGACAGCCCCGATGTGGTTCCAGGTGCGGGGCAGTGGGCCGGCCCAAGCAAGGCCCACGTGCAGGCACTGCCAGGGGCAGGAGAGCAGGCAGCGGGTAAAGGTGACAAACAGGACAGAAAGCAGGGAAGGCTTTGATAGGGCTTGATACCAGGGAGTGACTCCACTGGTTTACGAGGTTTTCGGGTCATAATTATTAATGACCGATCAGAGGAGCTTCGGTTACTCATGAGATAGCCCCTAATCCCAGCTACCATGATCCCTTGCTCAAGTTCCCCAAAAGAGAAATGTGGGAATTAACTTCCAAATATTATGCTCTAAAATCATATGATGTCACCGTGGATGTGGTTAAAAGGCGCAGCGCCCACATCACCCACCATCAGTTTGGCCGCTGCTCTGTGCCTGCACTGGGGGCTGAGCTGTGCACGCCCCCCCGGGACCCCACCTCATGGAGCCCTCCCTGCTCCTGCCCGGAGCTCAGGCCTCGAGCTAGTCCAGGGCTCGGGCATGCCGAGACCCGGGCAGCAGAATTGCCCAAGAAGGACACCGGCGAAGTCCTCTGTGTGGGCTGCTGTCTTCAGATGACATGACAATGGAAAGCCGTATTGGGCTTCTCCAGAGAAAAGAACCAACACTGTGTGTGCGTGTCTGGACACAAAACGAGAGAGGGAGGAAAGCTGGGAGAGCCTGAGCGGGAGAGATTTATTTGAGGAAGTGGCTCACACGACTGGGGAGGCTGGTTTAAAATCTGCAGGGTGGGCCGGCGGGCTGGAGACCCAGGGAAGACTTCCTGCTGCAGTCCTGAGTCTGAAGGCGTCTGGAGGCGGATCTCCCTCTTCCTCGGGGGAACTGTCGTCTTAAGACCTAAACTGACTGACATTACAGGGGTCATCCGCTTTAACGTCTGCTAATTTGAACGTTAATCTCATTTACCAAATACCTTCACAGAAATCCCCGGAATAATGTCGACCAAATACGGCGGCCTGCGGCGGCCAAGTCCACACAAGAAATTGCCCAGCACCCCGACACAGAGCGCGCGACGAAGCGGGGCCGCGGCAGCGCCCTCGGAGGGGTCTGGAGGGGAGGAGGCCCGTGCAGGGCTGTGTGCCCCGCAGCACTCGAGGAGAGAGGCATGAGGGAAGCCAGGAACATCAGGCAGGTAGGCAGGCACCCGGGGAACGAGGCCGGCAGCATGAGGTCGTTCTGACCACAGGTGGGAGCTGCTGAAGGAAGAGCGGGAGGCGTGGAGGGCCGGGGCTACTCCGGAGGGCCGGGGCTACTCCGGAGGGCTTCCAGGTTCACGCTGTGTGCACCTTGCCGAATAGAGAGGGCCCGGAGCTAGCCTCCCAGGGGGCAGAGTGCTGTCAGACGCCTACGAGCTTCCTTACCCTCTCACCCCCGAAGGATGTGTTAGCCATGGCCGGTTCCCTAACCAGCACTTCTGGACATGTTTGTGTTACACGAACAGCCCTGTTTTCCATCCTAGGTGGCACTGCGTCGCCTCATTCTGCATCACAATGTGGAGACCCCAGCAAAGGCAAGTTTCCGACCAGAACACAACTGGCGGGCACTCCCAGCGTCCTGGAGGTCGGCCCCTCCTTCATATGACGACTGATGCAAACCTTTCCAGGAACTTCGACCGTGTTTTCTTTGGACCCAGCTTGTAAGTGGTCACCACTGGGCGCTTGCAGCAGCGCGAGACGGCTGACGTCTGGCTACCACAAAAGGCACACAGCTTAGCAATGAGCCCAAAGCCAAAGGTTTACGGGGAGTCCCCTCAAGGATTCTAAAGTGGTCCTTTCAGGGTCCTTGAGAGAGAAGCCTCCGGAAGCGGGGTGAGCGTGAGCGACGGGCGCGCCGGCTGGCGTGTGCACGTGTGCAGTCTCTCGGGCTTCTCTCACCAGGAATCCGGCGGGCTCTAAGAGGCTGCTATTTGTAGCTCCTCTGACAAAACCATCTCAGGGTGGCTTGGTTAGAAGAAGTACTTGAGAGGAACAAAGCACGCGGTTCAGCGAGTGGATGAGGGAGGCCGCGGGCTCTGCCGCAGGCTCCCGGAGCTTCCCTGAGGGGCCGGGGCCTCTCCCTGGGGGGCTGTCAAGGGGCCGAGGCCACTTGCTGGGGACCGAGAGGACCAGACACTGGGCAAGACTGCCTCTTCTCTGCTACCAGAGAGGCCCGCCCAACGGCCTGACAGGCTGCTCTGAAACAGCAAAAACAAGAGGACGCCAACCTGTCGATCGCCCGCAGTTCTGGAGCGTTCCTGTGCCCTTCCCCCACGCCTCCTCGCTGTGGCTGGAGCCCCAGGAGAGGCCTTCCCTTGTCTTCTGAATCCCCTTGTCTTCTGAATCCTGAAGGAGAGAAGGATGAGGCCTCACACGTCCAGCTCAGGCCCCATCACACCGGTGCCTTCTCCAGGTTCCATGAAAGGCTGAGGGCTGTGCTCAGGGCTGTGCTCAAAATTCAGGAGAGGTTTGGGGTTTTTCCCCCTCTACAAGCAGGCATTTGCTAGCAGAAGCTAGCTGTGTAAATGGGAAATTGAGGTACATGTTAGAATTTTCCTGTTTTAGGACATAGGAAGAAAGATAAACGAGCAGGAAAAGTCAGAGAAGTGGGCCCACATCCTGTGCGTAACGTCATCTCACTCTGGACCTGACAGAAACAAACACGTGCATCTCCTTAGAAATTTACTTTGTATAGAAATTTGATTTTGGGGAGCAACTGAGTCCAGGTGCCTCAGGACATAGCTGCACCTGTTTCTGGGTCTGAGGACAGACATGGGAGTACACGGAAGCCCGGAGTCAGGGCCCTGATGCACGGGGCTGCCGAGCGTGTCGCCGCACACCCACTGTGTGTGGGGGGCCTGCGCTGCCCGCCTTCTCAGTCTGGGTCTGAGTGTGTGCAGGCCGGCGAGGAGCAGACACAGCCCAGAGTAGCCCGTGTGAGCACAGGCGTGGGCACCGCCAAAGCCAAAACAGCCCTGGACAAGGGGAAACAGGAAGGAATGACTCTGCAGACCTACTGCAGTGGGGAAGAGAGGCGAGAACTCAATCTGGACTCAGCTCCTCTGAGACAAAGCACGGGGTTCTTCAAGTGCTGGCTCACGGCGGCTCAAGACTGCCTGTGTTTGCGCTGGCTTTGCCCAAAGCAAAAGTGGACTTCTCCCGTCTTGGCGACGGCCAGGAGCTGTCCAGCATGGAAGCTGGGCGCCCACCCTCACAGACTGGGAGATGGCATGCTACCTTCTGCAGCATTTCATTTCAGAGAGTTGGCTCCCAGGTCCTCAAGAAGAACATTCCTGTGATGTAACACTGGCAAGAGGCTTTAAAAAAGATTTATATACATCTCACAGGGGCAGAGAAAGAATTTACAATGATCAGTTGTCTAGAGAAAAGGCTAGTATTAGTCTGGGTTGTCCAGAGAAACAGAACCAGGAGAATTTATTTATAGAAAGAGATTTATTATAGGAGCTGACTCACCCAGTTACAGAAGCTGAGCGGTACCGAGATTGCACTCGGCAAGCTGGAGGCCAGGACAGCCCCAGTAAAGGCGGGGGCCCCGGGTCTTGCTGCTCTCTGCCGGCACCTGCACCTCTCGACCTCCCTGTGGGGCCTCTCGAGGCAGTACCTCCTCCAGGTTCTGTGAGTAATAAACTTCTCTATTTCAGCTTCTCAGTGGTCTGTTGTGGAACCATACTCACTGTCCAGCACCCAGGGCTGCGGGTGCGGAGGTTAATTTAGCATGACCTCTGTCTTGGGCATGGATGCATCGTCTTCCCTGTGTCCTCACATGGTCATCCCTCTATGCATGCCCATGTTCTGATCTCCTCTGCTTATAGGGACACCCGTTGCACTGGATTAGGGCCCAGCCTGAGACTTCATTTTTAACTCAGCCACCTCTGTAAAGACTTCATCTCCAAACATGGTCACATGCTGAGGTCCTAGAATCGGGGCTTCAACATAAGGACTTTTGGGGGGCAAAACTCAACCCATTGTTCCCAGTCCTCAAGGGCATCAGGAACGTGATGTGTTGGGGCTTCACATCACCTCATGTGGTTCTCACGGTCAGACAGTGTAGGGGGTATTCATATCTTAAAGAAACTTATATGAAATGGGCAGAAGATGTGGAGAGACACTTTTCCAAAGAAGACACCTAGATAGCCAACAGACACATGAAAAGGTGCTCAACATCCCTCATCATCACGGAGATGCAAATCAAAATCACCATGAGATACCACCCCAGACTAGTCAGAATGGCAAGCTGGTGCAGCCACTCTGCAAAAGAGTATGGAGGTTCCTCAAAAAGTTAAAAATAGAGCTGCTCTGTGATCCAGCCACTGCACTACTGGGTGTTTATCCAAAGGATACAAACAGTGATTCAAAGGGGGCATGTGCACCCCAATGTTTATAGCAGCAATGTCCAATAGCGAATTATGGAAAGAGCCCAGATGTCCATCGACACATGAATGGATAAAGAAGATGTGTTACATGCACACACACACACGCGCGCATGCACGGACACACACACACTGGACTATTATGCAGCCATCAAAAAGAATGAAATCTTGCCATTTGCAACGACATGGTTGGAACTGAAGGATATTATGCTAAGTGAAATAAGCCAGTCAGAGAAAGACAATTATCATATGATCTCACTCAGATGTGGAATTTGGGAAACAAAACAGATGAACATAGGGGAAGAGAGGGAAAAATAAAGTAAGATTAAAAAAAGAGAAAAAAGCAAACCATAAGAGACTCTTTAACAACAGAGAAGAAACTGAGAGTTGATGAGCTACCAGTTCTCTTTAGAAAAATGTCTCTTTCAGGGTGCCTGGGTGGCTCAGTGGGTTAAAGCATCTGCCTTCGGCTCAGGTCATGATGTCAGGGTCCTGGGATGGAGCCCCGAGTCCGGCTCTCTGCTCAGCAGGGAGCCTGCTTCCCCCTCCCGCTCTGCCTCTTTGCCTACTTGTGATCTCTGTCTATCAAATAAATAAATAAAATCTTTAAAAAAAATAAGAAAGAAAAATGTCTCTTTCTACTTTGGGCAGCCAGTTGTTTTCTGAGATTTGCAAAATAGAATCCTGACTTCTGCTTCCTGTGGCCACAACAACACGTGTTCTTCTCTCTTCAGAGTGATATTTGGAAATGAATTTCTCTTATGAAGGAAATTTATTCGACATAGAGAAACTCCTGAAATTGACTCATTCCATTTCCTTCTATTAAGAAATTCCAGAAAATTAAATTTGACAATTTTATTTAAAAATTGCATACATATTATAATCCCATGTTTGTAATTTTTTTTCCTATTCTTCTGTCTACAATTAGGCATGCGTAGAAAGTCATTCTCTGGGTGCTGCCTTGTGTTGCTTTGAGCTGACTGGAGTCGGGATTGTATGTACATTCATGGGGGGTTTTTTCTGTATCACTTTTTTAAAAAATAAGAACTATTTATTGTATGAGAAACAATAATGTTTTAAAAAGCATATTCTCAAAAAAATTTGACAACGTGAAAGAAAGTGGATTACAAAGCTGCATATCATGACATTGTGCAATCGTCCCTAGTGATTTTTGAGAATTGAGATTATAGGTGATTTTTTCATAGCTTTTTTTTGATATGCTAAGTATTTAAAATGAATGTGGATTACTCCTCTATACTAGGGTTCTCTAGAGAAACAGGGTTGACAGAACATACAGAGATTTATTATAAGGAGTTGGCTCACGTGACTGGAGTCCGGAAAGTCCCTGACCTGCCATGGTCATGCTGGAGACCTGGGAGCTGGGGCTGTGGGTTCTGTCTGCTTTGGCTCCGGAAGGCAGCAGAAGGGGGTGCCCCAGCTCAGAGACAGTCAGGCAGAGGATGTCTCCCTTCTTGGCTTTGTGCTCTACTCAGGCACAAATGGATGAGGCCATCTGCCTTACTCAGTCTGTTGATTTAAATGTTTATCTCATGCAGAAAACACCCAGAATCATACTTAACCGAGTATCCAGACACCCAGTAGAGATGACACATAAAATTAACCATCACACTCCTTACAATGAAAAAATAAATGATCAAGGCCACTGAGGGAAGAAACAAAGGGTGATCTTTCAAAAGGAGCAGGCAGAAAAATCCAGGGGCTGCTTATTGGCACAGTTCTACATGGGGAGCAAGCCTGTGGAAACCCAGCATGAGAGGCTGATGTTGGGACCTTCTCCGGGGCATTGGTAAACACTCTGGATGACCTCACTCCTTTGTGCTGCATGGAGGGTATCTGGTATCAGGGGTGAGAACTTTGGGCCCAGGAGCTGCTGCTTCAATTACCATAGCTCTGCTCAGGGAGGGTCCTGTGAACCTGGTACTGTGCCATAGCTCGCTCCTCCTCCTCACCCCTGCAAGGAGGGGTGTTATTACTCTTTACAGATGGGGAAGGTGAAGGGCAGAGAGGCCATGTAACCCATCCAACACTATGCAAGGCAAAGGAGAGGAGAGATTTGAACCCAAGAGGAAAATATGGATGGACTCTGGGGTAGCTTAGTGCTTGCTTCTGGATCTGGAGCTCCATTCCTCTGTTTCTCTTAGATTCTGGGCAAGAGGCAGCAGAATTTTTTTTTAATTGGTCGTATTTATTGCCCCTCCATACACATATACAACACAATGCATTTATATATACTCGAATGCACTTGAAATATTAGTTCCCAGCTAATTAACATAAAGTTGATTTAAAAAGGTGCAAAAATTTGAGTTTAAGGTGTGACTAGGGGAGGAATGAATTACACTACCTGGGGCTGCTGTCCTACAGAAGGACTGTCTCTGCTCCAGAAGAGATCTCCAGGGCATCTGGTCTTCCAGAGAGCTGAATCTTTGGCACGATTCACATTTTTGCACATTTCCTAGAAACAAACCATCTATTAGATTTTGTAACACCACCGCTTTCTTTCCTACGGGAACCCTTGGAGATTCCCCATACGTAGAATGAAATTAAAACAATCTATCCTATCTCACCAGATGTTTTACCATCATGTCTGGTCTCAGTAACATTTCGAGGACAACAGACATTCGGGCTGAGTGGGATGCATTTTAAACAGTGCGGCAACATGGGCTCTCATTCACCCCAAGACTAGATATTTGTTAGTCAGACGGAAGGTTTTCAGATTTCTAGACAAATGGAAAATTTGATATTTTTTCTTGAGCACATCCTCACTCCTGGCCTTCTTCTTACTGCTGGCACACTGAGAAGGTTGTAAGCAATTCTGTACGTGTAGCTGGCCGTACGCCCCTGGGGCTTTAGTGGCCCTCCTATGATAACTCACTTCCTGGAAAGAGCCCTCTGTCTTCCTGCTAGAAAAACTTGCTTGTGACAAGTTCTTTATGACAATTTCAAATTTTGGTGCTAAGGATGAACGTTTTGAGATTCAAGTCTTTTTTTCTTCTAAACAGTTACCTTGGCTGGGACTTCAAAGTCCATCTTGAAACTACAGGCTGAGACAGAGTCGCTTCTCTGCAGGCCGGACTCTGCTCCTCCGGGGCAGGAAACGAGGATGGAACAAATGGAAACAAATACAAACCGGCCAATGTCACATGGGACAATCACTTTGGCCGAAAGCAATAATACACTGATAAGACTTTTGGCAATTTCAGTGACATTCTCTTCTTAATTTCAGAAATATCCAAAGTAATAGAAACAAGATGATTGAGGGCACCAGAGGAAGGCCCTTTGGGTCATTATCAAAGCAGCTATGGATACTGCATTTTATTGGATACACTTAGACATGACTTGATTAGTGACCATTTTTGAAGTCACATTTAAAAGTCTTAAATGTAATTTTTTAAAGATTTTTTAAAGATTTTAAGATTTAAGATTTTAAGGTTTTTAAGATTTTATTCATTTGTCAGAGAGTGAGAGAGAGAGCGCACACAAAAGGGGAGTGCCAGGCTGAGGGAGAAGCAGACTCCCCGCTGAGCAAGGAGCCTGACATGGGACTTGATTCCAGGACCCTGGGATCATGACCTACGGCAGACACTTAACCAACTGATCCACCAGATGCCCCTTTAAATGTAATTTGATCAAGACCTTTAGCAGCAGATTCAACGAAATAAAAGTCATAGAAACTTAGAAAGATACTTGAAATGCAATAGCGTAATATAATCTGGATCCACTAGTTTGCTAAATGTAAACCATTCCATATAATAAAATCTTAAATATTTCTTTTAAAAATGAAAGAAAGAGGGCACCTGGGTGGCTCAGTGGGTTAAGCCTCTGCCTTTGGCTCAGGTCATGATCTCAGGGTCCTGGTATCGAGCCCCACATTGGGCTCTCTGCTCATCAGGGATCCTGCTTCCCCCTCTCTCTCTGCCTGCCCCTCTGCCTACTTGTGATCTCTCTCTCTGTGTCAAATAAATAAAATCTTTAAAAATAAAAAGGAAAGAATGTTTCATGTCACTAATCACTATAAATATATGAGGGGATTCTTTGGAATTTTTTTTTTAAAAGATTTTATTTATTTATTTGACAGAGAGAGATCACAAGTAGGCAGAGAGGCAGGCAGAGAGAGAGGAAGGGAAGCAGGCTCCCTGCTGAGCAGCGAGCCCGATGCGGGACTCGATCCCAGGACCCTGGGATCATGACCTGAGCCGAAGGCAGCGGCTTAACCCACTGAGCCACCCAGGCGCCCCTCTTTGGAATTTTTTATTGAGGTTAATTTTCCTTTTGATGTTACGAATCTCTTAAAACATCAAACACACACATGGACACACGTGGGCAGTAAGAACATGATACATCATTTTCAACATCTTTTCTGCCACAAAAATAACAACTATGACTTAATCTAGGCATGTGTGGGAAATTTCCTAAAGGCAGGAATTTAACCATTACTGTTTGAGTTTCCATGTTAGTTATTTCCAAAACTCCAAATTATAAATAAGTAATACACTTAATGAGTTTTTCCATCTTTAAACCTTAATTTGTTTTGTGATGATTTTCCACTGGGAAAAATGAAGGTTTGGCTGAGTTGTATTCCCCTCTTTCCTCTAGATTGCTGTGGATACATTATTGTAGCCAGCTCTCCTGTGGGTTCATGATTTAGCTTTAAATGGTATGCTTGAACGTGAATTTCTTGCTGAGTTACTTTAGATGGAGTAACTGTTGAGAGAGGTGGGTTTCCAAACCCTGCCCTTCCCTCTATCTTTTTCCCCACTTTATGCATCCCACATTCTTCCAGCTAGATACGCATTTATTTTTCAATGATAGATTTTTTTTCATTTTTAACAGTTGGTATGGTTTACATAACTGTAACACTCCCCCACTGTCAGACCACAACTCATTGAT
The DNA here is from genome assembly GCF_002288905.1 of Enhydra lutris kenyoni. Lineage (NCBI taxonomy): Eukaryota > Metazoa > Chordata > Mammalia > Carnivora > Mustelidae > Enhydra > Enhydra lutris. The sequence continues at coordinate 2,629,937 of NW_019154117.1, read as the reverse complement.
GTTTATAAGTCTAGTGCTGGGTGAGCTCCCCCAGTTCAGTTTCAGGACATTCCCAACACCCAGTGAGCACTTACTCTACATCATCAAAGTTAATGTCATTGAGTCTGGTTCCCGGGCCATATATGAATTTTCTGGCTTCATCTGAAGTCGGGTCGATACACGACACGTAGACATGATTATGACAGCGTGGGAATAGACCCAGTGGAGACTCATGACTATTCACATAATTCACGCAACAATAAATCATTACTGAGTCTCCCTGTGCCAGGTGCTGTTTTAAACACCAGCGATGAGATGGTGAGTAGAGTGCACCTGGAGCCTTTCTTCATGGAGTGGGAACTCTGGTGAAGCTATTGACATCATAAAGTACTGACCCAAATACATGCATATCCATTAGCTTCTGCCCGCGAATGGTGGCTTCAAACCACAACCACCTGATTATTGCACATCTGGTTACTGAGTCATCTGGGCTGGCCGTCCAGTTGGGGCCAGCTTGGTTGGTCCCTATATCTGTGGTCAGTTAGAGGGTGGTGTGGAAGTCAGCTGATGCAGATGGCCTCATGTCACACAGGGTCCCCTCCACTATATTCTGTTGCTCAAAGAGTCAGAAGCCTGCCCAGATAGAAAGTGGGGGACATAGACCATACCACTGAATGGAAGGGCCCCCATGTAAGAAGCCTACCTGACCTGAAGCAGCCATGCTGGGAGGAAGCCCAAGCCTCACAGAAAGCCATGTACAGGAGCTCAGGCCTGGATGAGCTTCACTGGATGAGTGAGGAAAGAAGCCCTGGTCTTCTTTTGGTCCTCTTAGTGGGGGTTCTGGACTCTGTGGAGCAGATAAGCCATGCTCTTGGGGCTCTGTCTAAATTCCTGACTGCAGAATCCAAAGGGCATAATAAAGTAGATGTTGTTTTATAATACTCATTTTCACAGCAATCCATAACTGGGGCAAGGAGAAAGATGACACAGGTATTGGGTAACTCACAGAGAAGATGGTGTATGTTTGCGATGCTGTCTCTTTCCATTAAAAATGTTTCCGTGGGACATCAAGAATGGATGTGAGAAACCAGGAGCTCTTCTGTGTTTTGCATTTGCATGGCACGGACTAGAGCATTATCCAAAGCTGTGAACGGAGTACCTCCACCCAGCTAGAGATGAGTAGAAATGATGGCCATGGAGCAACTGTGGGTGGGACATACCCAGAACGGTGGAGGCATGAGGCCACTGGGCCTAGTCTGCGTTGGGAAAGATATTCATACAGGTTTCTAGATCAGAAAGCTCTGAGTTCAGGACAAAGAAAAGAGTACTTTATGGAAAACTATAGAAGTTGATTTTTTTTTTCTGGAATATTTACTCTTCATTTGTCCTTCCAAATGAGTAAAGAAGAATTCTAAGGACTATTCATTGGATTAATTTTGTTCTTTGGAAATTCAGTGGTGAGTTTCTAGGGGAATGAAAGGTACATGCCTGAAAGGGCTTTACTCCCGTTAAAAAGTGCAATTAGAAGATTACCCAGGATGCTCTGTCCTGTGTTTTCCCTGTGGCTTTCACTACGGCTGTTCCTTCCACAGCGGCTCCATGATTACACAAATGTCTTCGCCTTTCAAGTGTTCCGTTACTCATTTGTTACTCACCGGAACACCTATGGCCTATTCAGCGGTGGAGCCTGCTTGCTCAGTGCATTTATTTTTGACTTGGGTTTTCTGTGAAAGATGAAGAGGAAGATGGCATTTAAGTGGCGGCTCTCAGACTGGGGTCTTATTCTTTCTCGCCCGCATGTGTGAGCCACGCACTGTGCAGTCCTTGGTTCCTGTCACCGAAGCAATCTTGCCTACTTGACATACCTCATTTACCATCCCTGCTTTGTGGGCCGTGGTCTCCCATCCTCCGAGTCTCACTGCCCCTGGCACCATTCATTTCCATTTACCCAGTCTGTCACACGCAGCTTAGCAAAACCATCTCAGCATCCCCATTTCCAATCACAAATGTTGCTTTGATAGAACTAAAAAAGATTATACAGAACTTTCGGCTGTGTGCCTTCAGAGATATGGATAAGGGGAAATGATTCAGTGACATGAAATGGATAAAAATGATAGATTCTTTTGACAAACAGCAGCTAATAACAACTTTCAAACGGCGAATTAATCATTTGGGCCTTTTAACTGCCATTTAGAAGAGTTCAGAAATTCGAATGCCTGTGAGAGTAAGGGGACAGTATACTTGTGTGGGGGGCAGGCGGGGGTGTACAAGACATCTACAGTTACACTACATCTTACTAAATTAAACTTTCATCTAGAGAAAACTGCACATTGACATATGGTTGTAGGAAAGAATACAGAGACACCATAAGCACCCAACACCCAACTTCCCCAGAGGATAATGACTTCCAAAACTACAAGATGATGTCACAACCAGGACACTGACACGGACACAGTCAAGACACAGAACTTCCATCACCACAAGACCCCCTCAGGTGACCTCTGTCCCCCCATGCCATCCCTAACCTGGGTAACCATTCCTCTTCACTAGTCTGGTCTCCATCTCCAGAATTTTGACATTTCAAGAATGACATATAAATGGAATCATGTGGTATCGTTAAAAAGAGAAAAACAGGGGCACTTGGCTGTCGCAAGTCAGTAGAGCAGGTGATTCTTGATTTCAGGGTCATGAGTTCGAGCCCCATAGACACTGCACATAGGGATTACTTTAAAAAAGAGAAAGCGGAAACAGCCAAAATGGAGTCATTTGAGATAAGTTCATGTCAGCATACCAAGAGTTAATATCTAACCTAATTATTAATATCTAACCTAATTCAGCCTCTCCCAGGACTGTAATCTTAACCAGTCAGTCTGGGATTACCTGGTCAGCACTAGGGAGGCCATCTGCCTGACGGACCTTTGGCTTTCCCCCAGAGGAAGGTGGCCTGATCTAAAACAACCCACTCTTTGCTGGCAACATCTTTGTCCTGCCCCCTCTGCCTGTAAAAGTCTTCTGTTTTGTACCATGTGTGAAACAGGTCTCCTTCCTATCTGCTAGATAGGATGCTACCCAGTTCACAGATCACTGAATGAAGCCGGTAACATCCTGAAAATACACTCAGGTGACAGGGCGCCTGGGCAGCTCAGCAGGTGGGGCCTCTGCCTTCAGCTCAGGTCATGATCTCAGGGTTCTGGGATCAAGACCCACCTCAGGCTCTCTGCTCAGCGGGAAGACTACTCCCCGCCGCCCCGCCTCTGCCTGCCTCTCTGCCTACTTGTGATCTCTCTCCGTCAAATAAATAAATAAAGTCTTTTTTAAAAAAGGATTTTAAAATATTTACTCAGGTGAATTGCTTTTTAACAGTAATCTTTCGGAATTGAATCTTTTACTTTTTAGAACGCCCTTGTAATCTGTTGCATATATAAAGTTATTTTGCTTGCTGAGTAGAATTCCATGGTGTGGAGATACCAGAGTCTGTGTGACCATTCACCCACAGAAAGACATCTGGGGTGTTTATAGTTTTTGGCTCCTACAAATAAAGCTGCGCTGAACGTTTGCATGTAGGTTTTTGTGTGAACATTAGCTTCCATTTCTGAGGGATAAATGTCCAAGTTTTTCTTTCTTGGTCATACAGTGATTGTGTGTTTAGTTCTGTAAAAACTGCCATGCTGTTTTCCAGAGTGACCACACAAACTCACATTCCCTCCAGTATGCCGGAGTGATTCAGTTTCTCTGCATCTTCACCAGCATTTGATATTGTCAGTATTCTGTATTTCAGCCGTTCTGTTAGGTCTGTAGCGATACCCCACATGGTTTTAATTTGCACTTGCCTCACGGCTAACGGTGTTAGGCATCTTCTCCTGGGCTTACCTGTGGTCTTGTTCTCATCCTCAGGACATGTCTGCTCTATGTTCTAATTACACCATATTTTAAAACACAGGACAGAGGAGTGCAGCAGGTCCTGGCTGGCAGAGAGCCTGCTACAGGGATGATCATCTCACAGAGACTAAAAGCCATGGCTCCTGTTTAAGGATTTCACAGCGTCCCAGTACACTCACTTTAATAATCACAGACACACACCCTGAAAGAAAAGTAGGGTTTTTTGCCAACAGCAGGTGGACTCTGAAACCTAAGAGCAGGATCCCCTGTAGCCAACAAACAGAAGAAACATCTGCCCTGACCACGGTGTCCCCATGTCCTCCCTGCTGTAAATGGACAAGGAGGCAGCTGGGAGCCGGAGGCGGTGCAGAGGGACGTGTGGGGGAGGGCAGCGCTCAGAACCCCACGTTCCTTCCCTTCCTCCCTGGTACTGAAACTTCCACTTCCATCCACAGAGGCTGCTCAAGCAAGAGTTTCTTGCTTTGGGCCCCAATCTGCATTCTCAGTGAGTATGCGGGTCATTCTTAATCCGCTCCTAAATTTGGGAAACAACTCCTTCTATTGTCCCTCTGTCACAGGTTGGATTCCCAGCGAGCTGTGTGAGCTGGCCTCCAGCAAGGGTGTGGCTTGGAGCCGCTTAGCTCCTGCGGGGGTCCTCTGTGTCTGGGGTTAGAGGCCGCCAGCCTCAAGTCCGCCCCCACTGCCTCGGAGCATGTCCCATTGAACTACGGACGAGCATTCATAGAACAGGGGACACATGTGTGTTCTTACTTGTCCTTGGCCAGTTTGTTTCACGTAATCTCACTTTCTGCTTCCTACTTCCTTACCAGCTTACACACGTTTTGTGAGCACAAATTCTTTGGGGGAAGGGGTGTAACGGGCTTTGTTAACACTAGAAATTGCGAGTTACCTAAGAAAGCAATTCTAAAATAATTCATGTGAGATATTCCCAAATATCCTAATCAGGAATCCTTCTGCCCCATGCATTAGGAAAAGATTCTCAAAAGAAAGATGAACAGTTTCTTGAAGTCCCGTCTGGCCAAAAGCACCTATAAAAGCTGCTTCACCTAGATGAACGCTACACTGTTGTCCACTTCAAGCAGCTTTAATCATGTCCACTCAGCAAAAATCTCACTAAAGGGGCACCTGGGTGGATCAGTGGGTTAAAGTCTCTGCCTTCAGCTCAGGTCGTGATCCCAGAGTCCTGGGATCTAGCCCCGCATCAGGCTCTCTGCTCAGCAGGCAGCCTGCTTCCTCTCTGCCTACTTGTGATCTCTGTCAAATAAATAAATAAAATCTTAAAAAGAAAAAAAATCACTAAAATTGCTGATGTCAATTACACATCAAAATAATATTCTGGTATATTGAGTTAAATAGAATATGGTATTAAAATTAAGCTCCCCTGTTTCTTTTTAGCTTAATAATGTAGTAACTGCCTGCTTGTGGTCTCTGTCTGTCAAATAAATAAATAAAAAAATCTAAAAAAAAAAAAAATAATGTAGTAACTAGAAAATCTAGAAATGCGGATGTGATTTGTTCCCCTTCCCCTGGATGCGGGGCGGCCCCTCCTCACAGAGCTTTTTGCCAGAGGTCACCTCTGCCTGACCTGTGGGACCTCCCACCCTGTGGGATTTCTGTTCACACTCTGGTCTTACCCGACTTCATGTTTGTCATTTTTTGTCTATTCTCCTTAAGTGAAAATGCGGGGAAGGCAGGGACTGAGAGTAGGGTGTGGTTCCTGTGACCGCCTAGCGAACAACTCTATCACAGACAACGGAGTCCAACTGCTGACCCAATGCTATATTTTGTAAACAGTTAATTAAACAGAGATTAGTTTTGAAATGCACATTTTTTCTTCCTTTTTTCAAATCTCAGATTGTTTCATAGGCCCTTGAAGGCCTGTAGCGCTGACCAGGCCCTCGAGGCTAACGATACATTTCTATTTTAATGATCTTTTCGCTGCTCGGGTTCTTTGTGCCTTATGGATGTAAGCAACCTGACTCATGGTCAAGGATGGAAATCAGGTCTCTATTTTAAAACTATATTTTTAAACCTGAAAGGTGGCAGTGGGTGAGAATCTGGGGGTTTCTCTGCACCTTGGTGCAGGGTGTGCCAGGAGGAACACTCCCAGCCCAGTGATGCCAATATTCTCTTAAACTCTATGCATTCAAGTTTTACCATGTCACGTCGATTCTTTGGTTTGTTGGATGTAGCAAACATTCTAAAAAGCAAAAAAAACCACCACTCAAAAAAAAAAAATCCAAGAAACAAACTGAACAGCAGAGTAATAGGAATGTGAGTCAGTAATTCCAACTCAGCCCTCTGGGCGGGGCACACCAGGCACCCACGGTGGGGGCAGGGGGCGGGTTACATCCAGTATGCGGCGCAGGTCCCTGCCACGATTATTAGCCTCTCGTGTCTTGAGGACGCCGGTTATAATGTCCACATCCTCCACTAGCTGCTGTCACTCTGGACCTTGCCCCATTCCCAAGAAAACGTTGCTTAACCATCAGCAAGTGGACAATCCCCACAGTGTCAAGGTCATGGGAATTGAAACCTGCCCATTCTAAAAGACTTTGTCCCAGTTTTATTAAGGTACGACTGGCGTACAGCACAATGACTTGACTTAAAATATTGTGAAATGCTCTCCACTGTCAGTTTGGGGGGCACCCATCATTTCAAACAAATTCCCAGGAGATCTCTTCCCTTCGGAGCTGCTCCCTGTACCAACCTCCCCGTGCACCATGTGGTTGTGGTGGCTCGGGTCCGCGTGCATCTCACACCCTAGCTCCTGTCTTCTCACTGGAAGCTTGTACCTTTTGACCACTTTCCTCCAATCCCTTCTTCCCCCACCGTCCCTGCATCTGGGAACCACAAATCTGATCTCTTTTTCTATGACATTAGGTGTTTTTATTCTTTCTTTCTTTCTTCTTCAAATTCCACATACAAATGAGATCACATAGTATTTGTTTCTCACTGACTGTCTTATTTCACTTGGCATCATGCCCTCCAGTTCCATCCATGTTGTTGCAAATGACAGGATTTCCTTTTTTATGGCTGAGTAATATTCCACGTACATGTATGCCCTGCCTTCTTTATCCATTCCGTTACGGATGGGCAAGGATGCTGCTTCTGCAGCCTCACTGCTGTAAATAATGCTGCGGTGAACACAGGGGTGCAGGTGTCTCTTCCACAGAGCATTTTCCAAACCTTCCACTTTAATTGGGGTTTTGACCCTCCTGTGCAGTGTTGTGTTTTCACACACATGGTGGATATGAGCCCACCCTCCAAATCCCAGAGCATGTCTAAGAGCCTCCAGTCTTTACAGACTGTGAAATTCAAATCCATCTTGGGAAGGTACCCCTGCCTCTTAATTTCACAACTTTCCCTTTCATGTGGTTCTGATTTCTCCCTCTTTTCCAAATATCTTTGATAAATTTATACATATCTTCGTAGCCAGCCATCTACAATATTATGGTAACAGGCAAGGGGTGACCTAAGGAAGAAATGAATACTTTGTTCTGTCACAGACCGGCACACCTTCCATGGAGGGCCAGATGGTAAACATGTGTGGTTTGCAAGCCTCTGTCCCAGCTCCTCAGTCTGCTACGGGAACAGGAAGGCAGCCACAGACCATCTGTAAATGGGAGAGCGTGGCTGTGTTCCAATAAAACTTTATTTTGGATATGTGTTACAGACACAATTTGAATTTCCTATAACTTTCACATGTCACTAAATAGTGGTCTTCTTTTCTCCACCCCCGCCCAACCATTTAAAAATGTGAAAACTATTCTTAGCTCGAAGGCTGCCCAAAAGGGGACTGTGGGCCTAATTTGCTACCTCCTGCTATAAATTGTCAATGATCATGGTCAATAATTATCATGAATAGTTTTGGTGCTGTTAACAGTTACCAAGCAATTGCAGTGACTAAATGACTTTTAAAAGGGCTTCTAGGCACCTGGGTGGCTTAGTCAGTTGGGCCTCGGACTCTTGATTTCAGCTCAGGTCATGATCTTGGGGTCTCAGGATCAGGCCTCATGTCACACGCACCACTCAGTGGGAGGAGGCCGCAACTCAGAAAATTTTTTCTCAACAAAGCCAGACAAATGGAAAATGGAAATTGGATTTAAAAATCTGTTTCCTCCTATTCTAATTCTATCCATCGGCTGCTTGCTTCCCTGTTTTGCTTCCACCAGCAGCCCTGGACCCAGCACCTCACCGTGAACACCTGGAACAATGGGACACCCTTTCCTCTTCTGTCCCTCATGCTGCGGCACGCTCACTCCTTCTCTGCACCAGCCCAGCCAGAGCCCCCAAGCCTACACTCCCCCAGCACGAGGCTGTCACTAGCCTAAGGATAGGTCCCCCTACGCAGGACCCCCGATTTAATCCTGAACCACCGTGGGCTGTGTGTCCGTTTCCTGTTTGTCCTCTTGCTCTCCGGTGTCCAGGTGACTGCTGTGTAGCGGACGCAAGGTGAATTCTGAATCCTCCTGCACCTCTATTCCTGTATCTGTGAAATGGGGGAAACGGGGGTTTAGATGGGAAACCCCACAGGCGCCCCAAGGAAGGGTGAGGAGTGTCAGCCCCTTCTCCCGACTCTGCCCACTGCTTTCAGCCTGAACCCGAGGGTGTAAGACTGACTCATCCTGACCAACAGAAAGCAAGGACCCTTTCTTCTCTTGCTGGTCACACCTCAGACACACGGCTGCTCTCCACTCAGGGCATCACCCCGTTTCCCCTCATGCAACTTATTTTCTCCCTAATGCAACTTATTTTTCTAATAAGTTTACACATTTAGAATTAAGAGAACTGTAGTTTGTCAGTTTGGCCTATCTTAGGAGAACTAAATGTGTAATAAATTCGTTTTGAAAGAAACAAGTCTGGAGGAACTGTTTTGTACTGATGTTAACAGTTCAATGGGAAAAATAAAAGCTCTTTAGACAAATAAAAGGTGGGGAGAGCTCCAGAAACTATGGTCATTATTTAAAAGAAGTTCCTTATTTCTGGCACTATTACGGATACCGAAGTTTATCTTGATGAGCTTGTAAGAGATGAATCCACGCTTTGTGTAGACTCACTCAGGCAACAGTTTTCAATATTGTGACCAATGACTTGAAATGAATTAAGCTATGACTATAATTTGCAATGAAATATGTGACAGCTTTTTTCAAAGACAATGAGGGCCTCCATGTCATATGAATTCCTCCTTCTGGGATATCTAGTTCTGAAGGAGACACTTATGTTGGAGTGTGACCTGGAAAACAAAACATCTAGGAACTTTCCTCCTTGGAGAAAATGTTTTCTTATGGAAATGAAATACAGAGAGTGTTCTGGGGGTATTGGTGCAGGGCTAATTCTGAATATTCTGTCATTTTCATCAGTGTTGAAGGCTTGACCCCACTCTGATGCCAAAGAAGGTGCGTGCTGGCTACTCAGACAGTGTTCTTCTGGGAACTGGCTCATTGGTAGGGTCTTCACTCCAGGGTAGCATCCATAGTTAACTCAAGTTAACCAAACTCTCAAGAGACTGATGTATAAACCAAAATGCCAGTTTATTACTTTCTAGTGAGGAAAGCACAGAAGCTCGGTTCTTCTCTTCAACACATTCTCCCTTCAATACTGACAGCCAGTCATTCTTCGGAGACTGTTTTTGATGGAAAATAGGTGTGTGTAAGATGCTTGGATGGCATCTCGCCAGGTGGAAGCCTCAGGACACAGCTCTGAATCAGAAGCTGAGCTCCCGTCCTGCGGCGGCCGATGCAGCCACCATTCCTGCACGAGGGCCTCCAGGGCCTGCCCACAGGACAGCTTCTCTCCGCACGTGGCTGGAACGCTGGCAAGTCCTGACTTTGTCGGGCCTGTGGTCTACGGTACTCACAGCTGTTTCTCTCGGACGAATACTGACTCTTCAGACAAGATGCAACATACGTGGTGTGATTCCAGCTTCCCCGAGTGACAAGCGCCATGGGTCCAAGCCATCGGCTCCTCCGCCACGGGATTCATTCCACTTGACCACACCTGGACATTCCCAAATCTCTCCAGCTCTACAGTGGCAGGTGATGCTTGAGAGTGGTTGAAATGCCACTTTGAGAAGGACTCATTTCTCAGTTGTGTGGAAAATTGATCTTATTTAGCTGTACCGTCACTTGTATTCTGGAAGCCGGCTCTTGTCAGGGAATTTGTCAGTTTATTCTTGCTATACTGTTGGGTATTTTGCAGTTTTGTTTCAGGGACATAATATCATCAGTTTGAAAATAGATCCTCGGGGCACCTGGGTGGCTCAGTGGGTTAAAGCCTCTGCCTTCGGCTCAGGTCATGATCTCAGGGTCCTGGGATCGAGCCCCGCATTGGGCCCTCTGCTCCGCAGGGAGCCTGCTTCCTCCTCTCTCTCTGCCTGCCTCTCTGCCTACTTGTGATCTGTCAAATAAATAAATAAATAGATAAATAAATAAATAGATCCTCACAGGGAATGTCTGTACTGAGCTGGAGCTAAATTAGGGAGGGTACAAAAGTGGGAGTGGGAGAGAGAGGAAACCAGCACGTGCGTACTTGGCCGTCGGCAAACTTGGGTAAAGCAGGTTACACAGTTGGAAACGTTTCTGTTCCAAGCCGCGAATGTCCATGCCTGTGAGACTTAAGCTGATGCCCAGGGCCTGTTCAGCCGGGGTGAGGCTGCGCCAGCTTCCTGCAGTCCTGCAGTCCTGGATTCCCATTAGTGTCCCCTGATTCCCGCCCCCCGCCCCCCCGAAGCACCAGCAGGGCCCAGCTTACCCTCTGAGGCACACGATACGGGGCAAGATGCTGGATTTTTGAATTTTTATAAATCCTGGCAATGGCCTTCCTTCTTTCCCTCCCTTCCTACCCCCTACCCCTTCTGTGACAAGGCTGTTCTGCTGATCTGCACCAGCTGACGTCATGGACGTCTGCATCCGTCGAGGCTCATCCCACAGCTCACATGTTGGCTGCTTTCTGCCATGTGGCTTCTTTGGCACAGTGAGCTGTGGCTCTCACTGACGTGCTGGCAACTTTCTCCAAGAAGTTCAAGGTAAAGAAACGCAAAACTCCACGCCGCATTCCTCCAGGAGCCACATGCACTGTTGGAAATGCTTTCTGTTGACCTGCCTCCCTTTCTTAGACTGGGGAGGTTAGACAGGGGCCGGCCTGGAGAAGCAGCACCATTCAGACCAGTGGTGCCCAGTGCCTTTGCCTTTTATGAAGTAGGTGCCACTCCCAGAAGGAAGGGCTCCCCACGCTGGGCCCACATTTCTTGGGGCCCCAGGGACACCGTTTGGCAAGGGTGGGCAGCTCCAGGAGCCAGAAGAAATAGAAGATGCCTCATCTTGCACCAGATCACTCCACTTTGACTCATCCCTCATCTTTCCTTTGGACCCTTAGTGGCATTACTTCGAAATGGATTCTAAAATGAGGGCTGCATGGAGGGCACTGTCAGGTGGGGATGGGGACGGGGCTACCTCCTCACCCATCCCTCACCCCACTCCCTGCCCATGCCGCTCAGATGCATCCAGAACGCCTTGCCTCCAAAATCAGCTCAGAAGCAGCATATTTTAATTCCAAATTCCATCTGAAAACTCAGAGAACACAGATTTGTTTTTGACAAGAACAACTCACAATATGCTCGAAGGCAAGATTCCCTTCATCGAGATTGTCCCAAGAGCACCTGGAAAGGGAAGCGTTGTTACGCTTTGTTAACTGTTAAATTAAAGCAGTCCACTTGAATTTAATGGCCATAAATTTCAAGTAATTAAATACCTGCCAAAACCAGAAAATTATGCTTCAAAATAATTAATTTTGTAACTTTTGTCTCCATGAACTTGACCGCTTGACAGCTATTTTGATGTCACGTGAATTTCGTCACCATCGAACAGAAGTAGCATTCCTTTGTCAATGTCAGTTAATACCACCCTTGAAGAGAAAATCTCGAGGCCAGCACATGACACTTTTGTGACAATTGGGACATTTTGATATATTTGCAACATTCCTATAAAGAATGAAGTGGCAGAAGCCACACTATCATTGGGATTCCTCAGAGAGCAGAGTCGGAAGGGAGACTTACAGGCAGAATCTTTGAGGTTCCCTCTTGGGAGCCAGCCGCTTTGTGAGGGCATGAGGGCAGCGGCCTGGCAGGGTAGAGTTGGCTGTGATGTGGGCGCACCAGCAGCCTCAGTGGGCTCAGTTCTGAGCAGGCACGGCTTTTCTGAGGATCTGCTATGAGGTCAGGGGTCCAGGACTTGCACCCTGCAGGGAAGGCAGGTGATCTTGGATGAAGCAATGTCCTTTCCTGAGGGCAGTTCCCAAGGAGGGACCCGTCTAGGAGCTGTTGGCAACAGGTACTCCCAGCAGCCGGGGGGAGAGCCAGGTGGGGGGAGATCCAGGAGTACACCAGCATCCACCAAAGCAGTTATTTTATTTTAATTTATTATCACTTTGGCGGGGGGCGGGGGGGCAGAGGGAGAGAATCGTAAGCAGACTCTACCCAAGTCCAGGCCCCACATGGGGCTCAATCTCATGAGCCTGAGACTGTGACCGAAGCCATCCAGGCGCCCCACCATCAGAGCCGTTATTAAACTGCTTCTTTTCTCCTCTTCTTGAATATGGATCCTAACGAGGAAAGGGAAAGCGGGTAGTCTGCCAAGACCAGGAGGTCCGTGTGGGGCTCCAGTGTCTTGCTGGTGAGGACTTGGGAAGCGCCTGTCGTCACCACCGGACCCCCTGCCCGAGGGCCTTTTCTGAATTGCACCCGATGCTTACACTGAGTCACCCAAACAGGTCCTCTCGCACATTCTCAAAACGGCAGTCTTACTCGTGGTCCGGCTGAGTCCAGACTAAGCGGCCACGACTTCAGCAGTGTGTTGCCGTCTCTCTCTGCCGTGCTCTGGGAGACCTGAGTGCACGTGTTTCCCCGGGCAAGATGCTTCCGACGGAACGAGTGACGTCCCGAACCAGCGTCTGCCAGGGAGACCGCGGGCGCCGTGGTGTTGGCGACTTGGAACTCCCACAGACTGCGCTGCTGTAACCTCACTGAAATTGAGTCTCAGCGACTACTTAATGACTTCCTAAATGCTTTTGGGGGTTTTCTGGTTCTCAGAGGGGTTTTTTTGAATGTAAAAGTTTTAAATTTCAGCTTTCTTGAGGAACAACTGATAAAAGTGTAAGTTATTTAACGCGCACATCAGGGCGAACTGATCTATGTGTGGCGAGAGGATTTGCTCCATCTAGTTAAACATATGTATCACCTCACATCTTTTTTTTTTTTTTTTGAGCACATTTAAGTCCTACTATAGTAAATTTCAAGGGCACAATACAGTATTAGCAACTAAAGTCACTACATTTTACCTTAGATTCTCAAATCTTATTCATCTTTTTTTTTTTTTAAAGATTTTACTTATTTATTTGACAGACAGAGGTCACAAGTAGGCGGAGAGGCAGGCAGAGAGAGAGAGGCAAGGAGACACCCTGCTGAGCAGAGAGCCCAATGTGGGGCTCCATCCTGGGACCCTGAGATCATGACCTGAGCCGAAGGCAGAGGCTTTAACCCACTGAGCCACCCCGGCGCCCCTCAAACCTTATTCATCCTATAGCTGAAGTATCTACCCTTTTAACAAACTCTATTTCCTCCTCTGCCCCCAGCCCCAGACAACCCCATTCTACTCTGTTTCTGCAAGTTTGAACTTTTTTTTAAAAGATTCCATACATAAGTGACACCAGGCAGAATTTACCTTTCTGTCTGACGTATTTCATAACGCCGTCCGAGTCCGTCCGTGCTGTTGCAAGCAGCAGGATTTCCTTCTCACGGCTCAGTAACATTCCGTTATACACGTGTACCACACCTTTGTCCGTTCACCCACCGACGGATACTGTACTTCTCTGTCCTATCGTGAATAATCCTGCAGTGAACACGGGGGCGCAGACCTCTCTTTGAGACACTGTTTCATTTCCTTCGGGTGTATTCCCAGGAACAGAATTGCTGGGTCATAGGGTGGTTATGCTTTTCGTTTTTTTGAGGAACCTCCATACTGTTCTCCACAGCGTCTGCGCCGGTTTGCATTCCCTCCAGCCGCGCATGAGGATTTCTCCACATCCTTGCCAACACTTACTTCTTGTCTTTTTGTTAATGGCCACGCTGACAGGGGTGAGGTGGCATCTCGCTGGGGTTTGATTTGGATTTCCCTGATGATGAGTGCTGTTGAGCGTCTTTTCATGTACCTGCTGACCCTCTGTACGTCTTACTGGGAAAAATGTTTATTCAGGTCCTCTGCTCATTTTTTAATTGGATTTTTTTCTACTGGGTTGTATGAATTCTTCATGTATTTTGTATATAAACTCCTTAGATGACTTGCAAATATTTTCTCCCATTCCACAGGTTAACATGTCATTTTACCAATGGTTTCCCTTACTGTGCAGGAGCTCCATAGTTTGCTATAGTCCCACTTTTTATTCATTCATTCATTCATTCATTCATTATTTTTCATTATTTTTAGAGAAGGAGGAGGAGGGGCAGAGGGAGAGGGAAAAAGAGAATCTGAAGCAGATGGCACACCCAAGCATAGAGCCTGGCGAGGGGCTTGATCTCATGACCCTGGGCTAAAATTAAGAGTTGGACCACTTAACCAACTGAGCCACCCAGGCACCCCACTATAGTCCCACTTTTAAAAAATTTTTGCTTTGCTTTTGGTGTCATGAAGGGAAAAAAATCTTAATTAAGAATGAAACAGATTCGGTTCAAAAAGTGAATTGCTATTAACATTTGTCTTCTCTCTTTATGTCAATAGCAAAAATATATTGGTCGTTGAACACGTTAATGTGCTGAATAAATCCTATAAAACAACATAATTTAACCAATGCCTCTAAATGTCTTTTTTAATGGTCTTCATTTATACTCCTTTGCATGTAAGGAATAACTTTAATCCTGAATTCTTGAAATAGTCAAGTCACTTACTCAGTGAAAGAATATTTTATGAGAAGCTCTGCCTTTCTTATTTTTTCCTAATGCTTAGCTGAAATGGTGCCAGTAAACAACGTGTTTTCTCTCAATGTGCATGCCCCATTGAAAACTTACTGGAGAACTTTTTAGAACCTGGCACCCGTTACCCAGGCAGCATGGATCCAAACTTGCTGTGTCCCATGTCCCAGGACCCCCATCACCTCTCTTGCTGCCATGCTTCCTCGGCAGTCGATGCCGGCACCTGCGCTGGGCTTGCCTCTAGGGGAAATTCCTACAGCGACCTTGTAAAACTAAAAAATAATAGTGAGTCAAAGGCTCTACCTATGAAGCTACAGGAATCATGGAGGAGTGGGAGCAGAACCCTCGGGCAGGGGGTGCTCCAGGTTCACCCTGAGGCTCTGGCATTGTTCTGAGGACAAGGTCGCCTTCATTTCTCCAAAGCAGGTGGCCGTCTGCCTGCCTCCAGGAGCCCAGTGGTGAGTGGATGGACCTGGAAGGGCCTGGGCACACACACAGAGCTCTTGACCATCCTGTAAAGTCATCGTTTCTCAGCCCAGGCAGCTCCTGCCATGCTGGAGGCTTGGAGCTACTGATTTTTCTGAAGAAGCCAGAATCTAGACATTTTTAATGTCAACATTCTCAAATTTTACATGTTAAAACTATTCACATCTTTGAAACCACAATGTGGGCCCCCCTCCCCCAAAAAAGGTATGAGGCTGTGTTTGGGCCCCAGGCTTCAGTGTTCATGCTCCTTGCAGCACCGCTGGCGCTGTGGCTGATGTGACACAGAAGGGAGGAGGCCCCGCCTGGGAGGCACCGCACGCCCCCTGCACGTCAGCACGACTCGGGCAGGCATCCAACCCTGACACACTGGGAACCCGTGACACGGAGAGGACTCGAGCCATGCTGCCAGCCAGACTCCTCACAGGACAGCTTGCTGTATGTGATTTCAGACAAACACACGTGACTCATGCAGTGGAGTGATTCATCCAACACCCGTGCCGTAAAAATGTGAAGTGCAGAAGGTCCTGCAGTGGCCCTCGGAGACTCTGCAGCCAGGACGGGCAGCTCCAGGGCACCACACGCTTGCTTGCTGGGTCCCCTGCATCTACCATCGGTTTCTCGTGCCCCCACAGGCACTGAAGGCTCCTGTCGTGTGGTCCCATGGGGACAGAAGAAAGCCAGCAAGCATGTGGATGGCGTTCTGGTGATATGTGCACAAAGAGGGAAGCATTCTCGCCATCTTTCCCATGTGCCGTGCCGATGAGGACCTCCACAAATGGGAAGCCTCAGAAACGGGGCCCCGCTTCCCAAACAGGATCCAGGGAGCGGAGAGGGCCTGCCCAGCAGCCACACTTCCCGAAACGGGGCCTGCTGGCTGCCAAGGTGCAGGAAGGTCAGAAGGTAGAAACCAGACTAACGGAGAAAACTGAGGCTCACCTCCTTGCACCCAGCAAAATTTACACCTTCTCAGCATTTCTATGAACTGGAAACCTCCTAATTATTCTAAGGATAACCTATTACAATGATGGCACGAAAAGCTGGAGTGGGTCATGGCTGTCTATGTCCTTTATCCCCCACAGAAACGTACTTACTCATCAAGCACACAACGTGATCTTCCTTCCTGTCTGGAGCTGCTGCCGCACGTCACCCCCACGGCAGCTCTGACTGCATCGTCTACGCGGTGCTGAATCGGTGGAAGGTTTCCCCGGGTGAGAGTCATAGCGGGCCTGGCAGGAAATGAGCACATTCATACTTAATTGCCACATAAGTGCCTTCAGCTCTTTTACTCCAGAACTACAGAGCAAAAATCTCTGGGTAGGACTAACCCTTTTCATGCCGTCTTGCTGTGAAGACTTGTGTTACATGCCTCAGGGAGCCTCCCTTTATAAAGGGCACCTGCCACAGGCTAACGTATGGGCCTGGCTCTGAGTACTTATCCCATCAGCTGGGGCATCCCCTGGAAGGGCCACAAGGAGGCTGGAAACTCACGTTCACGTCACCAAGCAAACTGGTAGCAGCAGGATCCCTGAGTCCTGTTAGGGAAATCCACTTTAAGAGTCCAGTGAGTTTAAATAGCCAAGACATTAAAAATAATTAAAAATTCCTATTTTCTTCATCTCTTTACAATACTTCAAGTGCTACAACTATTGATTTCCTGCTCAAGCCTGTGATTACACTGCTGTGCACCGTAGGCTGACATGCGCATTATGCAAATGGCATTTCTGTTGCTGGAGCAGGTTTCAAAAGCCGGGCACATAAATTGCACCAGAGCAATTCAACAGATACTTTTAAACAGGGCTGCGACAGAACTCAAATTGTTTTCAAAGCCAAGAGCAAATCAACATAAAATATGATCCAGATAGCTCTCAGATACAGGCTTTCAAGGACTGTGGGCCTCATACTACAGCAGTGAAAGAATACAAATTACACTTTTTATAGGAAAACTTGAATGTCAGTTAATAGAATCAAAGAAAGATCAACAGATGTAATGAGGGTGGACAATTTCAATACTGGTTCCAAAGATAATGGCCTGGTTTCTTCTGATTCTGTGGCTCTTCAAAACAGATCCTCTGGAATTAAGTTTCTCATTACAATATTATCTTACTTAATTTGGCTTTTTTTTTTTTTTTAAGATTTTATTTATTTATTTGACAGAGATCGCAAGTAGGCAGAGAGAGAGAGGAGGGAGCAGGCTCCCTGCTCAGCAGAGAGCCCAATGCGGGGCTCGATCCCAGGACCCTGGGATCATGACCTGGGCCGAAGGCAGGGGCTTTTACCCACTGAGCCACCCAGGTGCCCCTTTGGCTTCTGATGGAAAAAAATGAACAATTTTTTCTCTAGATTTTAATTTGAACACATTGGTGGCTTTTCTTACTGAAATCATTGAAACCAATCTTTAACCTCGCCAAAGACTGGAAAGCTTCTGTATCACCTTTCCATCGACAGACTCCAAAACATGTGAATTTGGATTTGGTTTTTCCAATGTCAGAACAGTGACTTCTTGGTTTTGTTTCGTTTTTAAAGCTAGGAATATTATGAAAAATTATACTCTCTTGGAGGCGTATGGATTTCTAGAAGCTACATTGTTATCCCGCCTCAGTTTCTAGCGGATGCAAGAGTAGGCATGCCCGGGCTCTGGCCACCACTCGCCTGCCTGGAAGAGCAGGTGCTCGTCTGTCACCCCAGCATCTGGGCCCCCCTCCGTCCTCAGCTGCTGTGTGATGCAGATCAACACCTATGCAGTGCTCAGCAGTCATCCGCATTGTCATTTACAGAACACCGGGAAGATACTTCAGGAAAATATAACTGATCTCCCCCCAAAAAAGGTTCATATTAAATAACACTAGTTTTTAAAGTATATAGACTCCCATAACTGTGAATAATGGCATTTTCCTAGCTTTTATTCCATAATGAAGAGGGAAGCTGGTTTTCTCAGGCTGAGGAATGCTGTGGTGACAGTTTAAGGAACGTCTGATTGTCTGAGTGTAAGAATGACACAGAGAAACATGGAAGCCTGAGAGATGTGCGCTTAGATTGGAGGTCAGACCGAACTTTTAGGATGGCCGTCCCAAATACCCAACAGCACCAGCTTTTCACTGAGACTTTAATTTTCAGTTTAGTCGTTTGGTGGTGGTGGTTGTGATTTTGTGGCGTGAGGAGGAAACATGTTTCCGGACAGGGTGTGCGGTGGCCTCGGTGCTGTAGACACTGCTGTGCAGACGCCTGGCACCCTTCAGGGCGGCTGTGGCCCAGGGCGCACTGCGCTCCGTCCTCAGGACCGCGGGAGCTTCTCCGCACACACACTGCGGTTGCAGATGCGGTTGCTCCTCCACCAATGACTCAGTTTACCTGTTCTTAACAGCTTGTCCCCGCGCTCGCTCCTCACTTCACCCCATTTTTGCGGAGCACGTCTGAACATCTCCGAGGACTCTCATTAAAAAAAAAAAAAAATCAGCCACCAGTGTAATTTACATAAACAAAATGCATCCCTTTCCACAAATGTGCACAGAGAACACTGCATCCCCAGGACGTTTTCTGTGGCCTGCAGCCCATCTGTCTCCGCGCGCCCTCGCTGGCGCCAGAGCGCCCCGGCTCCGGTCTCCATGACTACGGAGCAGCTTCCCCGGGGCGGAACCCGTGCAAAGGGACTCCTGCAGCACACGTGCAGCGCCTGGCTCTTCTCCGACCGCACCGTGTTCTGAGATCTATCCGCTGTGCATCCGCAGCTGATCGAGTTTATTGCTGAGTAGTGTTTCATCCTATGAACTACCACCCTTGGTTTTCCCATTTTCCTGTTGGTGGACATTCGGTTGCTTCCTGACTCTGGTGCTTTCCCGTGCATAGTCTGGAAAACGCTGGTGTGGAAGAATGTTTGGAGTAGAGTGTTACAGAATCACACACGCTCTCAGAAGCCACGACAGCTGTGACAGGGTTCCTGGGGAAGCAACTGGGAAAGATGCTTCATCGGTATTTCAATCAATAGTCACAACAACAAGGGTGGTCTGCAGCAGTACTGACTGCTAACCTACACGGATAGTTGGTGCAGAAAAGTAGGCACTTTTTTTTTTTTTTTAAGATTTTATTTATTTATTTGACAGAGAGACACAGTGAGAGAGGGAACACAAGGGGAGGGGCAGAGGGAGAAGCAGGCTCCTTGCTGAGCAGGGAGCCCGATGTGGGGCTTGATCCCAGGACCCCGGGGTCATGAACTGAGCGGAAGTCAGATGCTGAATGACTGAGCCACCCAGGCGCCCCGAAAACTAGATACTACTATGACAAAATCTCAAAGGTGTATAGCTTATCAATGTATTTAGTCATTTTCTCGGAAGAATTAAAAATTTGTTTCCACATAGGCTTTTAAAAATACATAGATGGTTTATATTAAAACATATACTGAATAATGTAGATAATTTTGAAAACATAAACTCAAACCAAGCAAAAGGAAAATGCAAATATTCCAACAGTAAAGGCCAATAAAATTACTGGGACTGAGCTTAAAATTTGTGTTCTGGTAAGAATTCACACTAGAAGCATTAGAAGCCAGGCTGTTCTCCTTACTAAGTGACAAAAAATATGTAATTTCCCTCAGTAGAGATGAAGTCGTTGCCATAACTAAATTCTAAAATTTATATGAAAAAAAGAAAATTTAAGTGAAGAGACAAGTCAGTTGAACAAATACATTTTAAAAGTTCAACCAGCCAACCGAGAAACTGGTTGGCACTGTTGTGTGAATGAGCCTACTTGGTGTCTGTCTGTCTGATGGGGACACAGACTCAAGGCTCAGAGGCTTGGAATAGGGGAACTGGGGGGCACTCAGGCGACTGTACACTGGGGCATATGCAGGACGAGTAAAATGTGGGGTATAATTTCCCAGTGAAAACCTTGTTCTTACATGACCGAGAAAGAAATTGGATTTAAGATGGCAAAGGTCAAGAGTGAGAGAGTATTGTAAGGTCAAAACTGCACGGATTTTTAATTCTTACATTTCTTTGTGAATTTTATCTTGAACTCTATTCGCTTTTTCTTTTCTTTTTTTTTTTTTTTAAGATTTTATTCATTTATTTGACACATAGAGATCACAAATAGGCAGAGAGGCAGGCAGAGAGAGAGGAGGAAGCAGGCTCCCTGCTGAGCAGAGAGCCTGATGCAGAGCTTGATCCCAGGACCCTGGGATCATGACCTGAGCCGAAGGCAGAGGCTTTAACCCACTGAGCCGCCCAGGTGCCCCGAACTCTGTTTGCTTTCTTGAGGACCATAAGGTTTTACGGGTGCACGGTGACAAATGTGCTGAGGTGGCAAGAGGTTTGGCCCTGGTTCTCTTCCCATCCGTAGGCCAAGAGCTTGGAACAGTGGCACATGCTCACTTCACTATTTTCCCCAGTTTACAAAAAATGCTTCCTTCGGTAAAGAATATAGAAAAAATGAGAATTTAACTTTTTTTCTGAAGATTTTATTTATTTACTTGACAGAGATCACAAGTAGGGAGAGAGGCAGGCAGATAGAGAAAGGGGGAAGCAGGCTCCCTGCTGAGCAGAGAGCCTGACGAGGGCCTTGATCCCAGGACCCCGAGACCATGACCTGAGCTAAAGGCAGAGGCTTAACCCACTGAAACCACCCAGGCACCCCGAGAATTTAACTTCTTTTTACTTATTATTATTTTTTGCTTCAGACCAGTGGAAACATCACTGAAAATGTCTTCCATCTGTGGACTCAAAGGTTTTTATTGATTTCTAGTTTTTTCCCTCCAGAGACTCCTGAGGAACGCCACATGGGTTGGGTCACTTCACAGGTAACATCCCGTGTCTGCTAAGTAATCAACCCACACTGCAGAGTGGAATTTAGTTTGTAGATGGTAGAATCGGGTCACAAGACCCTGGACTGAAAAGATACAAACTGAATGAGGAAACTTTGTTTCATCTCGTATAATTGCTGATTTTAAAAATTATGTTTAGTGGGGCGCCTGGGTGGCTCAGATGGTTAAAGCCTTTGCCTTCAGCTCAGGTCATGATCCCAGGGTCCTGGGATAGAGCCCCACAATGGGCTCTCTGCTCGGCAGGGAGCCTGCTTCCTCCTCTCTCTCTCTCTGCCTGCCTCTCTACCTACTTGTAATCTCTATCAAATAAATAAATAAAATCTTTTAAAAAAATGTTTAGTAATTTATCAACAAATACGACAAATGCCCTCATGTTTTATCTATCTTAAATACTATTTTTATTAAAATGAATCCATTAGAAATCTCCTGGTCACAAGTGACAGAAGCCTCAATCCACTGACCAGGGGCCCATTCAGGGGAGGTGGCTTCCCTGAGCACGGGCTCCCCAGCCTCCTGGCCACCTCCCTGGGAGCTGGCCTTTGCTTCCTCTGCCGGAATGCAACTCTGCTGGGGTCCCAGGGAGACAAGGACATCTTCTCAGGGCTCCTGCTGGAGGGGGCAAGGGAGCCCTGGTGGTCCTGAGGCCTAGCACACGTCCCCAAGATGCCCCCACTGGTGATCACCTGGCGAAGTGCCCTGGGGGGCTAGTGTGGCCAGGGGCTGGGGCTTCCACAGGCCTGGGGGCCCTGTCAGCAATTCCTCCCTACCCTTCTGGTTACTTTGTCATGGCTGAGCTCTTGCTTCCATTTTCTTTTTCTTCTTTTTTATTATTTACAGAATCAAATTTATTATATATATATATT